>NC_056523.1:63709426-63832189 GCF_019175285.1 Sceloporus undulatus
ATATATATATATATATATATATATATATATATATATATATATATATATATTTCATTAAGGCCTTTGACAAGGTTCCCCATGACATTCTTGCAAACAAGCTTGTAAAATGTGGACTAGACAAGGTAATTGTTATATGGATTTGTAATTGGTTTACTGGCCGAATCCAAAGGGTGCTCAACAATGGCTCCTCTTCATTATGGAGAGAGGTGACTAGTGGGGTGCCACAGAGTTCTGTCCTGGGCCCAGTGCTTTTCCACATCTTTATCAATGATTTGGATGAAGGAATAGAGGGCATGCTTATCAAATTTGCAGATGACACCAAATTAGGAAGAGTAGCTAATACGTCAGAGGACAGAATAAAAATTCAAAATGACATTAGTGGATTAGAAAGCTAGGCCAAAACTAACAAAATGAATTTCAACATGGAGAAATGTAAGGTACTGCACATATTGCAGAAAAATGAATTGCATAGATGTAGGATGGGGGACACTTGGCTTAAAGAGACTACGTGTGAAAGTGATCTAGGAATCCTAGTATACCATAAGTAGAACATGAGTCAACAGTGTGATGCAGCAGCCAATGCCAATGCTATTTTAGACTTCATCAATAGAAGTATAGTGTTTAGATCAAGGGAAATAATAGCTGCACTCTATTCTGCCTTGGTCAGGCCTAACCTGGAATACTGTGTCAAGTTCTGGGCATAACAATTCAAAAAGGACAGTGAGAAACTGGAGCATGTCCAAAGGAGGGCGACTGAAATGGTGAAGGGTCTGGAAACTATGCCTTAAGAGGAAAGACTTAGGGAGCTGAGTATGTTTAGCCTGAAAAAGAGAAGGTTAAGAGGTGATATGATAGCCCTGTTTAAATATTTGAAGAGATGTCATATTGAGGAGGGAGCAAGCTTGTTTTCCACCTCAACATTAGAAGGAACTTCCTGACTGTAAGAGCTGTTTGACAGAGGAACACACTCCCTCAGAGAGTGGTGGAGTCTCCTTCCTTAGAGGTCTTTAAGCAGAGGCTAGATGGCCATCTGTCGGGGATGCTTTGATTGTGACTTCCTGCATGGCAGGGGGTTGGACTGGATGGGCCTTGTGGTCTCTTCCAACTCTGTGATCCTATGATTTTATGAAAAATGTGCCAAAATGCCCCCACATACTCTAGAAGTTATTTGGTGGGGGAAATTTTTTTTTAAAAAAATACCTGGATAGAACTGGGTTTCCCAAAACTAGCCTTGGGCCACATGCATCCTGCAAGCTACACTTTGCAAAGTACATGCTATGGTAACATCATCATAATTGTAGAAAAGTTTTCATTTTACTACCATACATATGCCAGACACCTAGTACTTCTTTGCTTCCTTACAATGCACCAACTGTTGGAGAGTGATCTGATTACATCAACTGTCTTATCAGTAGTGGAAATCCTTCAAAGTCCATATTACATTTTTGGCTTCTAAAAGCTTTTTCGTTATGTTATAGACATTAAATTTTGCACAAAAGTGGTGTGAGTTCTAGAATATTGTGTTCCAGAACATTGAATTTTAATTTTGAAAAAAGCCTTATGTGTTTCATTAAATAGGTTTTCAAATTGATTAAGTTCACCTTTACTACTACAGAAATTGCATCTCTGGTGTTTTTGAAGTTTGAAACAGTTTGCTTTCCGTTTATTTCAAGCAGTATATCTATCTTCCCAAAAGTAGTCTAAATAGACATTAAATGCAGTTGTTACATATTAAATTGAAATATTATCCTGCTTGTTAAACCATTATTAAACCAAGACAGAGGTTGGCTTACAGTCCCACACTGATGTACCATGCAGTAGCTGTGTCCCAAATGACAGCAAATGACAATTGCCTGCATGAGGCTCAGAAATGATGTCTTTAATTAAAACGTTGCTTTCAGATTCATGATTCAGAGCACTTAGCGATAGGCGTGCTTTTCATCCATTTGAACTTGCAGGAACAAGCATTAAATGAAATGAGTGGCTTCAAGTTAAGATTTTAACCGTCTCTGCTCAAGCTTTGCATCTTGCATTGGAAGCAAGCATCTGTCTGCTGACCTTGATTATCAGGTTATGCAAGTAGTCTATAAGTTTCATGAGGATTACAATTTTAACACTGTACCATATGGCCTATAATTTAACCTGAAGCAGTAGACAGATGGCCGTAAAAGTTAGACACGCCAAATGAAATCTTTGATCAAGCAGTTGTTATGAAATGTTGCTACCCATCTGTGATGGTGTCTTTAATGATAGCTCAGAATAAAATACAAACATACAGTTCAAGCATCTGCTTATCTCCGATTTGAGATAGAAATTCCACACAAAGAAAATATGTCATAGAAGGTTTCCCCACAATCCATAATGATCTAGCATGCATGCATGAATCCTGCTGTTCATTCAAGTATCCTCATTCACTTCAACAGGTAGGACATTAGTGGACATAGCAGTGCCACAAACACTTTCCCTTGTATACAGGAAACTTCAATTTTTCTATTGGAAGGAAAAAACCTTATATAGGTGATCACCATGCAGCCATCAGAGAGACTGTGATTCACTTTGACTTTATCACTGTTCTGCCCCCATTTAAATTTCTTCAAGTCCCATTTCATGAAGTAATAATTTATCATCTTATGTAAATATTGAAGTCACTATATGCATGTTACTCTTTGATGAGATAAAAATTCAAACATGGGGGAAAGTTACAGATCTTTTGAAGCTTTGCCTGCACTCCTCCAACACTGTCCTGCAGTTAATACCTACACTGAACTGCATTGCACTGAAATCCGACATATGGATCCATACATTTGGTCCACCAAGTTGATGGGACTAGAAAGATGAACTTCTCACTGTTGTCTCCATCACCATGTAACTCCTTCCCATAAGTAATTCACTTATCCTTCTTTGCAGTGGGTTTTAAAGAGCTGCTTGTTCACATTTGCATTTACCTCATTCATTTGAAGTTAGCCAAGGATTTAAATGTGTGCATGCCATCTTCATAAATCCAACTGCAGGGACACAGGCAGATGTTGCTTGGCTGCTCCTCTCACATGCAATTTCACCTTGTATAGAAGATCGCAAAACTATTTGTACATTCCCTAGAAATTGGTGGTTCTTCCATTATCTGCTCAGTAGTTTAAGGTGTTTGCTTTATATGCATACAGAAAATAATCCTAAAACTTACCTATCTCTGCCTTTGGGGTGTTTTTAGGATTCACATTTTTTCAGAGTTTGGAAAATTTCTCATAAGAAATATGACTATAATGATAATGACATATGGAAGTGATCCACCAGAAAATCCTCTCACTTCTTGTCTATTGTGAATTGCTCCTGTATGTTTCTGTATTTCTTCTTAAAAGTTAAAAAATTCTCTTCTGAGAGGTTGTGGGCTGAAAAGAATGAATATGCCTCTTTGTAATCAAAGGTATATGCATGAAGTGCTTGGATCAAAGAGTGTCTCCGGAACTTTGAGATACTTTTGTATCATACTCACTTCTGACCATAATGGTGTTTTCCACACTTTTCAAAATATACAGGTAAAAACATTTTAATATCAAAAGTTTTGTCTTGAGGCAATTAATCATTGGGAAAACTAAGATCTTTTCAGTTCTCAAATTTTCCAGTTTGGGTTTTGTTTTGTCTTGTCTGACCTCTGTATCTCATTATTGTTTCTTAGGTCTATGTGACAGAACCCAGTGGCATGGAGTTCACACCTTGTCAAGTTGAGGCACGTGTGGGTGAGATATTGGAGCTGCCTCTGAGGATTAATGGCCTAATGAATGAGGAAACCAGTCAGATGGTCACCTTGAGTGATTGCTCACATTTTGATTTAGTGGTTAATATTGAAAACCATGGTGTATTCAGGCCAATTGAAGGTGACTTAAACTAATTCATTCATTTCATCTTTTAAGATAAACAAAAAATAAATATGTAATCTACTTTCTGATATGTCAAAGTTCATTTTCTCAATACCATATGTTGATAAATCTGTGTCAAAAATTTCACAGATTATTTATGTTGAGGAAAACATGCTGAGACTTTTAAGATGGTTGAATGGAGCATTGTTTTCCTAATAGGGTCGGGGGGGGGGGGAATGTTCTTTAAAAAAAAAACTGTGGCTCAAGAAGCAATTAAAAGTTATATAACAGAAGGAGATTATGATCTCATTGCCTAGCTATACCTTCTTTTCCAAGAAATTGTCTACATAGATCTGCCTCATAAATACCTTTTTAATGGTCCCGCTTTTGTTATACCAGGCAAAAACTATTTTATTGATGTACAGAAGTTGAGGACAAAAGTGATTGACAATCATTGTACATTCATTATGTGTATATATAATGAGATATATGTATCTACGGAGATATCTTTTGAATGAATGCATGAATTTTTCATATGCATCCTCTTGTCCCTTTTATTTAGGCAATATTTATGTACCTTTTTGTTTTTCCATTTAAAGCCATGATGCAGTCTTGTTATGACCTAACTGATCATACAAGAAAGAGAGCCTGAACTCAGAACTTTAAATAAAAAATCCTTCCTGAGGCCTTTTCAATGTCACCATGAGACGTATACATGTCTTGTTCTGGCTTTATGTTTTTTTGAGTGTCATCATTATTTTATTATTTATTGTTTGGTTTTCAAACTTCCCTGAAAGTGTTTTAATGACAGGCAGTGTGTGATTTCTTAAAATAAATTAATGGAAAATTGTAATACAAAAGTGTTGTACATTTTAATATTATGTTCATGATAATTTTTTTATGGACAGGGAGGCTGAAGCCAACCCCTGAGTTCTGCAGTGGGGTCAGAGTTAAAGCTGAAGGCCAAGGATACACTGAACTTATAGTCAGTTATACACATGATCATATTCACCTCAGTGCCAGTATCACTATAGCTGTCTACCTGCCACTGAAGGTAAGCCTGGATTTTACAGTAATCACTGTAGTTACACTCAACCCCCCAAAATTAGATATCGACTCAAAAGAAAACATATATATAGATGGGAGGAGGAGTTCCATGTACAATAAGTTTGTCTTCAGTGCAGTGGTCTTCTCACTCATTCCACCATCCATTATGCTTTTGTCTTTCTCTGTTCCTTTGTTGTCTGTATCTTGGTAACTCCTCAGTTTCAGCCAAAATGTTCTGGGTCCTTTAATAAAGGGATATGGTTCATACTTCTTTACTAAACAGGTATGAGTTTTGATTGCTTACATGAGTCCTAGCTATGTTACCTTTGTGCACTGGAAGTAGTTGTTTTGGCATGGGAGAGAGTCTTTGGAAAGAAGCTTCTGAAGCTTCATTCTAAGAGCCTCTCTATTAAACTCCATGGTGCAACTTCATATTGTTCTCACCACTACCACCACCACTTCAGGCCTCCAGGATGTTCATCTCTCCTTCATTTACACACAGGCCTACTGCCACTCAGTATAGCAGAGTCAGATCTGCATTTCAAAGGTGTTATTCTCTCAGAGTCAGCCGTCTGGTTTCAGAAGGTTAATGTGTTGCATTTTCTTTTTTTTTTTTTGTCATTCCTAACACAGAGAATGGTTAGCTAAAATCATATAAACAAAGTTAGCACAAATTTGAAATTACAAAGCATAAAATCCCAGATGTTATATTTATTACATTGATTACATAAGCATTGATATTGTGTATATGATAAAGTGTTAAAAAGAAAAATAGGAATACAATGATATATTTCCTTTTCTGACTTCTGTGTTGAAAGTTAATTTCAACATTGATTAATAGTTATGTGTCTAATCAGAAGCAAGGCTGAATAGATCACAAAATATTTTAGATAATTTCAGAATATTTTGAAGGTCAACTGATGTTGGAAGTATAAGTACAAAACGCTGTGGTAATAATTTCTACACAAAATATAAAAGTAAATAGAAGCCATCTGCCTGCACCCATGTATCTAGTCATTTTAGGGGTATATATATTAATTAAATTTGATAGAAATATGGTGCTTTTATAATCCATTTTTACTTTGTTTCCAAATTAAAAGTATACTAAAATAGATAAGATTCTCATCTTTCTAGCTTTAATAATGAAAATGTTATCAGTTACTTGTTCTTGATCTTTATCAGATCATACTCCTGTTTGTTTAACTATGAATCTAAATGTAAGGCACAGTATTAGAAACTTCACACTTTTTTTTAAAAAGGAAAGACAGACCTATAAGCCTAAATCTAGCTAGTGTAGGCCCATTGAATCAATGGAGTTCACATAAGTGTCAGTGGCCTGTTACAGACTGCCAAAATAAAGCTGCTTCAGGTCTCTTTGGAGGTGTGCTATTTAAATGATGCATGGGTCCTAAGAGTCCGGAGGTCGCGCCAAAGCCACGATCTAGTCCTAAGCACTGGAGTGCAGCTTTGGTGCAGCTTCCGGATTCTTAGGGTGCATGCATCATTTAAACAGCATACCTCCAAAGAGTCCCGAAGCAGCTTTATTTTGGCAGTCTGTAACAGGCCAGTGTATCTATTTTCCATTAATTCAGTAGTTGTAGTAAGGACTAACAATTATATTCAAACTGTTATTCCTAAAGACAGAATTCAAAAACCTAATAGCCATGTTGGACTGGAAAGTCAATATGCAAAAGGATCTTGCAGGAAAGGGCTTAATGATGTTACCCATAATATTAAAGGGACTTTCACTTGCTTATAACTTCATTTAACACAAGCTGTATCTCTATTCCCTGATCTGCCTTCTGTCTAACCAGGAGCACCTCTGTCTTGACTGGATTAAGTTTGAAATTGTTTGCTCTGATCCAGTCCATTACTGATGACAGACACTGATTTAAGGCCAGGACAGCCTCCTTGGATTGCGGTGGAAAGGAGTAGTAGAATTGAGTGTCAATTGAATATCAGATATTAGGAATGGGAATATACAAAAGCAAGTTGCAGAACACTTCGGTCTTCCTGAGCCTTCCGTCTTGGACCTCAGAACAGCTGGTCCTTGAACAAAAAAGAGTACAAAGGAATATTGGAAAGAGAAACAGCAGAATTGGAATACAGTGGGCCCTCCCCTTACATGGAGATCCATTCCAGATCCCTCCGCACAAGGGGAAATCAGCATATGCTGGGGCCCCATTGTAAGTAATGGGGCTCGTGCCTGTGGCAAGCGGCCATGGGCACACACCCCATTAATTCTTCTGGGGCGCACAAGGGGCTCCTCCAGCGCAGCTTTCAGCACATGCTGAAAGCCGCGTATGGTTTACGCAGGGCGCACTGTATATCAACAACAGCAGTCCATCAGCACTGGGTTGAACAGAGATAGTGGTTTCCTAGCACCCTAAAGACATTATAACACTAGTTATTATAACCTCCATCATAGGGACTCTTCACCAATTCATGTCATCTTCTTTTGCCTTCCACACTAAATCTCAATAATTAATATGGTTATCTACTAACCTTGGTTTTGGCAACATCCTTGCCTTGTTCCCCAACAACCATTGTTTAAAAATAGACTTGTCACCTCATCTCCACATCCACAAAATTCTGCATTCCTTTGGATGTTCCCATACAGAGTCTACTATATATGTCTGTCCCTGGGCTTTTCACTCCATCAAATGCATCTGAGGAAGTAGGCTCGAGTTTATAAAATCTCATGCTACCAACCTCTATCTTTCAGTTAGTCTCAAAGGTGCTGTAAGATCCCTTTGCATACTGTTACTTATGAGTTTAAGTATTTTTAAAAATACTACTTTACAGTTGATTGTACTGTACCAATCATATGTAAAACAACATGGGTGGTGCCAAAGCATATATAAGAAAATATTGTTCTTATTTTCTTATTTTTCAGTTACTCTGAAAATATTTTTCTTATTACTATCTAATTAAAATAAAACTCATATTGCTAGATTTAAAGAACTAGATTTAATGTGTCAAAAGAATCTTGATAATTTAGATGGACAGGAGCAACATAGAAATATGCTATCCTTAACACAATATGTATAATATTTGAAAGCTTTCTTATCATCACATTCCAGAAATGCTCAAGACAAAACAGCCAGGCAACACAGGAAAATGAGAAAATCATGTTAGGTTAGATGGCTTAAAAACATGGATAAACTATTTTCCATTCCCACTCAGAAGTAAGCCTCATTTGTTAAGTGAGGGTCATCAAATAAGTGAGTATAGAATAGCTGATTTACATTGCAGAAAGATTGTTTAGTGGCATAGGTTTCAATGCAGGTTTCATTCCAATATTCCATTAGGTTTCTGATATCACCTCATTTTCAGATCTCATTCCAAAGCAATTGCAGGAATAAGAATTTAAGTTGGTAATGTGTTAAAATGATAAAGAACTTGTTATAGCAGGAGTCAATTCAATATGAAATACTATTTTGTTTGTGACAGCTAAATATGTTTTCAACTGGATGAAGTATACTTGTAGTGGAAATTTCTTTTTTTAATGGTTTTGTGCCATAAGTTTGAAGCAACTTGGAGGCACACAACATATGCACACATTGCATTTAGTTTGGAAGAAGAAGGAGGAGGAGGTGGTGGTGGTGGTGGTATTTATTTTCATCAGTATGATGTATCATTTGTAATATTTTAATCAGTTTATTTTTTTCCTTTAGACTGTTGATCCTGTTACTGCTGCTTTGGTAACTTTGGGATCTTCCAAAGATATAATGTTTGAAGGAGGACCCAGACCTTGGGTTCAAGAGCCATCAAAGTTCTTCAGGGAAGTTAGTGCTGAACATCCAGAGGATACTGGTTTATCTTTAGTAGGACCACCAGCAACTAGGAATCCTTTTCAGCACTGGGTCAGAGCATCTTGCAGAGCCCTGAGTGAACAAGTGAGTGAGACTAAAGCATGTGAGAAATATTGTTGGACATTATTATACATAAGGCCACAACAACGGAGATAAATTCTTATAGCAGACAGCTAAAAATATAAGCCTTTGAAAGGTCGCAGCACAAATAGTAATAGCACAATATTATATAATTTAAGAATGCTTAATTCTCAATAGTGATTCCAAACTCATAAGAATACAGAAAGAGCAGCAACTAATTCATGCCTGAATTATGTATTCTTATGAGTCTGACAACACTACTGAGGATTAAACATACTTAAATTATGCTAAAGTTACAAATATTTTTTCACAGTATGCTAATGTCATAGAAAGGTATTAAAAAGTTGAGTGGATTTCCTGATTATGACCTGGGACAGATGGGCAGAAAAAGTGGCTCAAACCCTGGCTGCCTGAACGGCTCACTCCCAAAGAAGGCTGAATGCACATGGCACTATGTCAAGCCACACTGCTGGATAATTTTTTTTGTTGCCTCTCCCACCATAAATGTGCACCATTGCACAAACACACCACCTGCAACCTCCAAGTACCTCCCATGTACTTGGGAGCTAAAAAGGCCAATGCAATTTTAGGCTGCATCAATAGAAGTATAGTGTCTAGAACAAGAGAAGTAATAGTGCCACTGTATTCTGCTCTGGTCAGGCCCCACCTGGAATATTGTGTCCAGTTCTGGGCACCACAATTCAAAAAGGACATTGAGAAACTGGAGCGTGTCCAAAGGAGGGTGACTAAAATGGTGAAGGGTCTGGAAATCTTGCCCTATGAGGAACGACTCAGGGAGCTGGGGATGTTTAGCCTGGAGAAGAGAAAGTTAAGGGGTGATATGACAACTTTGTTTAAATATTTGAAAGGATGTCATATTGAGGAGGGAGCAAGCTTGTTTTCTGCTGCTCCAGAGAACAGGACCCGGAACAATGGATGCAACTTACAGGAAAAGAGATTCCACCTCAACATTAGGAAGAACTTCCTGACAGTAAGGGCTGTTCGACAGTGGAACACACTCCCTCGGTGTGTAGTGGAGTCTCCTTCCTTGGAGGTCTTTAAGCAGAGGCTAGATGGCCATCTGTTGGGGATGCTTTGATTTGGATTTCCTGCATGGCAGGGGGTTGGACTGGATGGCCCATGCGGTCTCTTCCAACTCTATGATTCTATGATTCTGTGTTTGGATGGCTTCCCATTTGAACAGCCACACAGTCACATGTGCAATTCTCCACCAATACAGGGCATCAGAGCATCGGTATGTGAGCAATACATTGGCAAAAGAAAATCATGGAGGCCCCCTACATGCACCCTTAACTCCTTGCCCCCCCCCCCCCCCGGTTGGACTGCCTGGTTTGTGAATGTTGTAATTACATCCATTGGAGTTGTTACACTTTCATTTCTTTGCTTTACCACAGCCCCACATTTGCCTCAGGGTGTTTATATGCAGACGTGAAGATGCGCATCTTCTGCTCTAAACCAGACTTTCCCGGGTTCTGTTTGCTTCGGTTTTTAGTCCCAGAGTGCAGCTTCAGCCCAGTTTCCACCCACTTTGGAGGCATGTGTCATCTGAACAACCTGCCTTTAAAGTGGGCATAAACCACCTTATTTTGTCTGTCTCTTTCACCCTTATATGGCCACTGTTTATTCTCACAAGATTGTGAAATCAACTGATTTTTTTTAAAAAAAACCCTTTAACTTAATTATTGGATTTTGTTTCCCTCCAAAGTTAGGGACTGGGGAGAGAATAACCACCTTGCTTCTTCTAGACATTTAAGGAATTTACAAATAGGTAGTGCAATTCTAAGTATAATTTCAAGAAAAGGCAAAAGAAATTCATGGTCATCTAATATATATGAGCGGTTCATCCATTATTGTTCAACAATATTAGATACTGATTTCGATATATTCAGTTACAGGAGTGTCTCTTAGTTTTAGTGTTCTGTGTGGGAGTATAACAAGCTGACTGGAGGAAAATCAGCACATTTGAAATGTGTTGCTGGAGAATAGATCTACAGATACCATGGCCTGCTGAAACTCAAATGAATAAATCTTATTGCAAATGAAACCTGAACTCTCACTAGAAGTAAAATTTACCAAACTGAGGCTGTCATACTTTGGATATATTATGAGACAAGATGACTCATTGGAAAAGCTAATGAAACTTGACAAGTAAAAAGCAGTAGGAAAAGACAAAGAATATGCTACAAGCAATTGACTCAATGAAGGAAGACCCAACCGTGAGTTTGCAAGACCCGAGGAGAGCAATTGATGACTTTAGCTCTTGGAGAACATTCATAGATTCACTATAAATTGAAGTCAACTTGATGGCAATAAAACAGCATGTGAGAGTTTGTGTTTGTTTGATGCTGCATGCTCTAGAAAACTATTCTGCAGACTGCAGCACATGTCTTCTGCCATCCATAAATATCTATGGTTATTGTTGGTTTTGACCTGATGATGGTTGATCTAGCCATTATGTGAGAACAATTGCACTGTATCAAATAATATTTTCTCATCAATAAACAACTACCTCCTAAAATAAACAGAAACAAAATCAGTAGAAATAAGGCATCAGTGATTATCTGAGCACATAATTTTGTCTTTAGGTTAATTATATTGAAAGCTAAGCAGAATAACACCTATTTGACCTAAATCCTTTAAGTAAGCCCAACTTAAAAGAGACCCATTGAATCCATGATATTATGGCAATGTTGAATGACCATTCAACAATTAACTCCATGGGGCTACTCTAGTTGGAACTGTTTTACACCATGCACGCAAGTCTTTTTGGCATTCATGCATATGTTTCTGGTGCAAGCATGATTGAAATGATCTGATGTTGCACATCAGCAGTGTTTGGAACATTGCCCCAATGAGTTCCTATTTGTAAAGGAAATAAAAATCTTAAAGCATAAAAAGAAAGTTTCTTAACTTAAACATCAGTATCTATATGGAATTTGCTTTTCTAGAAGAAAAACGAGAAGAAGAAGAAAAAGAAGAAGAAGAAATAAGTGCTCTGCCATCTGTTTCAAAGGGTTTTGGGGTTGATTGCAATATTAAATTGGATAATATAGGGAAAAGAATGGGAATTTGTATCTTGATAATGGGCTGGTTTTGTTTGTGAAGAAAGGTGCATCATACTGACATTTAATCTTTTAGTAGTGCAGGCTATTAATGAAACATTATGTTGACTTATTTTTTTTGAACTATAAATAAAAAAGGAAGTTTGCATTAGATTATGTGCTACTGTAAAAAAAAATTCCTAAACATAACCTCCATTTTCTCTTTTAATTTATTTCTCATATTTTTTATGCAGGTAATATCATTAACAATTGGAAACAAGCCCACTGTTACTAATCCGTTTCCAGCTGTTGAATCTGCTCTTATGAGGTTAATCTGTGCCACTCCTTCCCGATTCACTTTGGTACCTATATATGCAAATCCTGAACTAGGTCTCTCCTGTCCCTTTCTTCATCAAAATAAGCAAGGGGTAAGTTAGTGAAAAACGATGATAAACTTTGGTTCATAGCTATCCTTTAGATATTATGGTAGCAATTTCTATGGTTTTACCCCATAATGTCCCTGAAACATTCAAAGGACATGTAACTTAGGCCTGGAACAGATGGGAAGAAAAAGTGACTCAATCCTGCTTTTTCCCAAAGTGGGTCGAAACCCACTGCCCACAGCCCATTCGCAAGGCAGGCGGAATGCATGTGGCCTGACCCCATGGTGGGGTGTCAAGCCATGCCACAGGGTAAATTTTTTGTTGCCTCCCCACCATACATGCACATCATCAAACAAACACACTACCTGGAACTCCTAGATATATTCCATGTTCACTCAGATGTCATCCCATTGGATGGCTGTCTCTTTGAATGGCCACACAGTTGCACATGTGAGTTATACATTGGCAAATCACAATCAAGGGGGGGAACCAAATGCCCCCTTCACCCCATTCTCCCCCCGCCCTGTTGGATTATCTGATTTGTGTATGTTGTAGTTACATCCATTAGAGTTATTGCACTTTCAGCTCTTTGCTTTGCCACAGCCCCACATTTGCATCAGTGCATTTATATGCAGGGACAGAGATGCATATCTTCCATGCTAAGACAGACTATCCCAGGTTATGTTTGCTCCAGTTTTTAGCCCCAGAGCATGGCTTCAGTTTTGGTTCTGCCACTTTGGAAGTGTGCGTCATCTAAACACCTCTCTTTCAAAGCAGCTGGAAACCACTTTATTTTGCCTGTCAGTTTCTCCCCTAAGACTGTTAGATTATAATACACTATGGACTGCTTTTATACTACACATTAATGAAAAATATTTATCTTACAGATTCCTGTCTCAAATTATCGCAATCCAGTATTGGAGTTGGAGGTTTATGATCAACAGGGGCGTAAATTTGACAATTTTAGTTCTCTTAATATCATCTGGGAATCAACAAAATATTCATTAGCCAACATAGAGGCCGGTATGCTGCTGGAGATGACTGTGAAAGATCATGGAAGCAATGAGAAAAAAATGCGAGGTGCAATTTCACGCTGTTATGCATTCAGTTTGATTGTATGAATTTATTATACTTTGATAGGTTTAGTACCAGGTCCAAAAATTTTGCTTTCTATAGTTCTGTTTCCCCATCACAACCTTTTCTGTTGTACAGTGATAATTTTGGAAGAAATTTTATATCTTGCTAAAAAAAAATCTGTTATTTGTACACATTTAAGAGTATATGAAATGTAAAGGGAGGATTTACTTATGTGATGTGTAATTTTGAAAATTTAGTCTCTGTGCTTCTGTGTGCTGATGAATAGTGAAACTATAAATGCTGCTTTTCCAGTTTTGTTTGTCTCTTTTCTTAGGTTTGCAAACAGTTTTAGTTAAGCATAAACCTGGAACAACGACGATATCTGCTACTGCAGTTGGATATGAACACTTTCATCTTGTTACCAACGAAGTGAATAAACCAGTAATGATATTTTCTTCAAGATTTTCCTCTAACACCTTAATGATGTATATTTGCCACTACCATTTCCTTCGTATAATTTGATATAGTTTAGTAACTTTTTAAAATACTCATCATAATACAAGCAGTTGTGGGCAAAGAAGGACTTCTTTTTGAGCACCTATATTTCAGTGCTCTATTTTTACCCCACCTTAACAAAATTTATATAAGTTATTGTACATTGAATTCTGGTTATGCATATAAGAAAGTCTTTGGTCTGCATTTTCATTTATACCAAAAAAGTGACCTTGTTGCTTTTAATATTGAAAAATCAGTAATGCAGATGTTACTGGGAAGGAAATATATTTATGATTTTACTGGAGAACAGAGTACTGTAAGTGATTTCAGTAATGCACTCCCAAACACAATGACCATTATACAGAAAGCTGCAGTATGTTCAATAAAGATCTTGCTTGACTCCAGTAAAATTTTGGATTAACATTTAACCTCCTGTCCTGTCCACCTAATCATTGCTGTATCACTTAGGCCTGTTACAGACTGTCAAAATAAAGCTGCTTTGGGTCTCTTTGGAGGTATGCTGTTCAAATGATGCATCGGTCCTAAGAGTCTGGAGGTCGCACCAAAGCCATGCTCCAGTCCTAAGCACTGGAGTGCAGCTTTGGTTCATCTTCCAGATTCTTAGGATGCATGCATCATTTAAACAACATACCTCCAAAGAGACCCGAAGCAGCTTTATTGTGACAGTCTGTAACAGGCCATAGTTTCTTTAACTGATTGCCCTAGGTAGGTTACTATTGCAATGATTTAAAATGTAAATAATTTCAAGTAGAGATTTGTAACAGCAAGCTAATAACTCAGAGGAACAGTTGAATTTAGATGCTTTTCTGAAAGGATATGGAACTCCACAATATGAACTTTAACCATAAAGAACAATGGCAAAATGTTATATTTGCTTCCACACAGTTTATGATGTTGTTTCAGCTTTGAGCAATGGTATGCATTTCCCCTAAATTTACAGAAGAGTTGGTCTCTAAACATAATCTGTAGATTTTACGTGTACAGTATTTAAAAGAATTTTGTCCACATCTTTTTTATCACAGACAGTGGATGGAATTGGTTAATTGAAGAAACTGCTCTAAATCGTTTAGTTGAAAAAAATATAAGTCACTCATTAATAATTATCCTTGCAGGGCAGGGTTTCACTTTATGCTATTTCTTTTTCTTTTTCAAAAAAGTGAACATAGTTTAGTATCTACTATCTTCCTTACATCATTAATGTAAGTAACCTATTGGAGGGACATGTAGTGAGAACTCTGTTTCTGCAGCCTTGTTTCTAGTTTCATATACAACAACCAACCCATCACCCTTTTCTACAACCCAACAAGCCCTGTTCCACTGTTACAATCAATTTCACTAGAAAGGAAGATAGCAACATCCTTTCTGCCCCATGAAGCCATTGATCAATCTAGTTCAACATTATTGACACTGGGGTGAAACTCTCCAAGGATACAGGTGTGAGCCTTTCCAAGCACAACCTATAGATTCCAGGAATTGAACCTAGGAACTTTTATATACAAAATAATGTTTTCTGGTCCTGAGCTTGTGTGTATGCACAATGGAACTCTCCGGACCTTGTGATTTTGTTTATTTAATGAATATGTATATCACACTTCGTTAAGTATTTCCAAGGAGCTTTACAGAAGAGTTTATAACCTATTCAGTAGCAAGTGGTTTCCCCCCAACACATGGAAAATCTGTGTTCACTACTGTAAAGTTTTGCCCCAGCCAAGTACTAACCAGAGATTCCCCTGCTTAGCTTTCAAGATCAGATGGGATCTGGTGCCTTTATGGCATTTAGGCCCACCTTGATTAACACTACTGAACTAATATGAGTTATTTATAAAGTCTAAATTTCCTTTATGGCTTAGATAAAAAAAAAGTTTGATGTGATTTAAGTTCCATCATTCATATATGACCTCAAGAATTGTTCATTTCGGAAGCTGAGCAGGGTCAACCCTGGGGTTAGTACTTGGATGGAAAATCACCAACAAATACCAGGTGCTCTGGCCATATTTCAGAGGAAGGAACGGCCAAAAACACATCTCAGTATTCCTTTCCTAAGAAAACCCTATGAAGTTCATGGAGCTGCCATAAGTCAACTTGAAAGCATGCACACACGCACACACACGCACACAAAATGAGGCATACTTAAATAAGTAATAGCTATAAACATAATGCTTTCCCCTGAGAGCATGCGACTCATCCAAGGTCACCCAGTAGGTTTCATGGATGAACAGGGAATTGAACCATGATCTGCAAAGTTGCGTTCCAACACTCAAGCAACTACATGGGAAGGCAATGGCAAACCTCTGAACAAATATTGCCAAGAAACCCTTTTGATAGATGCACTTTAGGGTCATTATAAATCAGAAATTACTTGAAGGCACACAACAATAATAAAGATATTCTGTGGAAATCAAGAAGTCAGGGATGGCAAGCTGGCTACAATATACATATCTTGTTTCAAGGAAGCTGTCTGTTGCTTCCACTTCCATTGTCCATCTACCTGTATGTATATAGCTATGTTTCTCACAAAATATCAGATTTAAAATCTTAGTTTTTAATTTTCTGCATTACGTCTTGCAGTATGAACCTCTTATACCTGTATCTGCAACTATTGAACTAATACTTGTGGAAGATGTAAAAGTGAGTCCTAAAGAAGTGACCATTTATAATCATCAAGACATCAAGGTAAAGGACTGTCATTCTTTTCTTTTCTTTTCAAAGGTAGAATAAAATGTAAAAATGTGACTTACATTGCATATGCTTTCTTTGGCAGGTTGAACTGCTCATTATGGAGGGCTCTGGATATTTTTCAATTAATACCAGTGTTGTCAACATTGTAAAAGTAGCTTATGAAGAAGTTCAAGGTGTTGTTGTGGTAAGTCTCATCAGGCAAACATATTCTTCTCACTATAAAGAATAATCATGTAGTAGTCAGAGATATTTGTAAAGTTGATTTTGAAGAAGCACTAAACCATATTTTATTGAACTCGCCTTAAAATTTCCACTGAGGTTAACTTGTACAAGTATACCTCAAAAACAAAGTAGATGTGTTCCTGATTATTTCTTCAGCAGTGAATTTGATACCAGAGGCAAAAATAACATGGAAAGAATAGGAATAGGTTCCTACACCACAAAAAAAGAACAATTAAATGTATTTCAACATACTTTTTTTTCTAGAATTAACAGCATTCACAACTAAGCCTTCTATAAGTAAACAAAGACATTTTCAATTTTCTAGAACTCACTTGAAACCCTTTTTCCAAAATGCAACCAGCCATGACCTTTTCTTTTACCAGTATTCACTTTTCTTATGTTTTCTGTTTCCATCTTTCGCAAGTTCCACTTCCAGACTATGCTGTGTGTTCCGATAAAATTCTCTCCTTTCAACTTCCAAGTGCTTGACAGAACTGCATTAGTTTATAAGAATCATGAATCAGCCAACCTGTGTCACAAATCAATGCCCAGTTTGTTGTTTCTCTTAAGAACGGTGGTTCCATTTTAAGTAGGAGAAATTCCAAACTGTTAATAATTGTATTTTGTACATTTTAGGTGCATCCATTACATCCAGGTTCAGTATCTATAATGATCCATGACTTGTGTCTTGCTTCTACTATGATTGCCAAAGCTGAAGTGTATGTTTCTGATATACATGAAGTACATCTGGGAGTTGTTGACAAGGTTAGTATTAATTTCTCACTGCATTTGTGCTCGTGAGATATTCTGCCCATGTAGTATCCCTCTTTTAGGATTCATCACTCAAAGTTACCAGATTGGAGATTCAGCTAGAGCAGGAGAGGGTAACTGGTGGGAAGAGGTCAGTCCTTCCCTGGGCCACACCAGCATGACTAGAAATGGTGTCATGTTACTTTTAGTTCCAGGATTCAGAATAAAAGCAATAGTTTTCCCAGCCTTTTTAGGGTTGTGGAGGGCAAGGTGAGTCCATGCGTCATGTTTTGTAATTTGGGACTTTTTTAGCTGTAGGGAGGAGGCATGAGTTTTTTTCAAGGGCCTAGAGGGCTACAAGGGTGTCAGAGTCCACACTTCCTCTGCCTATAGATTAAAATTTACCTGCACCCCATATATGTTGAAGAGTCATATTGAGAATGGAGCAAGCTTGTTTTCTGCTGCTTTGGACACTAAGAGACTGAGCAATGGATTCAAATTACCGGAAAAGAGATTCCACCTCAACATTAGGAAAAACTTCCTGACAATAAGATCCATTCAAGAGTGGAACACATTCCTCAGAGTGTGGTAGAGTGCCCTTCTATGGAGGTTTTTAAATAGAGACTGGGTGGTCGGGAATGCTTTGATTGTATATTTCTGCATGGCAGGGGATTGGACTGTTCCAACTCTGCAATTCTGTGATTCTAGTCCTGGAAGTTAGAATAACATATGGTCAAATAACTGAATTGTTATTTCACTAGTGCAATCACAAGTGCATGGGTTGCTCTAAGCCTTAGATTCTAAGGGCTCCCAGTGCTTTCAGTCATAACCTGACCAAAATAAGGATTTAATGAGATGGAACTTCTGAGAAGTATTATCATTTAACAGGTGGAAGATTTCTGAGGTTTCTACAGAAGCTCTTTTAATCAAAGTGCTGCTCTCACCTAACCATAGCTGTGAATTCATAATGCAGAATGAATTGTTTCCTTCCTCAAAAATCTTCAGCCACAATTCAGTCCACCAACTATCCCACCTAAAATGAGCATGTAAACTGATTTGAGGCAAATATGACTTCAGACTGCAGGGACGAACAAGGCTGATAGTCTTTCTTGATTCCATAATACTGGTTCTGATCCATAATACTAGTTCTTAGTAACTTGATAATGGAAAAGTTTTAACTAAATTGTCAATAAACAGAAGAGGATTTCTTCAGAGGAAAACTGAATATTTGAAAACAAATGTATTGCAGGTAGAAATTGGTAAAAAAGTTAAAGCTTTCATCAGAGTGATAGATGCTTCCAAGAAATACTTTCCAGCTAAATACTTCACCTTCATGGACTTAAACCTTAACTCAGCATCTCAAATTGTTTCCTTAAAGTAAGTTTTATTTTAATTTGTTTTTCCCTCTTTTATGCGGAAGAAACAAAAATAATATTATAAGTATTTTGTAAAAAGGTAATAATAACAGTGTACATTCAGAAAGATAAAGTTGTAACATGTACAGTCATAATGTATCGCTAATAGATATAAGATAATATGATTTAGTAATATATTGTGATACGCCTGAAATATTATTTCATTATAATAATCTGCATTGTTTTTTCTTGTTACATTCATGTGTTTTCTAATTAATAAGCCTGCAGTAATTAAAAAAAACTAAGCAGAAAAATGCATTCCTTTAGAACACTACTAATAAAAGCAAAATAACACTGATAAAAGTGTATAGATGCCAGTGGCTTGATTAAAAGAAGTCTGCATGAAACAATAACACCTTTATCTACCAGCAAAAAAAGCTCAGAGTGAAGACAAGGTCGGCTTTATTAAAGAAGTTTCTTAATTGGAGCACTAGTACTAGTACTGAGGAGCTCCGTCGCATTACCTCCCTTGAACTGTTTAAAAAGAGACTTAAAACCTTTCTTTTTAACCAAGCATTCACCCATGTTCACTGAAGTTATGTTTGATCCCCTTTTCTCCCTCTCACTTATATACACCTATGAATTGGATTTTAATTGTATATTGTAATTAATGTAATGTTGTTTTAATAATTTACTATGTACACCACTTTGATCACTGCAGAAAAGCGGTATAGAAATTAATAATAATAATAATAATAATAATAATAATAATAATAATAATAATGCACCTTGTCTCATATTCCTACAGATCTCACTTCTATAAAGGAAGAAATGTTGAAGCCACTTGTTTTTTGCCATTTTTGTCTTGTAAGACTATGTCATAGACTTTTTACCAACGTCACAAAAGCAAAAACACCTCCAACCAGTTTTTAGTTGTGTGTTTTATGAACAAGCCAGTGTAGTGGTCTAGTGGTTTGAGCAATGGACTATGAATCTGAAGGTCAGAGTTCAAACCCCTGCTCAGCCATGGAAACCTACTGGGTGACTTTGAATAAGCCACACTCTCTCAGCATCAGAGGAAGGCAAAACTCCCTCTGAATAAATCTTGCCGAGAAAACCTTGTGATAGGGTCACATTAGGGTCACCATAAGTCAGAAATGACTTAAAGGCACACAACAGCAATCTTATAGAAAGAGCTCCCAAGTCACCCTTTGCTTCTGGGCTTCTTACTGGGCTGCATCCACACTGCAGAAATAAGCCAGTATGACACAACTTCAGCTGCCCTGGCTTAATGATATGGAATTCTGGGAACTAATTTTGTGTGGCCCAGAATGGATGCAACCTGTGACAGCACTCTAAACCCTTTTATAAATTCAAGGTCCAAAGCCTCTTACAAGTATTTGGATTTTCTTCATTGCAGAAACTGTCAACTTCACAATTAAGCCTCTTGTTTTGTAAAATCATTTAATTAAATGATAGTTTAATCATTTAGTATCTTTAAATTCACTTAATTACAGCCTCTGGCCTGAGTTATTGAATTCTGAGAAGCAGAAATAACTGGAAGGCTTGTCATGGCAATCAATTTGATATAATCATAACAGTCTAATAGACATTTTAAAATATATATATATCAAGTTTTATCAAATAAATCATGTTTTGTTCTTGCTTTATATTGTTCATATTCTAATGCTTTCAAATGCTTTAAGTATATGTGGTGTTCCAAACAGATCATAACCTGTCTATGAAGCAGACTGGAATCAATAATGTTGTTTGCTGAGATACCAATGTCTTATCCTTGATTTAAAAAAAAACCCAACCTACTTAAAATTCAGCAAACATCTGTACAACTAATTTGAACCTATTGTATATTATACTGCTTAGGACTTAATCATTAGCCGGCAACATCTAAAAGAGCAAGATAAGACTTTTGCTACAGAAGGTTCTGATTATTCTTTTTTACATTAATCTGTTTGTCTAATTAATCTATTTTCTTACTGCAGAGCTCTCAGTGAAGCTTCTGATGATCACACTGCTGTTTTTCTAGTTCATGGCATTGCCATAGGTCAAACCAGTCTTACAGCTGTTGTCACTAACAAATATGGAGAGAGAATCAGTTCAGCTCCACAGCAGATTGAAGTAAATATTTTTATTGTTATTAGAAAATAATTTCTGGTTACTTATAATGATTTAATCAAAATTATTAAAATTAATGAAAATAGTATTATCATTTTAAATAACCAATATCAACAATATTAAGCAGAAATATGGGTATTGTAGATTTCTAGGTGCTCAGCTTGCTGAAGCTACAAGATATATTTTATTAAAAAAGTAGAAGCAGTAGCAATCTAGGGTTTGTATAAAAGAAAGATGTAGATTGCTCTTTGTACACTAATCTGTTTTGGTTTTGTTTGTTAATACTGATCCGTGTACAAAGACAAGGGGGAGGGTGGTTGGCAGTAGCATGAAGTTCAGGAATAATTGGAAAGATAAAGAAAAATGTATGATATAAGTAACAGGTATGAGAAGAAGATGAGGACTGAAAAAGGACAATTGCTGAAAAATGCTAGAACTTAACAACAATATGAAAATTGGGAAGGCCGTGCAGGAATTTCCAAAAAGAAAGAAAAGAAGAAGCCAAGACGTTGAATTGGCAGTCACAAAGAAGTGTATAGGAGGAAATAATAAATTGTATTTCAAAGGAGGAAGTTTTAAGGGAAAAAACAGAGAAGTTGGATTGAGAAAGATAGGATACATCAAAGAGGAAGTAGCCCACAGCACCATCACATTCTTTGCTATAGGAAATAGTGAAAATGGCATTGTCAAGAGGAATAAGCCAAATGTCAGAAGGGAGTGCACATAGGAAATGAGAAAGCCATGTGAATGAGATGTTTTAGGCAGATATTGCAGATATTCAGACAGAAGAGAATGAAAGGAAAAACAGCACTGAAAAAATTTGGTCAAGTATTGTGTAGTGGTAGAAGTGTTGGACGAGTACAAACCAGGGAAATCCCTACTCAGCCATGAAAAACCACTGGATCACCTTGGGCAAATCACACACCCTCAGCCCAAGAGGAAGGCAGTGGCAAACTTCTTCTAACTAAGGCTACATCCATACAGGAGAAACAATCCAGTTTCATACCACATTAACAGCCAATGGAATTCTGGGATTTCTAGCTTGTTGTGTCACCAAAGCTCACTAACTCAGAAGGCTTAATATTTCTCACAAAACTACAAATCTCAGAATTCCATAGCATTGAGCCACTGCAGTTAAGGTGGTGTGAAACTAGATTATTTCTTCAGTTCAGATGCAGCCTAAATCTCGTTGAGAAAACCCTAGCACATGGATGCCATAACTCAGAGTTGACGTCAAGGTACATAACAAAAACAGCAAAAAGCAAGAAAATACACTGTGTTGAAAGTTATTATGAAATCCCTTAAAAACTCATTGCCCTTTCACTTCTAGGTTTTTCCTCCTTTTAGACTGATACCAAGAAAAGTAACCTTGCTCTTAGGTGCAGTGATTCAGGTGAGCTGTTTCGAAGATTGTTGTTAACTAATTATTTTAAGAAAATGGTTACTGTAAATTTAAAGGGTAAAAGTCACGGCCAGTGTCCAAGAATTTCATTCTGCCACCCCTTGCAGACACCTAGTTCTGGATTAAACACAGTAATTTTATTTGTCCCTTCTGTTGTGCACAACCAGTTATATTAACAGTAAAGACGCCCAAACATACATGATACTGCTTGTGTAGCTGGAAAAATCTGACCACTAACATTATATTGGCATGTAATCATTACAGTTTTGTATTCAGTCTGAATATTGGCATGAATTGAAATGTCACTGGAAAGAAACTTCTTGCCATCTTCCTATCTATGCAGTACATTAAAACTAAAACAGGTAGGCAAGGAAGGCACTGGCAAAACTATTTCTGAATAGACCTTGCCTAAGAAATTTGAGGAGTCGCCACATGCTGACAAAGAGTATACACACAGAATCACTGACAATCATGCCCAGGTGCCCCACTGTCTTTATCTTCAGAAACAACTGAGCCTGAAATTGAGGAACAATCTATTTTAAAAAATATCTGGCAAGCATACTGCTATTAAATACTCCGTGTAATTAAGGTATTCAAAACATATAAAGTGATTTTTTTATTATACAAGCTTCCATTAATCTTCAAGGATATGGCAAGTTAAATAATTCCAAAGATATAAAAGAAAAGCACATATCTGTGTAAATTCACGTCCCAGCATTTCAGACAGAAGAATTAGATGGTTGACTTTTGGTAATCTACTTGTTTTTGATGTTTCTAGCACAGGGAGCTAACAAATAATTTTGTATGACGCTGGCCTACTGAGGTATATTCTGGGGAGGAGGGGAAAGGTGGTGAGGTGTGTCTATGTTGTGCCCAGATCCTCTATAATTTATAAGTAGGAGATAAACTAGTACAGTATATCTTGCTTGTAACTGTGAATAATTCATTTTATAATTAACTACAGATTACCTCTGAGGGAGGACCACAGCCTCAATCCAACATTGTCTTCTCCATCAGCGATACCAGTATTGCCTCTGTGAACAACAGTGGCCTTATAACAGGCACATCAGTTGGCAACAGCACTGTAACAGGGATGGTTCAAGCTGCTAATGCTGAGACTGGCCAAGTTGTGGTGGTTTCTCAGGTAACTATTTGATATACATTATGTGGTTGTATTTCAGGTTATTCTTTGTTCTCACAGTGTTGGGGAAATCGAGACTGCTGTGTGAAAGTTAAAGCTCCGTAAGACTGTGAATCTGACAAGATATGTTTCATAACCCTGAACTGGAACCTGTTATTACTCATGTTTAAAACTTCATATAAGCACCATTTATCAGTTTAAAGCAAAGTAAGGGGCTCTACAGACCGGCATTTTGTGCCGACCTGTAGGCGGAGCCACTGTGGATTTCCCAGCAACTTACAATTAGTATGTTACGCTGGTGAGGGGAGCTCATGAAATAAGTCCCATACCTGCATTATCAGGTATGTGCCAGATAGACAGGCAGGTAGACTGACTGACTGAAAGAATCACTGTCTCCTTTCTTTCTCCCACATAAATATAAAATGTTCACATCCAGGACTGGCAACACTGATGTGTGATCTCTGTAATGCTAGTAGGAGAACGTCCCAGAAGTACTGCTGGTGAAATTTCTCCCTCATACATCAGGCCTGAACTGAACTTTCAGACTGGCTGATGTGCTTGCAGATTTTCAAACTGATGGTGATATGCTTTCACATTTTCTTGCAGATCTCATTTACAAAATATTTCCAAAATGTTGTTTTCACATTTTTAAACTCTTCTGTTCATGAATTGGCATACTTGTCATATTTTTTGTCTCTAAGCAAACTATCCATTGTAGCAGCTCTGATTTTTATGATCATGTGTTTTTGAAACAGATGCCTAGAACACAATACAAGTAAGACGTTCTGCCTTTCTTTTCAGGATAAAGTTGAAGTCGAGGTAATTCAGCTTGAGGCTGTTAGAATCCATGCACCCATTACACGAATGAAAACTGGCACTCAGGTAAATCAAATCACTGTGTTGTGGATTCAGTTCATTTTTATATGTGGTATATTGAATTAGAAGACAGCTGACATAATCTAATTGGTGTAGACACAACAGCTTATTGTTTTATATTTTTCATGTTTGTAAAGATGCACTCAGCTTTAATTGTGGGTACTTTTCAAAATCAAGGTAAAAATGCTTCTGTTCCTCCAGATGCCAGTGTATGTGATGGGTATCACAAGCAATCAAACTCCTTTTTCATTTGGCAGTGCAGTGCCAGGATTAACATTTCATTGGTCTGTCACCAAGCGGGATATCCTTGATGTCAAATCAAGATTTACTGAGGTAAACTTTAAACTGGAATTTGTTTTCTAAATTTTGTCAAGAAGCTAAATTTGACAGGGTGAGATTACAAGAAAATGTGAGTCACACTTTGTGTTCTTTGCTCATGGATGTATTTACTTCAATGCACAGTTTTCTGGTAGCTGACCTAATATGTCAAAGATGCCCACTAACAGCTTTATCACACGAGGCAATAAACTGTAATAATAGCTAGTTAATAGTGTTTGTTGCTGGGACTTAGCACATAATATCACCTCCTTTCTGTTGTTATCTTGGTGGGAGAGTGTTTGCCATTCACTTCTTTTCATTCATACAAAATGTCAGTGAATGACCTGCTTTCCCGCTTTTATGGTGCTAGCATTTGCAGTGTGATGAATTAGTTCTGCTTTAATCCTGATTTTGGATGGCAGACTTTAGGTGTTACTTACCCTTTGCCTGCCAGTGAGTTCCTGAGTTAGGAAGACAAGATTAATCACTGGCAGAGTAATCACTTTCATCTGCCACTGATTAGCCTACCCTCATTAGTTTCTCCACGTAAGACTGCTTTTAATTTATATTTTATATTTATTTGGGGGGTATCTGTCTGTGTGTGCCAAACTAGGCACACACTGGGTTGTACTGGGTGGACAGTGTCAAATGTTGCATGTGATAATATATTAGTGCAAATGAAGGCTGTAGGGCCAGAAAGATTATGAAGATTACAAAGGTATGATAAAGAAGAAGTAGTCTTGATTACATAGCACATTTGAAAAGAATGAGATTTTAGTAGCAGAACTCTCTGGTTTGATGAAGTCCTAGGTCAGTGCTGATGTTTCAGACTCCCAATTCCATTGTGTTTGTAAGTTATCATTTCCTTCAGGGTTTTTCCCCATTTCAAAAGTTGTCATTCTTTCCTGCTGGCAAATGGACTGGTTCTTGGTCTTACCAGTATCCTGTCCAAAGTCCTCATTTTGCTACCTGTTAATATTGGTCATGTTTTATTGCCCTGTATACCTCCAATGCACGCTTCCCATTTTCTTTTATGAGATCACTTTCTGCATAGAGACATTCTGTGTCCGCCTCCTAATTTCATATTATATTGTCACCAGGCATCATTCAAACACCATAGGAATATTTCTTTGCCTGGCATATTGTTGGGGTAGATATCATATTATACCTATAGATTTCTGGACATGTTGTGGCCTCCTTGCAGATGGCTCTTGATTAGGGACAACAAGTGCCCCCTTGCCTACAAGAGGTGGTGATTTTTGGTGCTCTTTACCTGAGCACTTATACAACATCATGAGATTTGCTGTTCTTATATTTGAGGTTATCACAGTGATGCACAAACAGCATTCCTGTTAACTGATGCTAGGAGAATTGCTGTACTCAATGGTCACCTGTTATAATCACAATAAATTCTGAATTTCCACTGGTGGCAAGAATTCAGTACAACCTCAGTATCAAGCAGAGGATGAATGTCCACCTGTATTCTTCTGCACTGACAAGGATTTGGACAAGATGAATCTTTGTCCTTTCCTACTCCATGATTTAAGATCGTTGCACATCTGTGACTGTATGAACAGAGTGGATTTGAGAAGAGTCTAGACAGTTTGAGAGCATAGATATGAAGAGCAGGCTATTGGTCCATGTAAGATGTTGAGGTAAATTCCTTCAGAGCTAAAACTACTATTTTGTCTTTCAGGCTTCTGTTCAGCTCTCCATTCAGAATAACTTTGCTATGGATGTTTATGGAAAAGGGAAAGGAAGAACAGGACTGAAGGTTGTTGTCAAAACCCTTGATCCTTCAGCTGGACAATTTTACCACATGTCAAGAGAATTATCTGATGAAATCCAAATACAGGTATCACATTGGTAGTTCATACTGTAAAATCCTGTTGTCTTTTGTGAGTGGAGCAGAGTGTATGTGTTTCTGAATATGTTTTACAATTCCCCCTAATTCCACATGCCTGGTTACAATAGGGCACTGGATTAGAGTTAATAAACTGAGAATACTGATAAAACTGAGGGACTGAAGGTGGACTATAAATCTATTCGGGTGGTATTCACCTAGTTGTGAATAAAGCTGAATTCTACAAAATGGATCAGAGCAATAGTTTGAGAGTGTTTAAGTGATGTTTCTTAGCTTTATGCATAGTTTAATGTGTGTTTAATGTGTTATTATATGTGCCATCACAAGAGCTTTGGGCTGTAGGCTCAATATTACAAGGTGAATCATTGGTGAAAATGATGAAAAAAGTACAAATTTATAATTAATAAAATCAGCCAATTCCCTGGTCTTTCCCCACAACTGTTCAACAGCTTGAGAACAAGAACGGAGAAACTGAACAATGGGAGTGAGCCAGGGCTGTAGTTTAGTAGAAGAGGTCATACGTATCAATAAAGTGGCAAAACTATTGAGGGTTGCCGATGAGATAGAATTGAGTAATGAGATCACTGGATCCATGGAGTCTCCAAGGTTTGAGGAAGATAAAGAAAAATCTAGAGCCTGGCTAAAAGAATAGAATCAATAGACTGAAGGTTGCGAAAGCGGCGTTGGACAATTTGACAAGGAAGTGGATTATGGACGAGGTCAAAAGAGATGAAATGATGATCAGAGAACAGGAAATCTCTAGCCATGAAGTTGGAGATTACACATTTTCTCATAAGGACAATATCAAGGCAATGACCAGAAGAGTGAATAGGTGCATTACAACATAGTTCGGGAACAAAAGAAGACAACACAGATCAGAGAAGTACCCCATAATCAAGGAGGGAACTTCATCTACTAAAAATAAAGTCAGCCAGGTCTTGAAATCTGACAAAAACTTAGTAGATGATCCTGGTGGACAATAGATAACTGCAACCCGAAGCTGAAGTGGTAGGAAAAGTTTAATAACATGAAGTTTGAAAGAAGAAAAACAGTGCTGTTGAGGAAAAGATAAGAGTCGAAACCGACAGGAGTTGGATAGCAGGACACCGACTCCTCCCCCTCTGCCCTCCAGGTGACTAGTGTGAGAAAAGAAAACTCCACCAAATGTGAGAGCAGCAGAGATTACAATGTCATGAGCTGGAAGCCAGGTTTCAATGAGAGCAAGATGAAGAGATTTAGTAAGAAAAAGGTCATGGACTGTCATTGCTTTTGAGCCAACTGATCGGTAGTTCTAAAGAGAGCAATTGAAAGGGAGCTGAGAACAGGGAAGACAACTAATGGAAACCAAATTAGGAGAAATAGTAGGAGCCATAGAAGAAAATAAATTATCAAGAAAAAGATCAGAAACAGACAGCAAAAGAAAAGAAAATATAAAAAGCCTAGAAAAATCAATAGTCTCTAGCATTGCCAGGCTCAAAACAGCTAAGTCAATAATAGCCATCCAATATCAAAGAACAACAAGCCGTTAAATTAGCTCACTAGGAGGCCAACTTGAGAAACCAAGTTGCCTTCAAGTTCATCATAATAACTAATATGAATGATGTCAATAATCACTAAGATACAGTATATTTGATTGTGAAATAAATCAATCAATCCACTACAGTTCCTCTTGTTGTTTAAAATACTGTAAGCTGGGATTGTTGCAAAAGAGAAGAAAAGAAAGTCAGTACTCTTCAACTGCTATAAATGGTAAATCTAGCACCCAGACTAATGGAAAGCTAGGTGGAAGTAGTTTTAAAGCTCCCACCACCACCAAACGCTCCTCCCGACTGTTGGAGTGGAGTGGTTTTCAAGCCAGACACTCCTCCTAACTGCTGGGCTAATGGAAAGCTGGGTGGAAGCAGTTTTCAAACCAGACACTCCCCCTGACTGCTGGGTTCATACAATACTTCAGGTGAACAACAAAAAAAAAGCTTTTAATTCAGTGCATAAAATTGAGAAATTTGATTCTAAAAAATGAGTGATCACTCAAGAACACAAATCACTCTTTCTTGAACCCCCTGAAGTACCATCTTGCACCCAGGTTGGGAACCTCTGATCTAGGGCCTCTGGAATCTGAAGTCCAACAATATCTGAAGGGCCATACTTTGTCCACTTCTGCTTTATTCTAATGTGAATTAGGTAAATAAAAGAAAATGGCAGTACAAAATGTACTAAACATAGTCTGTAATCCTGTACACATCAAGAAGAGACTCCCAGTCATAACCGTTTTTCAGATTTCTACAAGTATTAGCTTGAATTTAGAGTTATAGTTTGACAATAACCTCCCAAGTCTGTATCAGACTGACATTTAGCACATATTCTGAGGCTCTCTGGTTATTCAGATAGTAATCCAGTTATATTCAGCAGCTAAGTCTTCAGTGAGTCTGGCACCTCAGTCTTAATGCAATTAATATCTTTTAAGTCCCATTGATTTCATTGAATATTAATTTCAAGAAAGCATGTTTAGGATTTTAGTGAAATGAATGAATATGAAATGACATTTTCACAATGCTAAATAAATTGAAAAATTAACGTTGGCTATAAAAATTAAATGCAAACTGGATAGCAGCCATCATCTTAAAGGACAATACAGATTTATCAAAGTTAGTCTTGAATTATGTACATGTCTATTATTTGAATTTGATAAGGTTTTCATGTATATATTGAACTATCAGACTTCTGCAAATACAAGACACAAGTCAGACTTATTGCTAGACATAAAAAAGCAAAAATAACTACTGTACCATCTACGTAAATTCAACCTAGACAATGAGAAAATTAAAGAGTTCCTGTATCTTGGATCAAACACTTATCAGAATGGAAACTGCAGTCAAGAAATCAGAAGAAGACTATAAATGGGAAGGGGTGCCATAAAAAAACTAGACAAGATCCTGAAGTGTAAAAGTACACAACTGGACACTAAAGTTAGGATTGTCCAAGCCCTGACTTCATATGTGATAGCTGGGCAGTGAAGAAACCAGATAAAAAGAAAATTAATTCATTTGAGATGTGGTGTTGGAGAAGAGTGCTGAGGATTCCATGGACAGCAAAAAGATAATCAAATGGATTTTTGAACAGGTGAAGCCCAAACTCTGCCCAGAAACCAGGATGTTCAAACTGAGGCTGTTGTACTTATGAGTCTACAGGACGTGAGCAGAGCAGTAGAGGACAGGGAGTCTTGGAGAACTTTCAACCACAGGGTCAGCATGAGTCAGGACCAATTCAAGGGGGGTTAAGTATGGACAACAACAATAAAAAAGTATCTTCCAGGAAGCCTGGAGTTTTGATTTCATTTTGCTCTCTTTATCCTCAGCAAGTGCACTTGATTTTACCAAATATTCTTTAGATAGAAATAAGGCATTAAGATATCAAAGAAACCTAGGCGGGTTACAGACGGGCAGGGGAAGACGTTTTGAAGGTATCTTCCCCTGAATACGGAGCCTCCAGACCGCCCACCCCGGGGGCGTAGCTAAGGTGGATGGGGCTTCCACACTGGGGGTAGTGAAGACGCCTCACCTGGGGCCGTTTCTTACCCGCAGCTTCCATACCGTCACCTCACAGGACGCTGCAAAGGCAGCTTCCGCACGGGCGGCCAAAAACATGGCTTTTTTTTTCTTTTGCTGGCTGGCGGATGCGCCGCTGCGCAGCTACGGCGGTCAGCACCGGTGGCAGAAAGCGTATGTGCACATTTAAAGCGCCCAGGCCCCTTTAAACTTTTCCCCCCGCCCTAACCAAGAACAAAGGTGGCCTCCTGCCAGCTGGTGATCAGCATCCTTGTCCGCTTGCACGTTGCCAGTGTCACCAGCATCATGGATGCCTCCTCTCCTTTGGTCCCCGCGCTCTTGCTGAATCTGCAATGCACAGCCACAGCTGTCGCCGCTGCCACCGCTGTCCCCCTGCCATCCCCCATCACCTCCCTTGTACATATGTAAATATTTAAAGTTTTAGCGTTTTTTTATTGTTAGGTGAAAATGGCGCAGGAATGTGTGTAGGGGTTGACTTTAAATTCCAAGGTTTCCATGATTCTAGCAGCGCATGCGTACATGTTGCTCTAGGGTTAGGGTTACAAGCATTAAAATAGAGTGCAGCTGTGCTGTAGTTTCCACATCTGCATGGCATCTGACGCTCTAATTAGAGCCTCGGTGCAAACTGCGCATGTTCCAGGACCCCGACTCATTATGCGACGCAGCTGACTCGGAGCCTTTAAATGGGCAACTTAAATTTGCGGCGTGACAATTGTGGCGTACAGGTGCAGCAGCTTAGAGACGGAGATACGCAGTTGCTCAGTATATAGAAAAGAAGCGGAAAAAAGCGGCACCTTTTTGCCCGTCTGTAACCCACCCTAGAAACTAGTCATAGGAACAATACAAGATAAAGGTTAGCATGGGATAAAATGGAAAATGCCTCAATTGTATTTCATATTCAGAGAATGCTTTTTAGATTCAAAGCTATTTCTGAAGACAAGTTCTTAACCATAACTTTCAGTTCTTTTGTTCTTAATGCTTTAAAATTTGCTCTCCAGGGTGCTATGTACCTGGCAGAAGAAATACCAGTTTTCCCTAGGAAATGGGCAGGTGGTATTTGTAAAAGATGCTCAGTTTGAAACCCTGAGTGGATGGGACAGGGTTCATGCCAACCAGGAAGTGTTTGTTCAAACACATGTCCCAAAAGAGCAGTCAATATCCACAGATGGATGGGCAAAAAATGCTGACAGTATGTAGCAAGCCCAGGCAAGCAAAAGATGGTGAAGATGTTATAGGTCACCTGGATAAACTAGGGGCTCTGTTCAATGACTTATTAAACAGAAGAATGAGTTTCCCAGAGGCACAGAAGGCTTATGTTGTGATAGAAAGCCTGAGTGAGAGTTGGGACTTTTTGTTCCACAGCTTGCAAAGTTTGCAAGAAGCAGAGCTGACCTCTAAACGGGTCTCAGCTCATATCTTGGAGGAGCAAGAGTAGAGGAGCTTTGAGGCTGGGAGTCGTGGTCAGCAGTGTGCCAGGAAAAAAAAGAAAAGGAGCAACACCCACCCTCAGCACCTCTGGAGCAAGGCGAGGCTATGTGCAGCCTGGTGATAAGGTGCAACACATATGGAAAGGAGGGGCATTTGAGGAAATATTGTCCCTCCAGGTTTGGCCACAAAAGCCTACAGACAAGTTTTCCCAGACAGCTTCCCCGTGTAAGCCAAGTAGCGCGTATGCTCGGGCCCCATTCACTTGAATGGGGCTCGTGCATGTGGCGGTGGTGCGGTGGCGCACATGCGCCATGGGCGCGTGCCCCATTCATTCCAATGGGGCGTGCCACCCCACACGCCCCTGGACGGCTCTCCACAGGTATGAGCATGTGCTTACACCCTCATATAGCACGCCCGCGTATGACGCGGGCGCATTGTAAATGCATCTCTTATGAAGGACTATTTTCCATCATGTTTAAAAGAAGCTATGGTATGGCCACTTCTGAAAAAGCCCTCCCTAGATACCTTGGACATGAATAATTATAGACCAGTCTCCCACCTTCCATTTTTAAGCATGGTAACTGAGAGAGCTATTGCTCTCCAACTCCAAGCAGTCTTGGATGAAACAGATTATCTAGACCCATTTCAGATTGGCTTCAGGGCAGGATACAGAGTCGAAACTTCTGTGTTCACCTTAGTAGATTATTTTCACTTGAACATCAACAGGGGAAATGTGGTCCTCTTGGTGTTCTTAGACCTGTCAGTGGCTTTTGATACCATTGACCATGGAATCCTTCTGTAACGCCTGGGGAAGTTGGGGATTGAAGGCACTGACTGCAGTGGTTCAAGTCTTATCTCTCAGGCAGATTTCAAATGGTGATGCTTGGAGACAGTTGCTCTAAAAGGGAGCTCAAATCCAGCATCCCTAAGGCACCATCTTGTCTCCAATGCTATTTAACATTTACATGAAACCACTGGGAGAAATCATCCAGAGGCATGGAGTGGGGTCCTTTCAGTATGCCAATGACACCCAGTTATATCTCTCCGTGCCCTGGACCATAGTGTCAACGAAGGATGGCGTCTTTCCTCTGAATAAATGTCTTAAGGCACTAATGGGCTGGACGAGGAAAAACAGACTGAAATTGAATCCAGGTAAAACGGGGGTGCTTGTTGTTGGGGGTCCTAATCCAGGAATGAAGGTTTGTCAACCAATCCTGAATGGGGTCACACTTCCCCTAAAGGACTGTGTTTGCAGTTTGGTGGTGCTCCTGGACCTGTCTCTCCAGATGTCAGCTCAGATAGATGTGATGGCCAGGAGTGTCTGTTCTCAGTTTTGGTTGATACGCCAACTGCACCCCTTCCTGGATCTTGAAGACCTAAAAACTGGTCCTCAAGTAACCTCCGGTAACCTCATGACTTGACTTCTGCACTGCACTCTACATAGGGCTACCCTTGAACCTAGTGCAGAAACTTCAATTAATTCAAAATATGGCAGCCAGATTGGTCACTGGAAGATCCAGGAGTGATCACATAACCCCTATATTAAAGTCCCTTCACTGGCTACCTATTAACTTCTGGGCACAGTACAAGGTATTGGTTATAACCTTTAAAGCTCTTCATAGCTTGAGTCCAACTTACTTATGGGATTGCCTTCTCCCATATATTCCTTCCCGCACACTTAGGTCTTCAAGCAAAAAATTTACTGCAGCCAGCAAGATCTAGACTGGCTATGGTTACTCAGAGGACCTTCTCTTCTGCCACCCCCAAATTATGAAACAGCCTGCCGGAAGAGATCCAACATATGACCAGTCTTGAATGCTTTACAAAGGCGTTCGAGACATATCTCTTCCAGCAGGCCTTCCCAGATTAACATTCTAATAGTTTTTCTATTAATTCCATCAAGCATCCACGACTGTCTGGAGCTGCCTATGCCTTGTTTTAACAATTGTTTAATATTTAATAGTATTTTATTGTGGATGGGTGGATTTGGGAGGGCTGGGATATAATGATGATAACTGTTTTATTGTATTTTAAGGATGTTTTATTATTGTTACTCAATCTGCATGGAGACGTGGGAACAAATACATTTTATTATTATTATTTTAAACATGGCATCTTTTTTTTAAATTTTTTTTACAAATGGCTGCATGAAACCAGATATATTTAATAACAACCACTTTTAGGTCATCTAGGTGCTGCTGTGGGTAATGACTCTTGAGCCAGAAAACTTGACAACTCAGAGCTAGTTGTAACAATAACATTTATGATTTTATAACCCATTTTTAGCCCATCTAGATAAAAATCCATTATTAGGGGGGAATATATAAACAATGTTTTTGTGTTGTGCAACTAGAGTTGTGGTTTTTTGCCTGTATGGTACATAGGAAAGAAAAGTGAGACTCCAGGCCACATCCCAAGACAATTTAGGGAGGGGTAATGCATGAGTGCATGCACATGCACCACACAGAAAAAGAAATAGGGAGGAAGGCTTTAAATGGATGTTACCTTAAATGAGTCAACTGGAAATTCCCTCCTCTCAAAAAATCCCCAAAACTAAAATTTCAAAACTGTAAATGAAATTTTCTTTTTAAAAACATCAGGTTTGTTGCAGGTGCTGAAAATTTGCCAGAGTTGCTTTCTTCTACTGTCATGCTGTATTTTTAAAGTACATTCAATTTAGAAATTATATGGATCAGACCACTCTGCATAGTCTTACACTAGTTTGTCCCATTGATTGAAATGCCTATACAGTGTCAAAAGCAATGCAGAATTATTTTATTTATTGTATATATTACATGTTACAACATGGCCAAAGTGGGCTTCCAGTGAGCCTAGTAGAACATGTATTCATAAAAAATGTGTGTACTTCCTTGTTCAAGGTTTCCAAAGTAATAAATACTGGAAGACAAAAGTAAAAGGATAAGAGGACAATCCAATAATACTACTATCCCTTTTTTTTACTTCACTTTCCCTCCCTCATGGTGGCTCTGATTTAAGTGGGGCAGTGAATCTGCTCCAGGTTTTAATATAAATTCAAAAGAAGCTATCTAATGTGCTTCAGCTATGCAGGGGGACTTTAGTATTTACAGTTCAGATTAACGGTTCCACTGTATGAAACCATAGATATTTCCACATATGTCTGCCAAGCCCTTATAGTTTCTTCCTAATGGCTGTGGCCATGCTCGGTATATAGAGCACCAAACTCAGTGATGTTCATCCCACCAAGATGAAGACCCTGACTTCTTGGGCTATATCTAAAATTAACTGTCTAGTCTAGTGATGGTGAACCTTTTAGAGACTGAGTGCCCAACTTAATGGTGTTCCCACACCAGGTGTCACCCAGTGTTGGTGGTGGGACTTCTGGAGGTGGGATTTTCCCAGAAACAGAGACCTCCAGGGATGGGATCCTGCTTCGATCCATGGGGAGAGGCGGGAAGATAGAAATAAAAATTATTATTATTATCATCATCATCATCATCATCATCATCATCATCATCATCATTATCATCTCCCCAGAGATAATTAAAGGCATGGAAGGGTGAGAGAAGAGGAAGAACAGGCACACACTTATTCCTCCTCTTCCCCCACCCTCCTGTGCTTTTAACTCTCTCTGTGTTCAGAGAGGGCACGTGTGCCACAGGTTTGTCACCACGGGTCTAGTCTATGGTCCAGGGCATTTGGAAAGAAATCCTATATAATGATATGGGTGTCAACAGAGAGGAATATAAGCTAGTACCTAACAGCTTTGATGTGCCTATTTAATCATTATCTATGATGGGGGGGGGGTGTTCTGACAAAGTTCTGTGCATATTTTTATCATACAAATAGGTCAGCTGATAATAGGTGACCTGCTCTGTCTTTTCAAAGTTAAGAAATTCATAATTCCTTTGCAGTTCCCACCTGAACCAAGTTATCTTTCTGTGTTTAAAAAAGTGTTTTCCTTTTAGCATGTCACACTTTTATCAATAGTTTTTTTATGCTTGAAGATGAAATATAGTAGATCTGCTTTATAAAAACCTAAATGAAATTATTTTATTATCTAGGTATTTGAAGATCTAATTATTATGGGGGTAGAAGTAAGACAGATCTTAATGTCACCCAATTCCTTTTATAAAGTCCAAACCAACAGGTAAGTGATGACTACATACTTCACACTGCAAAATATTATAAATAATCTAAAGTATAAATAGGTTACCAAAGAGTCTGTAGCAAAATCTTATGTAAAGTTGGTACAGGAAAGCAACAAAATCATGGGTTAAGAGCTGAGATACAAAAAAGTCTTATAAGTGTGTTGTCCTTTGCTCATGTCTTCATGGTGCAAATGAACAAACCAAAACTTAGCTGTGGTTTCCTGCTAAGTCCATAATTAATAGCATCAAAACAAGCCAGGATACGAAACCTTTCTCAGGTCATAGCTTCATAGCCATGGCTTGTACAAAGCCATTAACAAGAGTTTCTTATTCCATTGAAATGAGATAGAAAACTATAGTCAATTGAATACTAGCTATTTAATTGAAACGGGGAGGCGTTACAAACCGCCGCTTTGAGGTGATCTCCCGGCGCTGCTATTTGCTCCGTGAGGGAGCCGCCACAGCCAAACCGCGCGGCTCCCTTACGGAGCAAAAAAGAAGCTCCAAAATGGAGCTTCTTCTGGCGGCGCGCTCATGACGCCGTGAGGCACCAATGGCACACTCGCGACGTCATTAGCGCTGCGTGACGTGCGGACGCACAGCATCCGTTACGTCAAGATGGCAGCGGCCGTGTGGAACAGCCGCCGCCATTTTTTACAGACAGAGTCCGTAACAAGAATAGGGGTGTCTGGAAGAGACGCCCCTTTTTTAAACTGGGACGTCCTGAGGACGTCCCAAGTGGCGGTTTGTAACCCGCCACAGTCAGCCAAAAGCAGTGTTGGAGTCTTGAGTCTTGTGGCACTTAACATATTTATTGGTGTGTATACAGTAATGTATTAGATCTTACTTCCTCAATTATGTGAGAAAGTGGATTCAGGTTACAACCTTGGTGGTGATAATGGTAGCGTTACAGAAAGACTAATATGGCTGCCCCCTGGAATTAACACACAAGTTAAAGATAACATTCAATTTTAACAAAACTACCTTACCCCACAAACCCCTCAGTTTGGGAGCATTGTTTTGTCTGTGATGGGCATGGAGAACTCAGAGACACTTGGGCATCTTTTCTGGCAGGAATTCTTATGAGCAGTTTCCAGATATGCATGCATTTAATATTGAGATTTTCAAATGTTTAGTTCTATATATATATATATATATATTTGTTTGTATAGATACATGCATACATATATATGCATTTGTTATATTTTTGCAAATTGTTTGCAGTATATCTCTACAGAGATGACTAATAAATGTAAAACAGTGTTAATACTACCACTGGAAAAAAGTACTGTAACCATAATGAATGTGTTTCTATTTACAATATTCCAGAAAATGAAAAGCAGTCTCATCTATAGAGTACTAATAAAGAACAATTCCAAAAGAAGAATGCAAATTACAAATAAGTGGGTGGTATTATTATTTGCAGCATCACACATCTGTGGACAAATTAGGTTAAATAGCCTTCTATAAATAATTCTAGATTTCAGAAAATAGGAATTTTGGATGACAGCATTTATATACCTCTAAGGAAGGACTAGTTAAACATACATACATTTATAAATGAATCAGACAACCACACAGTGTTCTACTCAGGGAATAAAAAGACAAGAACAAATGGGGTAGCTCTCATAATAAGAAAAGATGTTGCAAAAGCAGTCAGAGGATACAGTGCAAAATCAGACCGAATCATCTCAATAAAGCTCCATGGGAAGCCTATGAATATCACCATAATTCAAGTATATGCATCAACCACTGAGGCAGAACAAGAAGAAATTGATAGATTCTACAAAGGATTACAGGGGGGGGGAAACTGACAACACACCAACACAGGATGTCAAGCTGATTATTGGAGACTGGAACACAAAGGTTGGAAGCAAAGAAGAATAAAACACATTAGGCAGATTTGGACTAGACAAAAGAAATGAAGCAGGTGAGCATCTGATAGATTTTTGTGACGCCAACAAACACACACATTTTTCATCCAACCAGAGAAAAGATTATACACATGGACATCACCAGATGGCCAACACAAAAACCAAATAACCTATATGATTGGAAGTAAAAGATGGCGAAGCTCCATACTGGTGGCCAAGACTAGACTAGGTGCTGATTGTGGCACAGATTACGAACTACTCATATCAAAAATAAAAGTAAAACTCAAGAGGAAAACAAAACCAGTCATCATACCAAAATACGATTTAAACAACATTTCCACAGAATTCATTGACAATCTAAGAAACAGATTTGCAGTACTAATTGTAATAGATCATGAACCAGAAGAGCTTTGGTATGAAGCCAGAAGAATGCACAAAGACACCTCTAAAAGACAAAAGGAAAGTGAAAAAACCATGGATGACAGATGAAATGCCACAAGCAATAAAAGAAAGAAGATAAAACAAAAAGGAGATAGGAATAAACTAAGAACTATGAACGCAACAGTACAACAGCTAGTGCGCAAAGATAAGGAAAATTACTACAACCACCAATGCAGAGAAATAAAAGACAACAACAAAAAGCGAAGGACAAAAGACCTATCCCATAAGAGCTGAGAAATCAAAGGAAAGTTCACACTAAGGCCCGGGATGCTCTATGAAAATAACAATAACATAATTCAAGACCAGGAAGGAATAAAAAGATGTTGGATGCAATACACAGAAGAGTTCTATAAAAGAGATGACAACATGAAGGACACATATGAAGATAAAATCCAAATTCTACTGAGCTGGAAGCTGCAATAAAAAGAATGGCAAAAGACAAGTCCCGGGGAACATGATATTCCAATAGAACTGCTACAGTGACTACAAATATGAGTTTGCAGGAGCTGGGCAGAGCTTTAGAGAACAGGGGGGCCTGAATGTCTTATCAGCATGGGTTGAGATAGACCCGAAGGCAGTTAATAACAACAATACCAATATTTTTAAAATGTAGATGACTCTGTGGAGTGGCCAAAAGAATGCCTGAGACATTCTCTGTCTAATTACCGTATATACTCAACTATAAGTCAACCTCATGTATAAGTCGAGGGCAAGTTTTGGGGCAAAAATTATGAATTTTGCTATGGCCCATGGATAAGTCGAGGGTAAAATTTAGGAGCATATAGCAAAGGATCTAAAGGATGTAGCAAAGTCAAAGAATTTACAAAATTCCAGCAGGCATAACTATGTGCTTAGTCTTAAGACTGGATGGATGAGAGAGTAGAGAGGGTGAGTGATTCCAGGACAGATTATATTCTTGTTTTTCACCAGGGAATAGTTTCTTATTTTAAATAAGAGTTAAGATACTCTACATACATTGACCCATGGATAAGTCAACTCAGGGTTTTGGGGTCATTTTTTTGACCTAAATTTCTAGACGTATACATGAGTATATACAGTAAATCCATTGTTAAATTCTGCTTATATGAAAGGAAAAACCAACAGAAATAATAGATTTCACATAATAAAATACATTGATTACGAGTACAATATAACTTTCATTTACTTTGGTAATCCCCCCCCCATCCTTCTTCTATTCTCTGTCAGAGCCATGTCTATCTGATTAAATATATTGCCACTTTCTATTCTTCTCTTCTTTTATTTCTAAGTCTTCTTTGCATATATATTTCTTATAACATTTGTTTTTCCCTTTCTTTTCAATTTTTAACAATGTCGCTTTTTACTTAATTTTTATATCACATATTTACATATAAAATATGTAAAATAAAAATAATCTTTTTCTTTTGAAGATAGTATAAAAGTTTCTTATTTGCAGTGTAGATGAGTCATTTATTAATGTGTAACAGGAAGGGGAAAGCAAAGTCATTCTAAGAAATTGTAAATGCCAGTTGCGTAATCCAACCAGATTTAAAGTCACAGCAAGAATCATCCAGATGTTCTTGTGCAAGACACAGGTATATACAGCCCTTCTGAATCCTTTTCAAATGTTTTGAGGGAATTGTTGCCCATTAACTGTATAAATTTGTGTTACTACAGTAGTCCACATAGCCATTGTCTGATTTGGTAAACAAGACAAATCCTCCAGTATGGCCTTAATGTGTCTTTCTTGCTATATTATCTTTGTTACTCTGACAAGATAGGGCTTGTGGAATTACTTGGGGAATACTTTAGACATGGGGAGGAAAGTTCTTCCAGTACTTTTTGTAGAAATGAAAATGCTTTCTAAAACAATGTTTATTAAACAAAAAGCTCTTTATTTCTGTTTGATATAATGCCGATACCTCCACCAATTGCACTGTCTGTAGGATTATGTATACTGACAGGTAGTTACTTACATTTATAAGAAAAACCTTTACTTCTAGCTGACTAAAACAGCTGGTGCCATTATATGTTTATAGATTATGTGTCACTCATGTTACTGGTCTGTTTATTACTTATGTTTTGTGTGTTCTTAATACAGCAGTCCATGGAGAGGCATTATTTTAAAAAAAAATCAATCTTGTATACAAATTATTTCCAAGAAGCAACTGAGATCTGCTTAGTCATGTCCTCATCTGTATATCTGACACCTACATCGAGCCTGACAGACTAATCTCATTCTGATGACGCTTTATAAAAGTATTTCTGAAGCCAGCATCTCATAGTCTTATCCATTGTTAGCATTCTGAATCAAGTTTGCATCAGCGAATGATGCTGCTGCAGGACAGCAAGTATATTGTATTATATGCACAACCATAGACAAGACTATTTAGAAGGAGGCTTCAGTCAAAATTTAAACCTATGAATTTTAGATAAAAATGCTTTAGGGGTTTAGAACTACAAGGTGGAGGTGTGTGCAGTTAAATGGCAATGCACTTAATATAACAGTATGCCATAAACATTGATGTTTGCATTTGAATCTTAAGGTGATTTTATTTATAATCTTTTTTGTCTTTGCCTTTATCAAGGGACAGAGTTGCTTCTCTGAGTTACCGTGTATTGAATGATCAAGATACTTTCCCTGTGGTTAAGGTTGATGAGAGTGGCCTTCTTAAGTCTAGATCTCTGATAGGGCTGTCAACTTTAGAAGTAATTTCACAAGAACCATTTGGAATCAACCAGACTCTTATTGTTGCTGTCAAGGTAGTATTTTTTTCAATTCTTTTCTGTGAGCTTAGAATGCATAAGAGAGAATTCCATTTGCGTTTTTTGTACAACTGTAATTTCCCATTATTACTGCAGGAGAAAATAATGGAAGTTTCATTTCTGGAAAGCTTAAAGTGTAAAGAGTACCTATTAATTCTGTTTTATTAGGATGTCAAAATGCTAGTTTTACTCTGTGATAAAGCCTTATACAATTGTATATGTGGAAAATATCAAATATGATGATGGTGGTCAAAAAGTAAGAAAATATACATGACACTCATAGATACTTGAACCTCACTTGTGATACACACATGCAGTAAATGATGGTAGAGGATATATGCATGCAAGATACACAATGCAAGCAATTCCTGAAATGAATGTGGTGTGTGACCAATGCTTGTTCTTGAAAACTGTATACACTCAATGGACAATGGTTCTTTTTGATGATCCTGTAAATTTATCTTGATGCACCATCTCTGAAAAAGCACAAAAAGTAATCCTCATGCTTGTACTATTATTTTCCTCTAAAACTGCTTGAAATCACATGTAGGGTGTGATATTGCAAGAAATTTATCACATATGCATATACAACACACAGCAATCAGGGCTTGGGAAAGTTACTTCTTATACTTCGTCTCCCAACTAGCTGAAGATTCTGGCAGTTGCAGCCCCAAAAAGAACTTTTCCAAGCTCTAGGAATAAGCACAATAAGGAAAGAACCTTGCATCTATATCTCTCTTGGATCATTGAGAGAAATTAAAACACACTTAAGCAATGTTAAAATGTGGTGGAGACATTTGAATTGTGTACTATGAAGCAGCAAGGCTATTTTCACAAGTTCTTCTTTTATTTTATATTTGTGTGTGTGCATGTGTTTAAATTATATATATTTCCCTGAGCCTGGTTCTGGGTAGAAAGACCACATACATATGTAAGGAAATAAATGCATCATAGATTCACTTACATTGTTGTGAGAATTGTTGGAGCCAGTCTACAGATGAGAGACAATACTCACAGTTGTCTTCTAGGCACTGTACACCTTCATCCCCAGCATTTTATCCTGTACTGTCATAACTGGCTTGAGGGTTTTTTTTGCCACATCCGTGGTTTCCTGCAAAACAAGCAATTTTAAATTGTATTTCTTTCCAGTGTCTCCTCAAGGCGGGGTACAGCAATTAAAAACACATAAACCACAGTTAAAATACAACACTATAAAATCATTAAAATATACTCATAAGAGTACATATGCAATTAAAAAGTCATGATTCAAAATTAACTAGGCAGACCTGCTGGAAGAGATATGTCTTTAATGCTGATTTAAAAGCAGTCAGCATTTTCAGCTATCATATCTCCTCCAGCAGACCATTCCACAATCTGGGAACAGCAGAGGAAAAAGTCCTCTGGGAAGCCATTGCCAGTATAGTCCTGCCCAGTTGGAGCAAACATTTCCCAGAAAACCTGAGTGTACAGGGCGGATTGTATGAGAGAAGGCAATTCTGTAAATAACCTGGACTCAAATCATGTAGGACTTTGAAGGTAATAACTAACACCTGGATACTAATTGGCAGTCAGTAGAGTGATTTTAAGATCAGTGTGATGTGATCGCTCCTGGATGTACCTGTAATCAGTCTGGCTGCCATATTCTGAACCAGTTGGAGGTTCCCGACTTGGTACAAAGATAATCCAATGTAGAGCACATTGCAGAAGTCCAGGTTTGAGCTTACCAGCGCATTCATACCATCTTTACATGCCAGAGACTGAGCCAAAAATATTGTGATAAACTGTGGAAGGATACAAAGACACAGGTCAGGCTTAGTCCAAATTTCCATCCCACGCCATCCATTCCTTTTCTCCCCAATCCCCCATCTGCCTTTTTATTTATTTATTTATTTTTTACAAAGAGGGAGATATTAATTATGGAACGACCTTAATTCTGTCACAGCTGTCAACAATATTATACAAAGAATGAGGATGCCCTGTTTCTAGGAGACAACCGTTATGAGTAAATCGTGTGGAGTCCCATATTTTGGAGTCAAGCTGTCTTTCTTACGTGTAGCTGAAATGTAGAAGAGACACAGGGCCAGAGCAGATGGGCAGGAAAAAGCAGCTCAATCCTGCTTTTCCCCCAAAGCAGGTCAGAACCCTGCTGCTCACACAGTCCGCTCCTATGGGGAGCCAAATGCTCATGGCCAACTGCACAGTGCAGTGTCAAGCCACGCTGCTGGGTCATTTTTTGTTGCCTCCCCACCATGCATATGCACCGTTGCACAAGCTCACCACTGGTGACCCCCTTCACTCAGTGTGAGAGTGATACTTTGGCAAAGCAGAACCATGGAGGCCACCATACATGCCCCCTTCATCCATGCCCCCCCCCTGCTGCACTGTCTGGTTTGTGTATATTGCAGTATATTGTAATATCATCCATTAGAGTTGGTGCATTTTCATTTCTTTGCTTTGCTGCAGCCTCACACTTGCGTCAGGGTGTTTATATACAGGAGTGAACATGTGCATCTTCTGCACTAAGCTGAGCCATCGTGGGTTCTGTTTGCTCCAGTGTAACCCCAAAGCGGCTTCAATCTAGTTTCCACCCACTTTGGAGGCATCGTCTAAATGCCCTGCCTTTAAAATGGTTGGAAACCACTTTATTTGGTCTGTCCGTTCCACCTCACAGATCCTAGTGAAGAAGTAGGAGGAGAAGCCTCCTAGTTTGTCTGGAACTGCCTGGGCTTCAATTTGGAACTTTTTGTTTCTGTGTATACTAGTTCTATATAGTGATGCACAGAACTTCAGATTGGGACTTCTCAAGTTACTAAACAGAGAGCCTTCCAATTTGGACTGAGACCTCACCTGAGCAATAAGGTTGCCCTTCCAATGGTATGCTTCCACGTGTTACTCCAACCCACAGTATCTGAATTCACACTTGGCTCTTGGTTTCTTGTTTCTGACCCATATTGACCCTATGGTTCAGTTGTGACCAGAGGTTGAAATATTGCTTTCTTAGAATTCAGCTCTACTGTCTTGGGGATTCAGGGAACTATAGCCCAAATAAATAACTTACCCAATATGTGGTGCTGCCATAGTCCAACACCTGGTAGATAGAGAAGACAGAACAACTTTCTTAATAGTGACATGTGGCAATAAAAAAAAGAATTCATAGTATCCTTTGAACACCTGAGCACCAAAATTCTTATTCTTATGTTTTGGTGGGTAGGAGGCTGCCTCAAAGCGTAAATAGTTCTGTTTATTCAATAGCATAAAGTTTGCTTCTAATTTGAGTTTAGAAAATGTGTTACCCAGCTATAGGAAGTTTGAAATACAGTGACATAGAACTAACACCATTAGAAGTGGAAAGAAAATATAATGCTGATAAGAAAGTGACTTCCTCTGCTTCTACAAAAATAGTCCCAGTCTGGATTTTTTTAAAATTTTATTTCAAGGAATAATTATATCATCTTTGTCATTTGCTCAAGGAGTTAAATGTAAAACTAAGTTTAAAATATTATTGGAAATGGTGGTTTACTAGTTGGCTGGATCAAATATGTACTGGTAGTTCAGCTTGTAATATCATCTACTAGAGAAGAGAGCTGAATTTACCAGTGTTTTAGCCATATTTTCTCACCTCTAAAATGCTGTTTGCCTCAGGCCAAACAAACTTAGTTTAGAGTAAGTGTTTATTTTGCAGTAAAATATCACAGGCTTTTCAAGATGGGAGAGAAGGGCTTACAACATAGGAGGATTGGAAACAAGAAAAAATTGCCAGTTATTTTCCCCTTTACTTTTTTTTTCCATTTGTTTTCCTAAGTATTAGTTGTTGTTTTTTAAAAAAACAAACCTTTTCCCCCTTTCCATTTTTAACAGTTTGGATTCCTGCCATTTAAATTTAGTAAATTTAGTAGCACCCATGGACTATCCCTAAACAAATTAACTCTGTGTGGTTGAAGTGGATAAATCAGGCCTCTATTACTGTCAGAGTGCGGGACCAGAATCCTGGACAATCAACCAGTCAGCTTAATTGATAAATCAACAGCACTTTATTGATGGTTCCAGAATCAGCAATTCCACATCACTCAGCTTCTTAGCTGAGACTGACCCCTCCCAGCCAAACCAAGGCATAAATTCCCCCTAAGCCAATCTACTCCACCCCTCAGCAAAAGCCCATGCAACAGGACCCCTCCTTCCTTTCACTAGTTCCCATCCTCCATTCCTTTTCCCTGAGCTGCTCTTCTCACAGAAACAAAACTGCATTCCCAGCCTCTGCAAGCCAGATCCTCAAGGACACCAGATAACCACACATGGTCCAGCCTAGCACTACACATCACTATCTCTAAAGCCAAGCTAAATCATAACCCATCCCCCAGCATCCACAGTTACAATACATCTGATAGAATACATCAGGATTCTAACAATTACCCATGTCTTCACTAAATTAAGGGTGGAAATGATGCACCATACCAGATGCTGTTGGACTGTTTTCAGCATTCTTTCACATTGGCTCTGTTGGATAGGTCAACTGAGTCCAGCAACATTCAGAGGCCCCACACTAAACCATACAGTCTCTTGAACTACACCAATCCCAAGGATCTCCCAAACTGAAAGAGAAGATGGAAATTCTGGATACTATCAGGGAATAGTGGAAGCAGCAAACCTGCATTCATTAAAAACAAATTCTGTTCTGCCCACTGGAGAACACAGCTGCTTTGAGGACAATGTTATGAAAGGGCGCCACATTATTAGTTAATTTGTTGTAGTAATGCGGTAATGAGTCAGGATAATAGAATCGTAGAGTTGGAAGAGACCACAAGGGCCATCCAGTCCAACCCCATTCTGCCATGCAGAAAAACCCAATTAAAGCATACCTGACAGATGGCCATCCAGCCTCTGCTTAAAGACCTCCAAAGAAGGAGACTCCACTACACTCCGAGGGAGTTTCTTCCACTGTCAGACAGCCCTTACTGTCAGGAAGTTCCTCCTAATGTTGAGGTGGAATCTCTTTTCCTGCAGCTTGCATCCATTGCTCCGGGTCCTGTTCTCTGGAGCTGCAGAAAACAAGCTTGCTTCCTCCTCAATATGACATCCCTTCAAATATTTAAGCACGGCTATCATATCACCTTCTTTTTTCCAGGCTAAACATCGCCAGCTCCCTAAGTCGTTCCTCATAGGACATGGTTTCCAGACCCTTCACCATTTTAGTCACCCTCCTTTGGATACGTTCCAGTTTCTCAATTTTGAATTGTGATGCCCAGAACTGGACACAGTATTCCAGGTGGTCCCTGACCAAAGCAGAATATAGTGGCACTATTACTTCTCTTGATCTAGACACTATACTTTTATTGATGCAGCCTAAAATTGCATTGGCCTTTTTAGCTGCTGCAACACACTGTTGACTCATGTTCAACTTGTGGTCTACTTGGACTCCTAGATCCCTTTCACATGTAGTCTCGTCCAGCCAGGTGTCCGCCATCATATAGCTGTGCATTTCATTTTTCTGCCCTAAGTGCAGTACTTTACATTTCTCCATGTTGAATTTCATTTTGTTAGTTTTGGCCCAGCTTTCTAGTCTATTCAGGTCATTTTGAATTTTGATCCTGTCCTCTGGAATATTCGCTATTCCTCCTAATTTGGTGTCATCTGCAAATTTGATGAGTATGCTCCCAATTCTGTCATCCAGGTCATTGATAAAGACGTTGAACAGCACTGGCCTCAGGACAGAGCCCTGTGGGACCCCACTGGTCACTTCTCTCCAGGATGAAAAGGAGCCATTGTTGAGCACCCTTTACGTTCGGCCAGTCAACCAATTACAAATCTATGTAACAGTTACCTTGTCTGACCCACATTTTACAAGCTTGTTTGCAAGAATATGGTGGGAAACCTTGTCAAAGGCCTTACTGAAATCAAGATATACTATATCCACAGCATTCTCTTCATCTACCAAGCTGGTAATTTTATCAAAGAAAGAGATCAGATTTGTTTGGCATGACTTGTTTCTCTGAAACCCGTGTTGACTTTTTGTGATTATGGCATTGCCATCTAGATGTTCACAGGCTCTGTTTAATGATCTGCTCTAGAATCTTTCCTAGTATTGAGGTAAGACTAACTGGACAACAATTGTTGGGATCCTCTTTTTTCCCCTTTTTGAAGATGGGAACAACGTTTGCCCTCCTCAAGTCTGCTGGAATTTCTCCTGTTTTCCAGATTATTGCCAATGGCTCCGATATTACATTTGCCAGTTCTTTTAATACCCTTGGATATAGTTCATCTGGTCCTGGAGACTTAAATTCACTTAGATTAACAAGGTATTCCTCTACTATCTCTTTACTTATTCTGTGCTGAAATTCCCCTATTCTGTCCTCTGCTCCATTATCCTCAGGTTGAGCACCCTTTGCCTTTTCTGAGAACACTGAGGCAAAGAAGGTGTTGAGTAATACTGCCTTTTCTCTGTCCCCTGTTAACATTTTGCCATCTTCTCCACGTAGTGGCCCTACCATTTCCTTCTTCTTCCTTTTGCTGCAGACATATCCATATTGTTTATTGTTTTTAACCTCTCTAGCAAGCCTGAGTTCATTCTGCGCTTTAGCTTTTCTGACTTCACCCCTACATGTGTTTGCTATTGGTCTGAATTCCTTTTTTGTGATTTTCCCCTTTTCCCATTTGTTATACATGTTCAGTTTAAAACTTAACTCAGTTGAAAGTTCCTTAGTCATCCATCCTGGTTTCTTGAGACACCTCCCATTTTTTTTCTCACTGGAACTGTTTGAAATTGTGCCTTCAGAATCTCCCTTTTGAGAAACTCCCATCTGTCCTGAACTCCCATCTCTTTTAATATTTCTGACCATGGGATCGCCCTCAATATTTCTCTAAGTTTACTGAAATCCACTCTCCTAAAGTCTAGAATGCGTGTCTGACTATGTCTGGCTTCTCCTTTCCACTGTATAACAAACTCCAGGAGAACATGGTCACTTCCACCTAATGATCCCACCACTTGCTCCCCATTAACCAAGTCATCCTTGTTGGTTAGGATCAGATCTAAAATAGCTGACCCCCTTGTTGCGTTTTCCATCTTTTGGACCATGAAATTGTCTCCAAGGCAAGTGAGGAATTTGCTAGACCTTGAGGATTTGGCTGAGTTTGACTTCCAGGATAGTTGAAGTCACCCATCAGGATAGTTGAAGTCACTACATCTCTCCTTTCTGAATGTGTGATCATCTGTTCTAGAAAGACATCATCCAGTTCCTCCATCTGACTTGGGAGTCTGTAGTAGACTTCGACCATAACATCATTGTTGTTTCTCTCACCTTTAATTTTTACCCAGATGCTCTCCACCTGGCTTCCATGATTGACGTCCTGGATCTCTTCACTGGTGTAAATATCTGACATATAGTGCTATTCCGCCTCCTTTCCTGTTTGGCCTATTTCTCTTAAAAAGATTATACCCCTCTATTTCAACATTCCAATTATGAGATTCATCTCACCAGGTTTCAGTGATGCCTATTATATCATGTTTGCTTTGTTGTACTAGGAGTTCGAGTTTATCTTGCTTATTTCCCATGCTCTGTGCATTAGTGTAGAGACATCGCAGACCATGTGTCCCCTTTACTTGCTGCCTGTGCAAGTTTTTTTACCTCCCACTGCTGGGTCCTTGCACTTTTTTGTCTCCCTCCCCCACGAAACTCAGTTTAAAACCCCTGATCAAATTCTTGACACTGTTGGCAAAGCATAAAATGATATGACCACTTATAAACATCTCCTGCAAGAGGAAAAATAATGGTATATTCTTTTCTTTCCTGTTTCCTTCTATATTATATAGGTGGCTCCTGTTTCTTACTTGCGAATATCCATGAACCCAGTTTTTCACACTCACAGCCATGAAGCATTGATGACATTGCCATTGGGTATGACAGTGACTTTGATGATCCACTTCCATGACAACTTTGGAGATACTTTCCACTCACAAAATTCTGTCCTTGGATTTGCAATAAACAGGTAGTTGATACATGTATAATTTTACAGAGGCTATGGATAGATCAATATGTTGGTTAATTCATCATATTAGGACATGAAACTGATATGTACATTAGACCGACTTTCTAAAGATGCTGAATTAGCAGACTGAGAAACCGAAGAGGATATTGGTAGTGATGGCACTACATTTCATTTCCCTATGCAATTATTTCTATACTTAATTGACAAACTTGTCCATACAGACTGGATCTTCCTAATCCAGGATTCCAAAATCTGAAATATTTCAATAATCCAAACTTTTTTCATGAGTGGCGGAGATAGTGACACCTTTACATGGTTCAGTGTGCACAGACTTTGGTGCATTACAGACCGCCCAAAACGGGCGGTCTTGCGCCACTGCCGGTTGCTGCGTCCGGGAACCACAGCAGCCAAACCGCGTGTGTCTGGGTGCAGCAAGAAAGAAGTGCCAAAATGGCGCTTCTTCCTGCGCCCTGGAAAAGGTGCCGCAAGGCGTGAGGCGGCACTTGCGGCGTGTGACTCCAGACGCTGTGCGTCCGCAATGTTAAAATGGCGGTGCCCATCTGTATGTGGCACCACCATTTTGACATACTCATTACGCACGAGGGGCAAGGGGCATCAGGAAGTGCCGCCCCTCGCACGTAACGACGGCGCCCCATAGGGCCCGTCCGGAACACGCCTTAGTTTCATACACAAACTATTTTAAGTATTGTATAAAGTTACCTTCAGGCAATGTGTATAAGATCTGTATGAACTTAAATGAATTTTATGTTTAGACTTGGGTTCCATCTCCAAGTTATCTCATTTGTTACGTACAGTCGCCCCTTCATTTTTGTGGACTTGAAATCTGCATCTGTCACCTGTGGGAAGCAAACTGAGAGGGACAACATTGGGCATACGCCACCCTTCAAGCCAATGGGGCTTGAATATCAGCGAGTTTCCATTTTTGTGGGAAGGCCCAGAACAGATCCCCTGCAAAGATGGAGGGGAGACTATATATGCAAATACAAATACTCCCCTCCCAAAAAAATCCAAAACACCTGTGGTCCCAAGCATTTCAGATAAGGAAGTCTCAATCTGTTCTGGAAAGCAGAGAAAGTATTGCTTAACTTCCTTGCTTTAAAGTTATGTTCTTTGCAAAAGATAATTTCCAGAGCCTAGAAATTATGCTTTGGGCTTTGCAACTCCCAAATTCCATCAACTGATCTACTGATAGCTATGCTGGTTGGGGGCATTCTGAGAGCTACAGTCCCAGAAAATAACTGTTTCAAAAGCTCTGTTTTGTTCCAAATTCTTTCTTTTTAATAGTTTCTATTCTGAGTGGGATTTCATAGTAATCTTTAACATATTTACTTGGAATAAATATGTAGAACTGATATATAGTTAGACTCCAGTAATTTACAAATTATTCTAATCATACCTATTTATAAATGACTGATATATAATCATGTATATATTTTCTTGGACGTTCTGTGTAAGAAAGCATGGTAAAGAATTGTTAGAAAGATTAGCTTATTAGTAACTGAGTACTACACACATCTGCCTATGCTATTCTAGACATATGTGAGATATATGGCTATCCTGATCTGCTGTCATTTAACTTTGTCAGGAGCCATGATATTCAGAGATATAATGAAGTGTTATATCCAGAAACATAATAAAATCAGGCACCTTTTTTTAAAAAAATGTTATTTTTGTTTACAGAGATGATTTTGTACAGGTTGGGAAAGGAGTCTCCAACAACACTTTGATAATCCGAACAATGAATGTAGGCCTGAGTTTGCTAAAGGTCTGGGATGCAGAGCACAACAATATGGCAGATTATGTGCCTCTTCCTGTGCAATATGCCATCTATCCAGAGCACATAGATATTATCATAGGTGATGTTATTTGCTTAACCTCCTCACTGGTAAATCAAGAAGGTAAGAAATCATTGAATGACAATTGATTTTAGAGTGAATAGAAGAGTCTTCATTGGTGTTAAATTGCCATGAAAACTTTGTACTGTTGTATGCATAGTTCATCTTAAAACAACCAACTGTATTATTCATTATGTTGTTACTATTAAATGTCAATCCCTGTTCTTGCTAACAAGATGAAGTGATTTAATAATCTCCAATATGTATCCATATATAACAAGTTATATCAAAATTATATACCATTTGTTGTGAACTGTGATTTCTATTGATCTTTAAGAGAATATATTTAATTTATTAAATATACATTTAATAAATCGCAGTTTCATTATGTGTATGAAAAAGAATAAACTGACCATGATTTATACTTTGTAGGTCACAAGGCAGAATATGTGATTTAGCCTAAATATTTATTTTATTATATATTGCACTGTTTTTATCCTGCCCTGTATCAATAAATCTCAGGATAGAGTACAGGTAAAATAAAATCTAACAGGTTAAAATAATATTTTAAAAATTTAAGTAGAATAAAAACATATTAAATAAATTTTCAGAATAAAACAACTTAAAAGATTAAAACAGGTTAAAAACCTCATGCATAGCATTTGAGGTTAATCAGAGACTGGCATTATATGATATCTGTATGGTATTCCAATCAGCAGTCAAGCCATTGAGTATATTACAGCAGTCTAATCAGGAATTTACCACTATGGGCACTTTATCTCTATCCAGGAAAAGTCATAGCTAGCATACCAGTCAAAGCTGGTAGAAAGAACTCTGAACTGTCCCTATGCTACATAATGCCCTTATATAGTAGCTCATGCAAATTGGAGCACCAGGGTTTATTATAAATATAAAATTTACTAATAGCCTCTTTCTTTCTTTTTACAGGTTTGTCAGGAATATGGAGTTCTTCTTTGAACAGTATTCTTCAGATTGATCCAAAGACAGGAGTAGGAGTAGCAAGGAATTTTGGAACTGTCACAATATATTATGAGATTCCTGGAGTACTAAAGACATACAGGGAGGTAAGGAACATCTGAAGTCCACTTGAGTGGTTGATATTCTGTGTTGCATGCACTGTCATTCCATACTGTTCTCATTGGCTTCCCAATGCTGTTTATGAAGATCTGTAAGTTTAAAAAGCATCTTGAGATCTGAAGCTCTTTGGCAAAATGATTTTTCCCCTGAATGTTCTACCAATGTATGGTATACCAATACATCTGCAAGCCAAAGTGTATTTTTAGATGAAATGTGTATGTGCCTTCAAGTTGCCTGTTGATTTATGGTGAACTTATGAATTTCAAAGAGTTTTCTTAGGCAAGGACTACTCAGATGTAGTTTTGCCAGTTCCTTCTTCTGAAAAATAGCTTGTAGCACCTGGTATTTATTGGCTGTCTACCATCCAAGTACTAACCAGAGCTTTACCATGCTTAGCTTCCAAGATCAGACAGACAGAATGTCGTGCCTTCAGGGTATCTAGGCTTTTAAATGAAAAACTGAAGTGAGAATCTTTTTAAAAAAATTATCATCATACATCTTCTAGATACCAGCCATCATTAATATCAAAAGTAGCATGTCACCTGGTTTGTTATTTTTTTCATTTATACTTAAGTTTACTCTTATGTCTCTTATATCTTAATAGGTTTCAGTTAAATGGTATTTTGGTATCATCTGTTCTTGATGAAGCAGAATATTTAAATTTATATATTAACTAGAATGAGCAATACTATGTTAGTCTGAAATTACCTTTCTATAAGTATGTCACCAGATCTTATGTGACATGCAAGTTTCTCTTGTCTTAGGCCCAGTACAGATTGGCACAAAGTGCTGGCCTATGGACAGAGTCACAGCAGAGCATTCACACGCTGGATGTCATGACTCCGCTCCCTCACAACATGACGCTGCGCACCGTTCTAGACGGCGCACAACATCATGGTGAGATCCTGACACTGCATCATAAAGCCACGCCGCTGCAGCTGTGATGCCCTTTAGAGGGCGCAAAAAGGAGCTGCATTTTGTGGCTCCTTTTTCCGCCCTCCAGATGCCAGATCAGGGCTGTGGCATGCGGTGGCCACAACCCCAATCCGGCCAGCAAAGGAGCAGCTGCATGCCTCTCCTTAGCGGCTCTTTGTACAGCCCCTTAATGAGTTTTTCATCCAAGTAAGCATGCATGTTATCTTCAATAAGTAATACCATGATCTTTTCCCTTTAAGGTGTCAATTAATGTACCTGAGAGGATTGTAGCAACTCATGTGAGTGGGCTAAAAACAATTTTGCAGGGCACTTCAGCTTCTAAAGTGATCATTAAAATTGGACAGAGAAGTAAAAATATGAAAGGTATACTGATTAACTTCTTTTCTTTTTTTTTAACCAAAAAATCATTTTCATCTGTGGATTTTTTATGTAATATTAATTTTATATGTAAATATTACAACAAATAATGCTGTGTACAATGTATTAAGTATCATTATGAGAAGTTGTCCAAAGAGCTATTTTTAGTATATCTCCAGTTTTAGTAAGCTAAATCAAGGAAGGTTTTAGTGAAGTAGTTTTAGTGGAGCATGGGCATCTTGTGGAAGAAATATCAAAATTCTATTCCAACTACAATAGATTCCACTGATTTAATAATTCCTACCTATTCTAACTCTGCAGTCATATACGTTTGCCAGGAAGGCAGCAATCAAGAAAATATGAGAAGAGGGGTTGCAAAAACATTGTTGAGGTTGCATGTGGCCCCAGGGATACACTTTGTTCACCTAAGGAAAGAAGATTAAACTGGGACTCTGGCCCTTGCAGCCTCTTCCAACTCTTTGATTGAATGATTCTATACACTTTTACATTCTTTTCCCCTTAAATATCCTCATTTAATGGCACCTTTTTATGCTCAGTGGAGAGGAACAATCATCGGTTCCTTCACCCATAGTGAGGCAATTGTTATGTGAGGTGGCCAAACTCATGACCTTTGTGGGGGGATCCTTTAATGTCCCATAAGTTATTGTTTGAGAACATAAGTGTCTTAATTGGAGAGTTTCAGATTGTGACATCAGTAATAGTTTTTGTGATATGACAAATTTATAATGATTTATAAGTAAGTATATTTTAACAAGGAAAATCAGAGGACTTGGCAATTTCTTATATACTGAAAATATTTCCAAGGGAGCTAATGCCCCATTTTGGTCCAGTAATAAATGACACAATTTATCTTCTTGGCTACCTCTGGAAAACACACTAGTGAGACTTCCACAGTATTCTATGCTTAAGGGTTTTCAAAGCCTTCATCCAAAGTTTAAATGAAGTGAAATGCAGTTCAATATGACCTCTCACCTAACAACACTTTACACCTCATTCATTCTCAGTAATGATTGTTGTAAAGCTTTCAGTGTTAAAGTATTTCATCAGTGAGGGAAGTAATTCTGTAAGTCCTTGTGCTCTAATCAACACCTCTCATTTTTTTAAATACTCAAAATCAAAAGAAAATTCCAGGTTTACATGAATTTTCTTACCACAGTGCATTATTGGACTAATGTTTGTTTTTGTGATATTTCATCTCCCTTACTCAATTTTCCTTAGGAGAATGTTCTCCTGCTCAAATTGAAGTAATTGAAGAAATGAAACCTCAGTCTATTATCAGCTGCCAACTTCATTTCAACAATGATATATTTGATCTCCCAGTCTCAGAGGTTTTTACAGCAGAACCTGGGTTTGATGTAGCTTCAGGTGAGATAGAAGTACCACATTGTATTAATTGTTCCATTGCTCACCTGCCAGGAAGCTCAAGCTGATGGGCACAATTTACAGGCAGGGATGAAGGGTGAGGTGTAATGCTGCAGGTGCACACACACTCCTGCAAGATAGTAATAGGCCTTACCTACTCCATAATGATTGTAGTGAGATGCAGAGGGAGATTTGGTGGTGTAGATTGATTCTCTGTTAGGATGATACGATCTCACATGTTTTGAACCACATTACTGTATAGCATTGGTCAATTTAGTCATCTCTACATAAAAGGGAAAGGTGGGGGAGAGAAGGGATTTAGTATCACCTTTAATACTAACTAATTTGTTTTAGCATAAGCATTGGTGGATTTCATTACACTTCTTCAGATGCACTGAAGAAGTCATATCTGGTCTATTTTGTCTGTTAAACATTAATGCTGGGCAAGTTTGATTTAGTCACATTTGGTTTGTTAGGAGGGATTGGTGAGCACCCATGGGCATTTACAAAGTGTTTGGTGGTTTCTGATTCCAGTAGCCTTAGATTAATTGGTAAGGTAGGATCCCTTTGGAATTCTTTCTTCTACCATCCAGAATTCATAGGCAACAAGTCTGGAGTGACATGAAGGTATCCCTACCTGGCATATATGTGTATATTTGGCATCCCCATCCTTTGGGTCTGGTTGGGCTTAAATGTAAAGGTAAAGATATTCCTCATTGACAAGGTTGTCAAGGCATGCCCAACCATAGGAGGGTGGTGCTCATCTCCATTACTAAGCCAAAGAGCCAGCATTGTCAGAGACTACTCTGTGATCATGTGGCCAGCATGACTGCACAGAACACTCTTTACCTTCCCACCAAAGTGGTACCTATTTATTTACTTGCCTTTACATGCTTTCGAACTGCTAGGTTGGCAGAGTCTGGGAGCTCATCCCATCATGCGGCACCCACCACTCAAACTGCCAACCTGCCAATCTTGCAATCAACAGAGTAGGCATCTTAACATGGCTATTTATAATAAAAGTTTTCCTAGAGTATTCCTCTACTGCTTTTGCAGATTATAGTTGTCAGTCTTCCTGCTTATAGGTGGCCGGCCAACCCCTGGTACTGCTGTCTCTCCTCTTCTCTGCCACTTAGTCTCAATGTCCTAGGCTACAGGAATCAGAAACCAGCAATCACTTTATAAGTGCCCATGGATGCTCACCAATCCCTCCTGACAAACCAAATGTGACTGAATCAAACTTAACCAGCATAAAAGTGTCACATTAAATAAGAGACTGAGCAGCCTAAATCAAAATGTTACTCTTGGGTAGACCCACTGGATCAATAAGAATTTGGGAAAGCCATAACTTATGTTAGTCCCATTGATTGAATGGTCCAGCTCTAACTATTTAGTCTGGTGAATTTCGTTAGTTCCATTTTGAATGTGTCAATGTTATTGCCACATCTTGTGGTAGCAATGTATAAGTACTTAATTGTATGTTACAATTTATTTTTAACTGTTCTGAATCTACTGACAGTCAATTTCATTGGGTCATTCAAATTCTATTATTACATTACAATCCTTAAATCTCCTTCATAATGATGTAGAAACTATGTAGAGACTGAGGATTTTGTTTGTATAAATCAAATATTTCAATTGTTTTTTGTGGGATTTTGGGGCTATCTGGCCATGTTCGAGAAGAGTTTATTCCTGACATTTTGCCAGCATCTCTGGCTAGCATCTTCAAAGAATGCATTCTCTGAAGATGCCAGCCACAGATGCTGGCAAAATGTCAGGAATAAACTCTTCTAGAACATGGCCAGATAGCTATTACCTTCCCACTGAACTGGTATCTATTCATCTACCAGTACTTGCATTTGCATGCTTTCAAAATGCTAGGTTGGCAGAAGCTGGGACTAGTGAAAGGAGCTCAGCACATCATGCATTACTCAGGCCTTGAACTGCCAACCTTCTGACTTTATGATCATCAGAACTGGCATCTTAACCACTAAGCCACTGCATCCCCTGTAGACTAATATAAATAATAAATAATAATATAATAAACTGGTAGATAAGTAATAATAATACATAGATGCAGATATGGCAAGAAAGCTTGATGATGATATGATGATGGTAGTGGTGATGATCATGATGATTAGGCTTGGCTAGAATTGCTGTGTTAAAGATAACACAACAACTGTTCTTTCTAGCAATTCCAATCATCATCATAATCACCACCATCATCAAGCTTGCTTGACATAGCTGTAGTAAACTGGTGGTACTAAATTTGGTTGTCAGTATCAGTAAACACTCTCCTATCTCAGTGCTACAGACCATGACAAGGGTCCAAAACACAGCAGAAATAATCCAATTTGAGACCTCTTTAACTACCCTGGCTCAGTGCTAGGGAACCCTGGGAGTTTGTGGCACTGGAGCTCTCTGACAGAGAAGGCTAAATGTCTCACAAAATGACAAATCCCAGAATTCCCTAGCATTGAGACAGGACAGTTAAAGAAGATTATTTCTGTTGTGTGCTTTGGACCAAAGTTGTACCTGGCAAAGGTATTCACCTGAGGAAGTAGTTTACAGCAATGCATCTGCAGGAATTTGATGGAGGGTGTCATAAGCCAGAAGAGTGAGCCCTTTCTCCATAGATTCAATCACCCATGGCTTGAAAATATTTTAAAAATACATACATTCCAAAAAGTAAGCCTTGATTTTGCCATTTTATATACAGGATACCATTTTACTATGCCATTATATATAATGGGACTTGAGTATCCATGGGTCTTAGTATCCACAGGTAGGAGTGGAGGGTCCTGGAACCAAACCCCAGCTGATACCAAACGATCACTTTACTGTATTTGTGTCCATTGGCTACAACTGGTTTGTCTCTTTTTTCTTTTCTGCAAACTTGCAATGGGCTGCTGCATGTAGCTTGGGGACTAGCACTAGTCCATAGCCCACCCCTTTTAAATAGTGCTGGCTTAGACGGCTGGTAATTCTAAACATGGCATTGATTGTGGTGATTTCACACTCAGGCTCTCCTACTGGCATTAATAGGACATCTTTCTGAATGCTTATATTGGTGGGCAAAACATTCAACTGCATATCATCTAGACAACTAAGAAGGTGGGAAGAAGCTATTAACATTCAAATGGGCTTTGTGTTTTTTAGGACACTATACTTGTTCCATCACAGTACAGAAACTTACTGACAAACAGCTAAAGCAACTCAGCATGAGCAAAACCACTATCATTGTTACAGCTTCAGTCCTGGACAACCATTTCTCCATGGAGCAGATCAGCACTGAAGTGCCATTTAATTCAGGATTTTTTGCTAATCAGACTGAAATTATCCTAAGTAATCATTACACAAGTTCTGATGTGAAGATCTTTGGAGCCATTGAGATTCTCGAGAATCTTGAAGTGAGTAATGACAAGTATTTACTCTTAACATGGAGCCATCACTAGAAAATGTTGATACTCTCCAGTCTAATCAATATGATAATATGAGCCGAGACAAGAGAAAATCAAAGCAAACTGGATTTCTGCCAAGTATAAAAACTTGTACAAAAGTAAAAAGACATTATCTCATTCATACTGCCAGTCTTTGTACATAAAGTTTAAAATAAAATTGCAAGTACTTTGAGATGTTTTCTATTCACTAGAGAGGGCACTGAAATAAGAGCAAAGCAGTTGTTAAGATGGATAGATTCAGGATTTCATCTACACTACAGCATGCATACATATATCTCACAAGCTTGCTATTTTACTGGATGATTTTAGGCCTCCTACCACAACTTTGTCTTCAGTTAATTATATTAGCAAGCTAAAAAAATATAACATTAATTAATTTATTTTCTTTAAATGTACCCATGAGTATAAAGTAGACATTCAAACATTTGTTAGGGGAAACAAATATTCAGACTTCCATTCAGTTTCATGAACCTGGCAAAAATTATCATTGCCATTTTAGCTCAGCAATTCAGCTGCAGAATAATAGAGAAAAGTGAGAGTTTTCAGCATGCTGGGACAAAACAGGGATATGATACCTGAAGAAAGAGAGGAGGGAGGGAGGAAAAGAGAGAATGGCCTGTTACAGATTGCCAAAATAAAGCTGCTTCGGGCCTTGTTGGAGGTATGCTATTTTAAATGATGCATGGGTCCTAAGAGTCTGGAAGTCATGCCAAAGCCATACTACATTCCTAAGTACTGGAGTACAGCTTTGGTGCAGCTTCCGGATTCTTCTGATGCATGCATCATTTAAACAGCATACTTTCAAAGAGACCTGAAGCAGCTTTATTTTGGCAGTCTATAACAGGCCAATGTCATCCTACATCGTAGTCATTAGTCACATGTACACATTAGTCACCACAATTGAACTATGAAACTAGTTAAACCAAATGACAAAGTAAATCAGGCTGGTTTGTACCTGTCTTAAATCAGAGTGACCCAGTGTGGGGCTGGCATGGAATGACACAGTCCAAAGCACTTTAAACTAATCCAAATACACAAATGTTTAAAAAATAAGCAAGGAGAAAAGTAGAAAGTGTGTTTTCAACATAAACACTAAGGTGGTACGATGTGGAAGGGGGAAAAGGAAATTAAGGTTTGATAATTGGTATAGTTGGCTCTCTTCTCCCATGGGCTTGCCATTCATGGAGTGGATGACCCCACCCCATTCTCCAAATTGGCAGCATGTGTACACAATCGCGCCAACACGGTTGCGCACATATAATGCCACCACTGAGAACAACAGGGCTAGAACTCACATGGATTTTGCTATCTGTAGAAAGGGGATCTAAAACAGACCCCCCGTGAATACAAAGAACCGACTGTACCTCTATCATGCAATGTAAGACAAGAATTTCACTACCACTCTCCACCCATACTGCTTATGGGGAGGGACTCTGAATTTATATGCAGTTATAAAGCCAGTTATTTCCATCTCTTCATTCATTTACTGACTGTAATAGTATTAGTAGCATATCATGGAAGAGCTGGGGTAAGGAGTGGGTAGTTTCCTATTGTCTTGTCTAATATCCTAAGTTAACTTGTTAGTTGGTCTGTTTTCTAGTTTCTGTGTGTTCTAGCTGGCAAAACCTATTATTCCCAAACCAACCCACTGGTCTGGGACCAGTTTGCCATAGTAACAAATCTCAGGATTGCTGTCTGCCTCCACTGCAAGCTACAAATGAAAAGGCAGCACCAGCAGCCTACTCAAGCAGTTTAAGAGGTAGCACCAAGTACTCTTGTTGAAGACAGAGGCAGAAAAGTCCTAGCATCCAGGAGTAGTGTGAAGACTTGTGAGGCAGGACCAAAAAGTACTAAATCTCCTAAAAGCAGAAGCAAGTAGTCTGTCCTCCCCTGTTGGGCTTAGACTGGCAGCTGTGGAAGAGATGAGGCAAAGGAACTGTGGTGCCGTGAAAGGAAAATTTCCAATGTCAGCTCAGATCACCAAATGCATGAAGGAAGATCAAAGGGATTTGTCAGGTGTCTCTCAACAGTTGGAACTGCTGTTAAAGTATCTTGTCATCACCCCCTATTCCTTTATGCTGCATGTTTGAATCTCAGTGATTGGACTGGTGATAGCAGAAAACAACAGTACCTTCTCCTCAAGTTATTTGTTGTTTCATTCATATGTTTGATCTTAGCTAAATGTTAACAGATACAGCTGACTGATGCTCTAGGGAGAGAGTGCAAAAAGAAAAGTAGCATGAATTGCCAAAACTGCTGTAGAAGACTTCTATCAGAATAAGATTACATAAATTACCAAGACTGAGCAGTCAACAGCTTTTTAACATTGTTTGTATTTTCTAAAAGTAGCAACCTTAACAAGTGCCCATCTTAGTGTTTATTTATTTGAAATTTGGCTGGAGTGAACCTTTCTTTAGTGTGATCTGCAAAAAAATTTAAAAGTTGTAGTCATTCGCTTTCCCAATGCAAGTCAGTGGGGGGAGACTCACAGTCTGGATTCCTGAATCTATTTTGATTCATAGTCCAGATTGGAACAATTTGGATCTAGATGAATTTAGGCTCAAATCTGAATCCCCAGTCTGGACTCTGAACTAAATCAAAAGGTCAGTGTACTGTTCTATTAATTACAATACTCTAGGGCATCAAAATACAGAAATTCAAAAATAATATAATAAGACCATTTGCATCCAGGTTGTTATGAAGAGAGAGTGGACACTGAGCAGTTGTTGCAACATCCATGCAAATCCAGAGGTGTGGCATCAAAAGAGAAAGGAGAATTTGCACTGAAGCATCCAGATATATCAGTCTTATTTTATCAAGTGTCAGGCAGGAGCTCATACAGTGGAACCAGAGATAGAATGGGGGCTTTAGTGCCATTTTTATCTATCAGTTCAGGAAGAAAGTTTTATCTATACTGTATACTCAGGAAGAAATGTATATTAGATGCTTTTGGTACATAATCCAGATATCTCATTTTACAGGTGAAATCTGGCTCGCCAGTTGTGGTGGCATTAGAGAAGGAGAAATCCTATGGATTGCCCAGTTATGTAACATATACTGTTGCATTATCAGACCCCAGGCTCACAAGCAGAGGGTCTTTATCTACTACGCTTACTGTATCCAGCACAGTGACTGACCAATCTATCACTATCCCAGTGACAATTATCTATGTGTCTGACAGGATTCCATCTTTGAGACGTAAGTTTCTCTTTCTCTATGTTCTTTTGTTAACATTTAAAATATTCTTTTAGATTTTGGCATCTTTAGGATAGCATTCACGTTCTAATGAATGTGTGTAGTTTTATAATGTGCTAACATGTTTGTTTGCTTGTTTGTTTGTTTTATATGATGTCTTTCACCTGGAAAGAGACCCAAGGCAGCTCACAGATAAAATAGACTTTAATGACTTTAAAATAAAAAAAAACATTTAAAAGCATTTTTCTAAAATGGTATAAAAGTCACATAAATCATACAAAAGTTAAAAACATAAAAAGCCCATGCGCCCCAGATAAAAGCCTCCCCTAGGAGTATATATTAAAAGCTTTCTTGATGCCTGCCGGCGAAAGGAAATCGGGGAGGAGGCCAGCCTAGCCTCCCTTGGAAAGGAATTCCAGAGGGTGGGAGCAGCCACCAAGAAGGCTCTATTTCATGTTTTCACCAAGCTTTACCCCATAGATCTTAGGACCCTTGCATGTTCATGTGGGGAGATGCAGTCTTTCAGACTGTGTGGACCTAAGCCATCTAGGACTTTATAGGTCATGACAAGCACTTTGAATTGTGCCCAGAAACCATTTCAATAAAAGTTTTATTCTCTCTATAATTGGCCCCAGTCAGCATTCTGGCCACCACATTTTGAACCTGCTGAAGTTTCTGAACAGTTTCCAAAAGCAGCCCTACATACAGTGCATTACAATAGTCAAAATGGAATGTAATAAGGCATATGTCATCGTAGCCGCATCTGACGTCTCAAGGAAAGGGCACAGCTGGCATACTAGTTTTAGCTGTGCAAATTCATTCTAGGTCACTGCTGAAATCTGGGCATTTAAGTTTCAGAGTTGCTTGGGCATCAGGGTTGAGTCCAAGAGAACACCCAATCTACGAACCTGAGATTTCAGGGAGAGTGTAACCCCCTCCACACAGGCAAAATCACTATTCCCTGATCTGCCTTTCAATTGACCAGGAGCACCTGTGCCTTATCCTGGATTAAGCTTCAGTTTGTCCTCATCCAGTCCATTACTGACAGCAAATGTTGGTTCAGTACAGCGATAGCTTCCTTGGAGTTGGGTGGAAAGGAGAGATATAGTTGGGTGTCATCTGTGTATTGGTGACACCACACCCCAAAACACTGGATGACTTCTCCCAGTGGTTTCATATAGATGTTAAATAACATGGGAGACGAAACAGAACCCTATGGGGCTCCACAGGCCAGTGGTCAAGGAGATGAATAAGAGTCCACCTTCTGAATTTACCCCTCCAAGAAAGACCAGAACCATTATGGAACAGTGTCCCCACATCCCATCTCAGAGGAGCAGCCCAGAAGTGTACTATGGTGGATGGTATTGAAAGCTGCCATGAGTTCCAGCAGGACCGACAGGGACACACTCTCTCTGTCCAGTTCCCTGTGTAGATCCATCTACAAAGGCAACCAAAGCTGTCTCCATCCCATAGCCAGACCTGAAGCCAAACTAGAGATTTTTAAGCAAAGGCTGGATGGTACTTTGGGGGTACTTTGTCAAGGGTACTTTGATTGTGTATTCCTACATGGCAGGGGGTTGGACTTGAATACAGTGGCATTCTTTGTATTCCTTGCCTTAAAAACCCTATGAAATTCCTAGGTTCTCTTTAGCCAACAGGCACTGCAAACACACAGTGGCTAAAATAAACATTCAGAGCAGACAGTAGCAAGTTGTAAGGAAAGTTTCTGCTTACATTTCATTTGATTAATTAGTAAGTGCTTTGAAATCATTGATAACATTGTTTTACCTTTTCATTTTCTCAGATGGACCAGGTGTATTCCAGTATTTCCTTGACTCCTATCAAGCCATGTTTTTTACTCTTTTTGCTCTGTTAGCAGGGATGGCAGTTATGATCATAGGTAAGAATGCTATGTGAAACGGGGGGAAATTCTGTCTAGATTTTTCAGAATTAGTAACCATAATTTTAAATGAATATCAATGCTGTAATTTCCTCTGTAATGTCTTTCAGTGCATTATGCTATATTCTCACCAAAAGAACAGCAAACCCATCCAGCTTTCATCCCAAGGACAAGTCCTCAGCACAGACAATGTAAGCAGATATTAGCCATAGTTTTTTTGTGGGTTTTTCAGACTACGTGGCCATGTTGTAGATGAGTTTGTTTCTGACGTTTCACCAGCATCTGTGGCTGGCATCTTCAGAGAATGCTGGCATGAAATTGAGATATTAGTCAATTTAAAATACAACAAACTTTTAATATATTTTTTAATAAATGATATTGTGGGTCTCTTGTTCAGAGATGATCCCCTGAGTTAAGTGGCACTACATAGTTACGTATCCATTTTATCTCAAGGGGATTACCCACAACCTAAATGTAAATCCACAGAACTGTTTTTGATCCACCTCAAATACCCCTGAAACCACATCATAAACATACATTGCAAGTCTGAATTTTATCATAAGGGAAGAAAAACATTTAAATCAATTTTTGCTTGCTTTAATTGTCTTGCAGTGTTTCACTGAAGTTTGGATGCGAACTACTAAAGCAACAAAATGCTCGTGTTAAATGGGCTTATCTTCATTGACCGCTAAATTTGTAGAGGATAGCCTACAGATTTGACCCCCAAGCCTACCTGTATTGCCTGCCATATGCCATATTCTATGCACTGTCTTGTTAGTTACATGTAGCTCCTCTGGCTTCATAGGAGTGAATCGTCATGATCACTCCATAGCAAGAAAATAATAGAATTGGATGAGTAAGCCAAGTCCTCTCTTTGTGTTAATTGTACAGTTTTCCTATAAAGTCAACAAGCTCATGGTGAGATGTTTTGATACTTTTCTTTCTTTAACAGTGGAAAGAAACAGAGGCTGATGATTAATACAAGTATTTTTTTTCCCCTAAAAGGAATAGTTCATGGTAATTTCCACCCCCTTATCACATGATTGGTGAATCATTGTATAATATTGATATTTAAAAACTGATTCACAATTTCCCCAATCTCAAAGTGCATGCATAAATCATCAGTGCAAATTGTTATCAGGTTAGGGTTCCTAAGATACATTTTTTAAAAATCTGTCAATTCCATACAAACACAGTTTCTTATGCTTTTTCTTCCCCATTTCCATTGCCTACCTTTCTCTCTGTCATCATGGGTGAGCAGAGCTCTGTATTCTATTGCAATCTGGGAATTGTGAAACTGGAAAATAACCCCAGGGTAGGCAAGGGCTGGATCAACTATTATTTACTTTACTTCATTGTCACTGCATTTTAAGGCAAAGACTAGCTACTGGGGTGGCTACTCCAGTGCTGAGACAAGATTCAGTTGAAAACCTGAACCTTTTAGGCCCATAGTGGAAATATTGGCCATCACCATGTTGTTAAACAGCATCTCTCAGACTTCCTTGTCATTCGCTATGCTGGCAACTGGTAGTTGCAGACCACCAAAATACCTGGAGGGCAGGTTCTCACCCCAGGTTTAATAGCGTATTCACTGCTTTCAAGTAAATACATGGACATCTATCTTGTTTTTTCTCTTCCCATTCTTGAGGCATGCTGATTCTAAGAACTGTGCTGCTTCCTAAAGTTGTATGATGGAAGAGTGTAAAAACCAAAGCTATAGCCATAGAATATGCAAGACAGCAGCACAGACTACAGTGACCTCCTACTGCAGTTTCTGTTATCTTTCCCCATTGACTGTGCTGGCTAGGGCTGATGGGAGTTGTAGGCCAAAACCATGAATAGGACCACAGTTGCCCACCTCTGAAACAAGTCATCATCTAGAATTTCGAGAATATATCCTGAATCTTCACTAATTCCTTAAAATTTAATCTTCAGCTTACCTCCTTGTTAGAGGTTTGCTATGCTTGCATTGCAAAACACAATGTGCATAAAAGATTTTTCATATGTAAAAAATATTCCCCTGTATTGATTTATGTGCACTTTGCACATAACCACCTTGTGAAGTTTTGCAATCATAATAGTTCTCAAGGCAGTTGTTTAGTTTTAAATTTTGCATCCTAATTATAGTTCAAACCCAGCCTCTCAAGCTCACATTGTATGAAAAAATGTCATTATTTTAAAACAAAACTGCAAGCTTACAACCTTACGCATCTCCCATATAGAGGACATTTGATTAAGAATATATTTTATTAAGATTTTTTTTAAATCACTTGCTCTTTCTTCTTTAATGGCATTCTTTTCCTACCTCACATGAAGGGGAAAACCTTAACTTTCACCGACACCCACTTTAAAAAATTCCCAAATCTTTGCTCACTGCTCTATCCTCTGACAGTGAAAACTGGAGAATGAAAACTTTGCATATAAAATAATTAGCAGATATTTATACCTGATAGGCAAAAATGCAGAGAGAGGTTTAGAAGTGTGAATCCATGATAAGCAATCTGTTGTTCTGTAGTTACTGCCATAAATTATCCTGCAGTTTAGGACTTTGTGGAAATCCAGATGGGAGTCATCTTTCACCTTCAGGTTTGCTTGTATTTGGGAAATGTCATTTCCCCTTCATTTAGTCCATGGTCCTTCACGTAGCTGGTGGTATCAAAAAGAAAAAATTGTTGATGTCCCTATAATTGTATGCGTCCCAACCATGTTTTCAAAGAGATTGTATTCCTCCTCCCCCTAACCCTTTCTCTACACCTGTTTTCCATTGAGTTTTGAGATTCCAATTTAATTTTTTTCTTACCAGTAGAGAAACACCTTTTACAGAAAGTGAAAGAAGCAAAAACACAGAGGCAAGGGTAGGGTGGCCTCTATATATGTAAAAACCAAACCTACAGCCATAGAAAATGCAAGACAGCAGCACATCATGCAGACTGCAATTAGCAATCTTTGGGGAGGGCCTCCAGGATCAAAATGGCACAGCACTGCTAAAACTAGGAAGTGTGGGGCAAACAAAGTTATGCAGCAAGCCACAGTGCTGGTATGGCAAACAATTTGTGCTAAATCTAGGAAGAGTGATGAGGAAACAAGATTACATGGCAAGGCATCATGTCTGTATAGTAAATAGTAAAATACCCCCCATCCCTGCCACCAGCAAACAAAACCATGAGAGCATCTGGCCAATATGCTTTTAGTCCCTATGATGTTTAAGCACAGATTGTCATAAAAGAAATAAAATCCAACAACAACTCAAAGAATTACAAGTAGAGTTTCAAAAGGAGTAGTGAAAATATTCAAGTTATGTCATCCTTACTGAACATAGCCATTGTCTGGCAACAGAGGAAATCTGGAAGTCTGAAAACTCAGATGGGGAAAGAGAGAAGGGGACAGGGATGAAGAAAGGTGCTGCCCAAAAGCATGCATCCATCATGCACACCACCAGGCACACATCTCTCCAACACCACCCTAACATAGCAGAACATAATGGGCAGGAAATCCATAGGCACAAAATCCAAAAAACTTGCTAGATTAATTTTGAAGCATGCAAAAAAAAAAAAAAAACTGGGACACCCCATGCATCATTGGGAATGTACCACAATAAACCACACGCCTCCATGAGCAGCCGACCCATAATATGGACTATTATGCCTATATTGATTTCTACTTTCTCTCCAATACTTTCTGAAAATTCCAGATAATTTTAAATAGACAGTGCCTACAGACAGATAACATAGCCTGAAATAGCCTCCTTATCTACTAGTGCTCTTGGCTTACATATATGCTGGTCTTGATTGTATATTTATACAAGTAGTAGATTGTACCTCAACATTAGGAAGAACTTCCTGACAGTAAGGGCTGTTCGACAGTGGAACACACTCCCTCGAAGTGTAGTGCAGTCTCCTTCCCTGGAGGTCTTCAAACAGAGGCTGGATGGCCATCTGCCGGGGATGCTTTGATTTGGATTTCCTGCATGGCAGGGGGTTGGACTGGATGGCCCTTGCAGTCTCTTCCAACTCTATGATTCTATGATACTGTTTAGATTGTAGATTGTATCTAATATTTTCCAGTTACCTTAACACCAAATTTCCTGTGATGGAAAGCTCAGTGTGTGGAATTAGAGACTGTACATCTTTTTCTGCCTGTCTACATTAGAAATACTGAATCAAATGTGTGTGTTTCTACAAAGAGTTGCAACATCAAACCTACATAATAACTGGTAATATCACTATTATATATCTAAATAATTCTTCTGTTCTTTGTAGATGCAGGAATTCCTCTTACATCTGTAGGTTCTAACAGTCCTACATCTTCAAGCAATGGAAACATCTCTCCCACGAGGTTATGGAGTCCAGGATATGCTTCCCATTAAAGAAGCCTATTTTCTACACAAAGACTCTTACTTTGATTTTTAAATGCTAATGCCTTTACTAGTTGTTAGTTGAATGTCAAATGGAAGTTGTTAATGCTTAAGCTTATATTTCTTTTTCAAGAATGCAACATAATTAGAGTATATTCCTTAATACACATGTCTATAATACTTCAGTTGTTTAAGATCTGTTCCTGTATGATCAATCATTGAGTGCATGGTCCAGTATTTGTGCTGAGAAAGCTTGACTTCCCCCCCCCCCGCCCCCGATTTACAAACTTCAGTTCATTTGAGCTATATCTTTTGTTTGTCAGTATAGATGCATAGTACTACATTTGTCCATTTACGTCCTGTGGATATTATAGTTTTATAGTTTTATAATGAGGCTTAAGGCTGGCAAAGAATGGAGGCATAATAATTAAAACATGAGCCAAAAAGCATGAAGGAGTATACTTTCCTAAAGGATTAAAATTTTAGCGTAACTTCAAATTTTATTAATTTATTTTGAGACTCAGGAATGAACTTGCTGCACTGACACAATTTTGCACTGTTTGGCCTTACAAATATTTGAATTTCTCAGTTCTCAGTTTAGAGAGTAGTTATGCTTGTAATAACTATGAATGGCTGTGCCGTTTTTGTAGGAATGGGAACATAATAGCTGGTGGAGCACAAAGACCCTCTGCCATTTGTTGGTAAACTTTTTTTTTAATTATATGCTATTATAATATTATGCAGACCAACTTTTTTTTAAAAAAAGAATTTATTTTAAGCATTTTAAAAAAATGTTAATATAAAAATAGTTCTTGCAAATGTTAAATACCTCAAAAGAACCGAATCTCTGTGTACATCTGGTGATCATTATCAGTTACAAGGATCAGCAACATTTATTCTTAAAATACTGCACAAATCTGAATACCATTGAAATGTGAATTAAAGACTGCACACAGAAGTACAGTCCATTTGGTGTTGTTTATCACCAGGTAATTCATATAACAGTTAATATTTCATTTTTGTTACATTTTCTGTAATGTTAAAAACTATGTGCATATCCCAGCTTTACTTGAAGTTAATGCAAAGTTACTGCCGGTTGTTAGGTAGCACAAAAATTCACCTAGAGAATACACACTTCAGTGATTTATATATACGGCTGATCCAGTCAGTACCTCACCTAAATATATACTGAAAAAATTATATTATAAAATTTATATTATAAAATTGCAGCTGTCTGTGAGTCACAGAAGGGATTTCTTATGGACTTTTACTTTCTTTTCTCCTGCCATTGCTGCACAGAGCTGCAAGCTTTTGTTCAGTGGCTGTAACATAGCCACAAACACAATTCTCAGATCTTGTAGCAATAAGGAGCTACAGGTTCAATGGGGAATAATTGTTTCTAAATTCCAGTTTACTAGCCTGTATCTTTGGAAATGTATGGATATCCAGTAGTTCAGAGGTGGCCTTCTGGCAAAAGCAATAAGCCCTTCTGTAAATCCATCTTTACCAACTAGCCAGAAAATAAGGCTGACAATAAAATACAAAAATAAAGTGTTTGGAGAGGTTGGAATTTTTAAAATGCAGTGTTACCAAGAGACTGTCTGCAGTATGTAGTCTTAAGATAGAAATATTTCCTAATTTCTGATATAAAATAGTATTGTGTGCTGAAATTTCATCAGGTACCTTTCCCATCAGCCATAAGTAATAAGAAACAGAAAATCTCAGGAACTCTTTAAGTCAGGTAGATCAATCCTGAATAGAACTGGAGGGGAGCGCTGAGGTGTTGTGTTCTTCCTGCCCACTCCCTGTTTTTCCCAGAGAAAGTGTTTGCTTCCATTGGTTAAAACGCATGACATACCTAGGACTTACTCCAAGTTGATATAGATGAAAGGCTACAAATCAGGTCCTTCTCCTGGAAACATAGTGGCTCTGAATCCAGCAGATCTCAATCTGGCCCCAACCAGCAAACAGACCACTATGTTGCACAATTTTCTACTCATTCTCCCCACCAGTGGGAGAACACTGATGCTAAAGCTTTCCTCCCCGGAACAACTGCACCATGTGCACAGAGGTAGTGCTTCTCTTTGCTGTTGAAGAACTGCCATGGAGGCACCAGTGCAAGCTCCTAACTATCTTAAGCTAACAACTTTGAGAAGTTAGGACTCCACTATAATGATATGAAAGTTTGACTGTGAACAATTCACTTAACTGTAAATTCTACCAAAAAAAATCTTAATTGATGGTATGGAAATTTTTGAAAGTTGTACAAAAGGTCCTGTGAAAAAAGTTGTACATTTCTCTTAAGAAGCTGTTTTTTACTTTGTTTTTGCTGTTTAAATTTGCCTGGTGCTTGAGAAATAAATATGTGCTTTAAACACATGAGAGTTCTTTGAAAATCATTCTGTAGAAGTAAATGTCAGCATTTAACATTAAATGTTTCCATAATATAATGACAACTAGGGAGGATGAATATAGTGGAGGTCAGAGGGGAAAGGACTGTTGGAAGTGCAACAACACTTTGCACTGAAGACTCAAGAATGTCTCACAGTGGGCAGTAGCAATAGAGTTGGAAAGTGACGACCTTGTCTACCTATTCTGAGATGTAAACACTCTTAAGGATAGTGTTTTGTGGGTTTTTTGGGGCAATATGGCTGCGTTCTGGAAGAATTTATTCCTCATGTTTTGCCTGCATCTGTGGATAGCATCTTCAGAGAGTGCTGGCATGGAAATGAGTGGTGTATATATACTCTTAGATGTCTCCACCTTTTCTTCCCAGAGTTTCCTCAGCTCTTCCCTATAATGCAGCTAGTTTAGGTTAGCACATTGAGTAACTTTCATATATTTGGAATGGAGTTCCTATAATAAAGCCTTTACTTCATTTCTTTAAGCCATTGTTGTCTTTGCTCCTTAAGTCAGGATCTCTAACCACTGTTCACACTCTTTATCTGGGACAATATATAATAAAAGGGGGGAAGCAATGTAATCTTTGTCTTTTGAGTGGAGTATCACAAATTGAATATTTTACAATGTGAAGAGAAACTTAGAGATAAAGGCATACCTGAGTTAGCAAAGCCTTTGAAAAAAGAAGCTCCTGTTTATAAAGTCTTTTCATGACTGCCCAACACTCACTTGGCCACCAAATTGAAAATTGTTAAGAAACATGGAGACAGAGAAGCATAGAATCGGAAGAAACTTCAAGGGCCATGCAGTCTAACCCCTTGCTATGAAGGAATGCACAATCAAAACACTCCTGACAGATAACCATCCAGCCACTGTTTAAAAGCCTCCAAAGAAGGAAACTTCACTACTCTGTGAGGAAGTGTGTTCCACTGTTGAATAGCTCTTAATGTCAGGAAGTTCTTCCTAATGTTTAGGTGGAATCTCTTTTCCTGTAGTTTGATTCCATTGCTTGATCAATGGAGAGAAGGGGTAAGAAAGTTTGTTTGTTTGTGATCCTGTCTCTGGTACAGCAGAAAACAAGCTTGTTCCACCCTCAATATGACAGACTTTTAAAGATTTAAACATGGATATCATGACACCACTTAACCTTCTCTCCTCCAGGCTAAATATACCCAGCTTCCTCAGCTGCTCCTCATAGGGCATGGTTTCCAGACCTTTCACCATTTTGATTGCCCACCTCTGAACACATTCCATCTCATCATTCCCCTCAGTTTTGATGCTATAATTCTATTGATGGACCCTAGAATTGCATAGGTATTCTGAGCTGCCACATCACAAACAAACAGCTTCATTTATATACTGCTTCATAATGAACTAACAGTGCCTAAACAGTTTAAACTGTAAGCTAATTGCCCCCACAATCTGGGTACTCATTTTAGTGACCTCGGAAGGATGCATGCCTGAGTCAAGCCTGAGCCCTTTTGCTGGGATTGAACCTTATGGTTTTGAGTGAGTGGCTGCAGTACAGGCATTTAACCACTGCGCCACCAGGGCTCTTCATGTTGGCTCATGTTCAGCTTGGGGGTCTGTAAAGACGTCTAGATCCCTTTCACATGTATTGTTGTCAAGCCAGGTGTTACCCATCCTGTAGCTCCCTTACATTTCTTCCTGTTGAAATTCATTTTGTTAGTTTTGGCCCTACACTCTAGTCAGTTAAGGTCATTTTGAATTCTGAATCTGTCTTCTGGGGTATAAGCTACTTCCTCTATTTTGGTATCATCTTCACATTTCATAATCATGCCCTCCATTCCTTCATTCTAGTCATTGATAAAAAATATTGAATAGCACTGGGCTTAGGACAGAACCCTGTGGCACCCCACTAGTCACCTCTCTCCAGGATGAACAGGAGCCATTGGTGGACACCCTTTGCATTTGGCCCATCAACCAATTAAAAGTCCACTTATCAGTAGCATTGCCTAGCCCACATTTTACTAGCTTGCTTGCAAAAATATCATGGGAGACCTTGCAAAAGCTTTATTGAAATCAAGACATCCTACATCCACAGCATTCCCTTCATCTACCAAGTAACTGTCAAAAAAAAAAAAGAAGACGAAGACGACGACTGGCGGGAAATAAAAATATTAGTCCTGGGAAGATGTTGTCACATGGTCTCTAGAAGGCTCTTTTAATGTACACAATGATTCCCTGACCTGGTTGTTTCATTTCACATGTGCCAATTGTTAGTTTTGGATAAAATATTTGCTGAAAATTGTTGAAGTGCTGTTCCCTGTTCTAGTGTAGGAACCTATTCCTTTTTCCCCGTGTTATTTCTGCCTCTAATATCAATGTTTCTGTTGAAAAAGTAATGCCCAGGAACACATCTATTAACTGAGGTACACCTTTACTGAAAACACAGTAATATTGTTTTGTGCCCTCAAATCATTTCTAACTTATGGAGACCCTAAGATGAACCTATCACAGTGTTTTCTTGGCATGTTTTGCCATAACCTTCTCTGAGGCTGAGAGAGAGTAACTTGCTCGAGGTCACACTGTGGGTTTCCAAGGCTGTGTGGGAATTGAAATCATCTCCCAGAGTCCTAGTCCAGCACTCAAATCACTACACCACACTGGCTGTCACATAATACTTTACTTTGCACTTCATAACAATAAGCACAAATATTTTCTGGAGTGCAACATGTTAGGTTTTGCCATGCAGTTAATACTTGATTCTGTTTCAGTCTCTTCCTGCACAGTTTATAGTTCTGAGCATGAAACTGGTGGGGAAAATACAAGCTGCTCTGCTTAATGCACTTTTTAGAAACTACATTGCCTCTAGTAAGCAGCATCATAGTTTAGTTCAGGCTATAAATCCTCTGTGACAGATTTGAACCAATTTGCCAGAGGGTTAGGACGAAATCCTGTACACTGATTCTGTCATGGTATATGTGCATGAAAAGCACAATAAAAGCCTGAGAGTAACTTTAATTAGGCAAAAAAGGAATTTGTGGAGAATGAGAAGATGTGGAGAAAGAACCCTGTTATGTTAATTTCATTCAGGTTATGCTTCCACTGTCACCTTTCTGAGAACCGTTCATTAATTACTATCTAGCCTTGTTCTGCCTTGACTCTCTGCCAGCTATAACTCAGTAAATATCTTCAGCTTTACTGCCCTGACGTTCCCATCCCTTTGAGGAAATTTGTTCAATGGCATATGCCCCAGTTTGCCTATGACTTTATCAGACTTATTCTGAGATCATCCACTGCTGTTTCTTTTGTAATCCTTTCTAATGCTGAGCAAATAAACCTGACCCCAGAAGAGTCGTTTTTTATGCATGCTGTGACTTTCATACCTTTAACATTTAAAAAGTAGTGCATGGGGATGATTTCTGGAATACATTGGTATTGTTAGGGAAAAGACAATGAAACTCCTGCAGCACTTCACAACACACAATACAGAAGACATACTCACAGTTGGAAAATGTACTGTATATTTCAGACATTTTGTGGATTAATTTAGATCATCATCCACCCACCCATCCATCCCTTTATTTATACACCACCTTTCTCCCAAGTTGAGGTTCAAGGCAATTTACAAAAAGACAGAGAATACAATAAAACATATAGTTAAAAACATATCAGTTTAAGATTAAAACAATATTAAATAACAGCCAAATTAAAACTAAACTCTTTATTTTAAATCATTTAAACAGTACAGCAACATAAAAACCATTTTTATCAAAATCAGTTTTCAAAAACTTGCTGGAAAAGAAGGGTCTTAATCTGTCACTGAAAGGAAAAGAAAGGAGGAGCCACGCTATCTTTCTGAGGGAGGGAGTTCCAAATTGTGGGAGCAGCCCCAGGAAAGGCCTGTTGGAAGAAATATGCAGAGATAAATGCAGAGTAATCTTGGAAGCTTGTGAGTAGACAGACAAATGGGCAGACTGGAGCTTTGCCAGAAAAAACAGCTGCTAGATTAAAGCACCGTAGGCTGGCTTTTCTCCAAAGAGGCACAGTTTATTCTTGGTTGCAAAACACACACAAAAACTATACCAACACCATCCACCAACTACAAAACCCACACTGTAGAATGATGATTTGAGCTTATATACACTTTTGCCATGTGGCAATCTAGCTCAGCCCCTTCCTGTACAATTTCCTGTGTTACCTGGATTACTGTCCACCACTCCAGATGACACAGCATATTTACATAAGTGCTATGTGCTCTCTGGCACACTCTGCAACCTTGGACAATCACCTGCTGTCTGGAGCCACAGCTGCAACCAATTCCTGGTTAAGAACAGTGAGTGTCTTAGCTTCTCTGCCACATCTGAACATTTTCAATGCTGCTCCATACCTCAACAAGGCCTTTGATCTGCAAAGGAAAAGCGGGATACAAATAAACAGTTTATTATTATTATTCTCCCAGTTTCCTACCAAATCTGCCTGTGAAGGTGGTAGGATAGAGAGAAGGCACATCTTAGCACTTGGGCAGGTTCATGGGGGAAGATATGGTCCTTCAGCAGGACTCTTCCAATTAAATGTTTTAATTACATAATTACAACTGGAGGATGCATATATTGGATATAAGAGATGGAACAATGTAGAAAAAGGGGACAACAGTACAACCAGCCCTCGGTATCCATGGAATTGCCATCTGCAGATTCAAGCATCTGTGGACAGCGAGTCCATGTTGTCCCCAGTGGTGGTGCATGCACATGGCTGTGCTGCCACTAAGGACAGCCCCCATTGTCCCATGGTGGTGCATGCACCACCATTAAGTCCCACTGCCCCTAATGGCAGCACAGCCATGCCCACATGCCACAATTGAAGTTCTGTTGTCCATAGGGCGTTCACTGCTGTGGTCCCAAAATTATGGAATGGCCTACTGGAAGAGATCCGTCTTATCACTACCTTAGAAGCCTTTAAGAAGGTATTCAAGACAGATCTCTTCCAGCAGGCTTATCCACTGGACTCCATATAAAAGGTTATGACGATCGCCCCACTCTTGACTATGATTGTTGGCTAATTGTTGAATTGTTATTTTAGAGAACTAATAGGAATGTTGGTGAATTCAATATTAGTGTTTTATTGATAGTATTTTGTACTATGATGTAATCCCACCTCGATCCATGGGAGAGGCGGTAAATATAAATAAACATTATTATTATTATTATTATTATTATTATTATTATTATTATTATTATTATTATTATTAGTGGTGCAGTCATGTGTACATGCTGCCATTCAGAACAACGGAATTTGAGCATCTGTGGATTTTGGTATCTGCAGGGGAGTCTGGAATGGAATCCCTGTGGATACCGAAGGCCGACTGTATAATCTTTTGGGAAAGTTAAACTCATTAAAAGTAAAATGGGAGCACACTCCTAGGCAACTAAATAAAAATGCATCACATATATTATCCGTCAAAGTACCATTGGCATCACTAGGGTTGGTGTCATCTGGTGCAGTAACATGGTGTCACACACACCCCATTGACCTCCTCCCATACCACAGCATACAGAATCCTTAGTAATGTTTTTGTACGAATATTAGTTATAAATCATAATTCCCATATACCATTATATGTAATGGGAATAGCTGTAACATAAAATTAAAATTATACCTTTACATTACAATACCTTACACACATTGTAAATGCATTTACATGTACATAGTTAGTAGTTAAAGTAAAAGTTTGGTAAGATTTTGTGTAAAGAAAATTTTTTAAATTAAAAAACTTATTTTAAAAAATTATTTCACCTGGGACCTCTCCTTTCTCTGAGCCTCACCCCACCATCTCTTCATCATTTTAAAGGGACACAGATGAACTCCATAGCCATTTCTTCCAAAGGCAGATGTTTGGGAAGCATTGGTGTCACTCCCTCTTAGGGTGTCACCTAATACATTCCACATGCCCCACACACCCTTAGTCATGCCCCTGCAAAATACAAGCATAAAAGAGCTGTTAATACAGGAGTACACAAACCATTAAAGGTCACAGGTGTCTGGTGCAATACCAGGGCAATTTTAAAAGAAAATAGTCAGGCCTATTTTCCACACCAAACTTTTTATTGGCCACAGCACAGCAATACGCAGTACAGCTGTGCAGGGTGCCCACACAAAGAGAAGGTGATTTGTGGTACAAACACACAAGAGCGGTGAGGACGATGGCACAGACATCACATACCAAAAAGTGCACTGTGCGCTGGCCACAGGATCAGCTTCCTGGAAGCTGTGCAGCCACCTGGCAGGCCTAATGGGCACTGCTACAATCAGGTGGTAGATCAACCAGCCACTCACAGTCAGGGAGAGTTCAGGATCCAGAATCTGAGCTTAAGCTGCCCAAACACAAGCTCTATTGATGACCATGTGGCAGCATTGAAAGCCACCTTCACAGTTGTCCTAGATTACTTGTGTGAGGTCAGAACATAGAGCAGCAGTGGTTATCCCATGTCATCTGAATCATAAAGCTACAGCACAAGGATGCATACCACACATATGCATGCACTGCAAACACAACCAGCAGCGATCCAGATCCCTCTGGCTGCCCAGCGAACACAGCAGCAACCTGCAACAGCCAGAGGACAGAAGATATGGGCATCAGGGTGCACCCACTAGTGGTCAGGCACTGATCATCCAGGCTGTGGAAGCCCTTGTGGTTTTGGTATACAGCCAGGCAGTGCAACATTGGGTATGTGGCTGCAGTCCACAATCTTGACATCATTGAGAATGCCAGCAATAGCATAGAACTGTAGTAGGAAACAGGAGGTATAAATCCAATCAGTAAATAAGATATGTATCTTGTAACATCTCTGCTTCCTTCGGGAGCAAAATAAACTCAGATTCAAGCAGACTACTTTGTGAAGCCAAATCCTACACCAGTCTCCTGGGTCCATCATCCTGGAGACAGAGGAATCTGTCACTACTTGCATGCCTCTGTAAGTGGGTTGTAGTCTTCCTCAATGTACTGAGCTCACTTGGTGGCCAAGCCCTGTACTTCTCCTTATGTGTGCATGGGGATTATGTGTGCTTTTTTAGTGGTACTGCTGCCGTTTGTGGCTGCAGTCCTGTATCACTGTGGGCACCCATATCCATGTCTTCCTTGTCCTCTGGAATTTGTCAAGTGCAGATAGTCCTGATGTATTTATGGTAGAAAGTCATGTCCATTCACAGCATGTCGGTGGCACTTGTCTGGGAATGGGCAGCTTGTCAGTGAGACTTATCTTGTGACTGACCAGTTGTCTACACCTTCCATCTACTTGGCTCTCCACCTATTGGCTGTTGGGCAGTGGAGAGGTGGTTTTGCCTCTTGGTCATTGAGGGGAAGGGTTACACTGTGAAGTGCTGTGCTTGCATTTTGGAGTGGGAGTGGGGGGATTGAGTATGTTGTTCACTTCCACCTCCCCCTCCTCCTCCGGTCCTTGTGTCGATCAACCTTCCCCCTCGTTTGTCTACTCATGTATCTCTGGCACTTTATTTCTTTGCAGACATGCTCTGTTCTGTTATGACAGGACATTGGTCCCTGATACCTGGCCATGATGGACTGGCTTCTCCCACCACCATTGCTCTAAGGGTCCCCTTGCTGCCATCCCTGTTTCTCCATAGCCTTTGTGCATGATATGTTGCACATTGCACAATGGTCACAAAGTTACAGAGTTGGAAGATACTAGGGCCATGTATTCCAAACCCATGCCATGCAGGAATTCAAAATGTTGACTCATTATTAATGTGTATTTTGCAATATCACTATTCAACATGGGAGTTGCGTAGTGCTGACATAAAATAACTGTGAGTGGATATTTACACTACACTGAAGGGGTGATGGGTTGCAGCCTATATTTGGTTTGGGAGTTTTTTTACACATGGGGAATCTGATAGGGCATTTGTGCAGCTGGGGGAAAATCCCCTTTATTGGAAAATAAGAGCAAAGACCTTCTGTTAATACCTGGTATGGCCTTTCTCTGCATTTGATTATAATGATTCTACAGCTAATTTTTACAATACTTATTCAAGATTAATGACTCCGCACTGGAGGAGTCATACTGATGTAAACTAATCCACAAAATGTTTGGGATACTGGCTACATTTTAAATGCAGAACTACTTCTCCTGTACTCTTGCCATGTGAAGTGCTCTCAGAAATATCACAGGAGTTTTCATAATCTCATATTGGTACAACGCCCCTGGAAAGCATATTTGACACAGAAACACAGTGGCAGATTATAGTTTAATAAATCCTCTCCCAGAATAATGCTGACCCACAGATGCAGTGAGGGAATTTGATTAAAGAGATCTCAGTCCAACAAATCTGGTTGAGGGAAGGGTTTTGTTTTGTTTTGTTTTGTTTTTGGCAGTTGTCATTATCTTTGTGGGTGCCATGGAGTGAAGGGCAAGGAATTAAAGAGATGAAAGGGGGGAGGGTTAAAAGAGCCAGCATGGTGTAGTGGTTTGAGTATTAGACTATGAGTCTGGAGACCAGGGTTCAAATCCCAGTTTGGCCATGGAACCCAATAGGTGACCTTAGGCAAATCCCATGCTCTCAGCCTCATGTGCTCTCTTGCCAAGAAAACCCCATGATAGGTTCACCTTAGGATCGCCAGAAGTCAGAAATAACTGAAAGTCACACAACAACAAAGTGAGGTTAAGGGAAAGATTACATTAAAAGCTGTAGAAAGAAAGACAACAGTATGTTTTGCAAGAGAAAAGGAAAGAGTATTTGAAGAAAAGCAAACATTTAGATAGCTGAATGCTCAAAAAGACCTGTCTCTGGATGACACAAGGAGGGAACTGGATGGATCCTGTGGACAGTTCTCTTTATTCAACTGTAATTAGAACACTCTACTGTCCTGGGAGGCAAATGAATCTCAACACATTCTCTGGGAGGTCTCTTACATGGCCTCCCAGAGAATTGTCATCACATCAAAAATAGGTCCAAACATGAGTCAGGACAGTGGCGAACTGTTGCATACTCAACCCACATCCCTACGTGACATGAAGGCTTTCTCTTGGAGTTTATCCCAAGCATTTAGTATTTGGAAGCATACTTCTCCTAGGACATGCCAGTTCCATTCAGCTGTCATGACTAATAGCCATCTGTAGATTTATCTTCCATTAACTTCCCTTATCTTTATAAAGCCATCTTGTGACAGCACATTAATTGTATGAAGAAGTACATTCTTTTGTCTGTCCTGCATCTATTGCCAATCAATGTCACCACATGTCCCTGCATTACTGCATTATGAAAGAGAAGGGAATTGTCTCTGTTCACTTTTCTCCACTCCATTCGTAATTTGACAAATCTCTTTTCGTGTCCTTTCTTAGTCATCTTCTTTCTAAACTAAAAAGCATCAAATTTCTTAGCTGTTCATTCCATATTCTTTTAAGGAAAAAAAATGAAAGCCACTATGCAGTGCGTCTTTTTCTATTGCTTCTGTCAAAGTACAAAGAATTATTTTAAAATACATTGAGCAGAAGAGCCCACATGAAGATAATATGTTAGAGCTAATGATATGGAGACTGGATTACAACTGTTGGAACCTGGATCCAAGGTAAGACAAGTTTGCTGCTTTCGAAAGGATTCTGAGGAAGGAAATAATAAAAACATCAAAATACCTTTGACCAATGCTGCCCTTAACAGGTACAGTGGGCTCTTCTTATCTGTGGGGGTTCTGTTCTGGACCCCCACGTGGATGGTATTCAAAATTTTCAATGGCGGCACATGCACATGTGGCCATTGAAATTAATGGGGCTTGCCATCCGTGGATGCTCAATCTGCAGATGGCAAGCCTGCAGTTGGACAGGTGTGCTGTACCAAGCAATAATTACAAATTGGACCTAATTAAAATCACAAAGTGATATCCAAATAACTGTTAGGTAATTTAAGTTTCTGAAGGCTTCAGCATTTAGTAAGGAAACAAAAATATTGGAATATTAAATATGTCAACGCCAAGCCTGTTAGGGTCTAGCTTTAAATCAGCAGAGTACCAGAAATGTGCCTTTGTCTAACTGTGGTCTGTTACAGACAGCCCAAATAAAGCTGCTTCAAGTCACAGTGGAAGTATGGTGTTTCAATGATGCATGCGTCCTAAGAGTCCAGAAGCCACACCAAAGCCACGTTCCAGTCCTTAGGGCTGAAGTGTGGCTTTGGTGCGACTTCTGGACTCTTAGGACGCATGCATGATTGAAACACCATACCTCCACTGGGACTCGAAGCAGCTTTATTTGGGCTGTCTGTAACAGACCTATACTTCACTGAGACTGACTCAAAAAACAACACATGTAGCTTGTAGTTCAAAACAAAAGTTTACTAATAGCTTTAATCTATATTTACATAGAAGCTATATCCTAATCTTGCTAGTGAATAGTTCATGTCAAAAGAAATGTTTATCTCACCATCTTTCCAAAGAAAGTTGAGAGATGAGGAAGATGGAAAACCAAACAGTATAGTTGAAAATCTTGAGAGAATGTCAGTTAGTCCCAAAGGGGGAGTGACCTAAATAGCATGGTTAGTTTAAATGAGAGAGAGAGCGAGAGGCAGGAAATCCCTATCTGTCCAAAGAGGTGGGAAAAGAATGCAAAAATCTTCCAAAAATAATCCAACCCACTATTGGAATGGCTTCCTTCAACAGAATGGGAAGGGATGATCACACCTCCCCTGCAGCTCAAATTCTGCTTCAGATGGGACAGAGAAGGAAAGGAAAGTTCTGCTTGTTAAGCAGATCATGTAATACTGGATTTGTACAATGGCAAAACCTTTAACTCTTGGTCATGGGCAATGGACAGTTCCATTAAAGTCCACACATTGGCAATGAACCAGTTGCCTGTAGGAATAGTATCTTAACACATGCAAATATTGAGTTGCTTTATAGCCTCTGATGACTGAAGTATCTAACGGGGCATGTTAAAATCTTGCATTTATTGATGTATCTCATGCATTATAAGTCACTTAGGGGACTGGCAACTATGTTCATCTTGTTTCAAATAATGACCTAATGATGTCTTCATGTGTCCTTGGTCTGAGTGCAAGGAAAACAAGCCAGAAAAGTGAGGGGAGAAAGAACAGGAAAAAACAGAAGGCTCTGCTGAGAGTGATCAGAGATCGTACAATGGCCTAGAATCTGGAGGAGGGAATGGGTCAGGGATGTGTACACCACTACTTCCAAATGGTTCAAGTTAGCACCCAGCTAAACAACATACTGACTGTAGATCTAACACCTGGAATCCATTTCCAGTGATTTCTTACTTAAAGCAGTGAGTGAAAGGATCTTTCTTTTTTCTCATTTGACCCCAAATCTTTCTCTCCATCATTAAGAGAAAAACATCTGGAGAATTCCAGCTTTGCTTAGCAACAGTCATCTGAAGATCATAATCTATTGTAATTATTAGTGTTCTGTGGTATAAAATCTACCCTCTTGAAAAGCAGTTTATGATTTATGTGCACATAACATTTTGTAATGGAAAGAATTTTGTTTCAATTTGTGGCAGACAGATAAACATTTAGCATCCCATTATTATATATTGAAAGAGGATCCTGATCTTGGGTACAAGTGAGTATTGTTATTATCCAGCAGCACTGGAGTTACAACTGTGCATTATAGGATTCCTAATGAAAATTCTTGTTCATTTTGCCTCTGGTACAGATGAAAACTATCTTGTACTATAAGTATTTTCCCCCTGCAGCTTTTTCATATGATGCAGCTTCTGAGAAAACAGCTGAAGGATGATTTTATATGTGATGCTGTGCGCGCGCGCACACACACACACACACACACACATATACAAGAGTGGTTTTCATTGAGCACCATCTATAGGAGAATAAAAAAAACAATACTTTATAAGCTTCCTAATCTATTTTCATTTGTATGTTGTGTCTTTTATACTATAAGGATTTGGACCAGGCCTTTTCTGAGGCTTCTAAGAGGATGTTATCAGCACATGGTAGATTATGCACTGACTAAAGCAGATGAAATACTTCAAGCAGTAAACAAAACAAGAGAAGCAAAAGAAAAGGGAGATGAGAACAAAAGCAGAACCATGAATGCAAGTGTTCAACCACTAGTGCAGAAGGATAAAGAGAACTACTACAATAACTAGTGCAGAAAAAAAGAAGACAACAACAAAAAAAGGAAGAATGAGAGATCTTTTCCACAAGATCTCAGAACTCAAATGGAAGTTCAAACCAAAGATTGTGATGCTCTATGACCAGAAGAAGAACATACTACACGATCAAGAAGAAATAAAAAGATGATGGATGTAATACATAGAAGAGATGAAACACATAAAAGAGATGAAAAAATGAATGACACATGTAATTAAGAACCATCCAACGATGAACTCCAAATAGTAGAAAGTGAGGTGGAAACTGCAATAGAGAAATTGGGAATAATAAATCACCAGGAATGGATGATATTCCAATTGAACTGATACAATAAACAGAAACAGAATTAACTACAGTGTAAACGAAAATATGCCAACAAATATGGAAAACAAAATGGTGACTAAGGGCAGACAGGCCAAAATAAAACTGCTTTGGGTCACTTTGGAGGTATGCTGTTTAAATGACACACGCATCTCAAGAGGTCAGAAGCAGTGCCAAAGCCGTGCTCCAGTCCTTAGGACTGGAGCGTGACTTTGGCGCAGCTTCCAACCTCTTAGGATGCATGCAGAATTTAAACAGCATACCTCCAAAGTGACGTGAAGCAGCTTTATTTTGGCCTGTCTGTTTGGGCCGTAACAGACTGGAAATGATCAAAATACATTCCTATCTGCAAAAAAGGAGGCAGAAAAGACTGCAACAACTAAAGGACCATAGTACAGTATTAATTTTCCACGCAAGCAAAATTATGTAGTATAGATTCCAACAGGAAGAGAACTCCCAGAAGTGCATGTGGGGTTCAGGAAAGGATGAGGTACTAGGAACCACATTGGAGTGCATCAAGGAATTCCAGAAAAATAATCAGCATGTGCTTTATAGACTACAACAAATTCTTAGACTGCACAAATCATGAAAAAGCTATGGAATGCACTTAAAACACTGAAATATCACTACATTTGATAGTCCTGATGGGAAATCTACACTTTGGATAAGAGGCTACTATAAGAACAGAATACAGAGAAACAGAATGGATCCCTATTGGTAAAGAGGTTAGGCAAGGCTGCATTCTATCACCTTATTTGTTCAACTTGTATGTAGAAAATATCATAGAAAGAATAGGTTTAGACTCAGAAGAAGAAGGAGTGAAGATAGGAGGAATAAACATCAGCAGAGTAAGATATGCAGACAACACCATACTGCTAGCAGAAAACATCACAGATTTGGAGCAATGACTAAGGAAGGTCAAAGAAGGAAGTGCAAAGGCAGGCTTACTTTAATTAAGATTAAGATTAGATTTTACTTCATAACAACAAAATACAGGTCATAGTCATTAAATTACAAAAATAATTAAAACCCTTTAAAACTTCCACAGTCAATTAGTTCTATAACATATAGAGCAATATGTTTACACTAAAATTAAAAAATATTTCATACTAAAACATCACAATTTTTCATACTCTTTTCAAATTAATATAATCTTTTTACTGCAGATTCCCATGCAGACCTTTATCCTCAAAGTCTAATCTAAGTTTACCTGCTTTCACAGCAAATCTAGCAGTGTTGAATATGACAAACTTAGTTGTATTAGCTAACATGTAAGCGATTTTCTCCAAGTCATTTTGGTTAGGTACAAGTTACAAACTTCTCTTCAGAAACTTATCTCTTGGGGTTTTATATATCTTACAATGTAGCATATAGTGTATGGTGTCTTCAATATCCCCACTTCCACAAATGCAAAGGCAGGCTTACTGCTAAACATAAAGAAAATAAAAATAATGACCATGGAGGATCTACATAAATTCAACCTAAACAATGAGGAAATTGAAATAGTCAAGGATTTTCCATACCATGGATCAAACACTGATAAAAATAGAGACTGGGATCAAGAGATTAGAAGACTAGGAATGGGAAGGGTAGCTATGAAAGAACTGGATAAGATCCGAAAGAGCAAAGATATAAATCTGAACACCAAAGTGAAGATCATCTGAGCCATTGTATTCCCCATGACCAGGTATGGATGTGAGAGCTAGACAGTCAAGAAAGCTAATAGAAAGAAAGTCAACTCATTTGAGATATGGTACTTGAGGTTGTTGTATTTGGGCCATGTCATGAGAAGGCCTCAATAATTGGAAAAGACAATAAAGACAATATTTTGCTTCAATTTAATGTTTGTTTGTTTTTTAAATAAGTTATTGGCCCAAATCTGACACTCCACAAGCAGAACATTTGAAATGTTCTTTCTCTACCTTCTACAAACCTCCCTCCAAGTAGCCTAAAATCTGACCCCAGTTCAGCCCTTCAGAGTCAATTCTGGGGTGAAGAGGGAATGCAGACAGGAGAAGTAATCATCCCCTGACCTGTCCTAGATCTGCCGACTCTTGCTATTCCTGCTGTGGAGGGATCCACCATTGGGTCCTGCTTGTTGTCATTTGAAATCCATCCTCAGATGGACCTAGGCACCAGAAAGTAAGGAGAGAATTTCCTACATAAATATAGAGATGAAATAAGGTTAAACAGCAGAGGGGGCATGTGTAGTTTGCTTTTGGATTGTACACTGCAGCTCTAGATACACATTAGCTACTGACCTTGTTAAAAATGGATTTTGCTCTTATCACAAAATTTATCCAGCTTTGATGTGATTTTGAACAGAGTCCTTGTCTGCACTGTAATCAGCAATCAGCCACAAAAGATCCAAGCAAAGTTAACTCTGCTGAACAAGAATCTCTTTCCCCATAATGAGGTCAGACAAGCTGGCACAATGGCAAAGCCTCTTTGGCTGACTTCTTTTGCAATCCTTATGCAGTATCTCAAATATTAAGTAGGTGGTTTTTTCCCCTAAGAATACTTTCATTCTTTCATTCTTTACATTCTTTATTTTCTCAAGTCCATGGAAATGAACCCAAACAAAGGTATATGTGGGGGGGATGGATGGATGGATGGATATGAGAGACAAGATCTCAAAAAATAATGTGCACTACAAGGACTGTAGCACACAAACATGAATTAGTTTCTTGTAGACTGTAATTTTTCTCTGAAAAAACTCTGCTATGCTGTTTTTGCTCTTTGTATAAACCACTGTGAGGTTGTGGATCAAATGCCATCAGAGTAGGATCCCTTTTACAGTATACAATTATAACAGGGCTGCATTTTATGGAATCCTAGGGATTATAGTTTGCTAAGGAGCACCAGAGGAGCTTTCTGGCTGAAAATGCTAAATGCCTCTCCCAAAACTGCATATCTGAAGATTCCATAGAATGGAACCACAGGGTTAAAGTGGAATCATAGTACTATAACTGTATCATGTGGATGGGCTCTGGGTAAATAAATCATCATAGGTTTAGTGACTGGGAAAACTGCTCCTGAGAAAGAGAATGGGTGGAGAAATATTCATCCCTGTGAATAGCTGTCTACGTCTGGCCAAACCCAATATATGTAAGAGAAGCCTGGCTTTCTAGTCTTTGTGTGTCCTACCAAGCAGTGCCTTCTGCCTCCAGCTCAAGACCTCACTTCCAGCAGTGAAATCCATGTCAGCCATGCATCTTAGTAGAGAACAGATGATATGGCCATCATTGTAATAAAGTAGTGATGAGGTACTTTATCACTTTTTTTTAACCTCTCTGTGGTTTTGATCAGGGATAAAAAAAATTGGACCCCACACAGAGGGGATCAAAATCAGTGGTGGCGAGGGGACTATATGGGGCTAAGTCTGCCCAGTTAATTTATATTAACAAAATATCTTCAATATATTTATATTAACAAAGTGTCTTCCTAAATTCCTGAAGGGGTTGGATGTCCCTCTCCACCACCACAGAGGAAGGTGTGCAGGCAGAGAAGGAGGTACATAAGCAGCAGCAATGGACCTGTTTGGCTGCTGTGACAGCAGGAGGAGTGAAAATGAGTGTGAAGATTTTCACACCAGTGCTTACCGTGAGTTAAACACCAATAAAATGTTCCTGAAGTGTGAGGGTGTGAAAGCTGGCCACACTTCTGAAATGTTAGTGATGCGTTCTCTCACCTCTACCATCCTTGAATCATTCATAAAGCAGCCATTTCCTATTAATGCAAAGTTCTTGTTAATAGAAAATGGCTGCTCCACGAACAATTCAAGGATAGTAGAGGCATCACTGACGTTTCAGAAGTGCGACCAGCTTTCACAACTTTGCACTTCAGGAACATTCTACCAGCGCTTTACCAGCACTTAACTCATGGTAAGACCCAATGTGAAAATCTTCCCTGCCAGGAAAGGTCTTGATTTGACAGGAGTCAAACCCTGCCCCACTGTGATTCCTCTGAAATAAGGATAGAAATTTCTGGAATTAAAAGTAACATTCCTATCATATTCCTGATACATGGGAAGTCAAGTCGGGACAAATAATACAGTGGCAAGAATTCTGCATAATTTTTGCCCAGTATTCACATATCTCAAGGTGTTTCAGGTAATTATTCTGTGCAGAAACACTTTTTTGCATGGTAATTGTGGTTTATTGTACAAGATTGCTGTTCTCCATGCAAAAAAATCTTGCTCAACAAAAGTCTAATGCTATAATGTCTCTTTACTATGATTTATTATGCCTCTTTACCATTTACTATTTACTTTCCTAATATTATTATGCCTCTTTCATTTCTCCATATTTGTCATTTCCAAATAGATTTCCCAAGTATCAAGATGAAAATAACTTTTACTTGGGCAAGATTAAACATTCTCCTTTTAGCACAATGGACTACTCGGCAAAAGTGAACAACTAAGTGGGATAGAGCCATCATATGTTTGCAATGTGGTCCCTAGTGCTCTTTCCTTTCCTGAATCCTGCTTGGACCTTTGGGATTTATCTCTCAGTGTTGCAGAATTTTGAGCATAATTTTGTCTGTGTGGGAGATTAGTGCTATGGTCCTATAGTCGCTGCAGTCTCTTGTGTCTCTTGTGTATTGACACTTCCATTCTGTTTTCCATAACTGTTTACATATGTTAGCACTAGAACTGACTATAGTAGAGACCTATGAGACCATTAAGTCCAGGGTGTAAAATTATTTAGATGCAGCACTGCCCTTTCTCATCAGCCTTATGGAGTTTGTATGTATGGAGGGTCAACAAACTCTTTTTCTCACCACCTTTAGAGCTGGTCAAGGTAGTGTCACTTTCAAAGGCCTTTGGAGAAGCTGCTGCTTAAACCATTTCATAGATTTTAAGCTCTTTATTATGGCTTCTATGGGTTTTTCATATTTTTATCAAGATTTTCAATCGTATTGGGTCTGATCTCATCTTCAGGTGAAAAAATTAATATTTTTTTAAAAATAAAAATACAGTGGCCCCTCTCCTTACGCAGGGGATCTGTTCTGGACCCCCTCCCCACATAAGGAAAAATCCACGTATGCTCACGCTCCATAGAAAACAATGGGGCGTATGCATGCAGTGGTGGCATGGCGCATGTGCAGGCACACACACGATTGTTTATATTGTCGTGCAGCTTCCACATAAGCAGGAAGCCACGTGTAGTGCACCCGCGTATGGCGCAGGCACACTGTGACAATAAACACACTCATTAAAGTCAATTTAATTTAGCATCATTCTCAACATTTCAGTGGATTTTTTAAAAAGCTATATTTTCTCACCCACCTCTGTAAAAACATAATGATTCAGATTGTTTGTGGAGGTGGAGAAAATCAGAAAATAATGTACTGTGCAGAGATGCACGTAATTCACCTTCAAGAAGAAATAAATGACACACTGGTCAATCTTTTTATGATTATTCCACAGAACAAGAACACAGCTAAATGGTTCTGCCACTTCTGAGTAACTGTTAGTGGTAGCTATAAATATCTTGAGTAGCCAGTCTTCATTTCAATGATAGTTTAAAACAGCCGACATGCAGTTTACTGTTAAATTTCCTTGAACATTGGTTGGAAAATACATATTTATTTCAAGTCTCTTAAAGTTTTAAATATCTTAGAAACTTCACTGAAGGCTTTGATTACAGTCTTTTAACTTTTAGATCAATTGGTTGTTGTTTTTAACCACTTTCAAGTTATGGTGACCCTATGAATGAGACAAACACTGTCCTCAACTGCCCTGCTCAGGTCTTGCAGACTTAGTGCAGTTTGTTCCTTGAGTCTATCCATCTGGAAAGCAGTCTTCCTCTTTTTCTGCTGCCCTCCACCTTACCATGCATTAGCATCTTTTTAGTGAGTCATGTCTTCACATTATATGTCCAAAGTACAACAGTCTCAGTTAAGTCATCATAGCTTCTAGGGAGAGATCAGACTTGATTTGCTCTTCAGCCCATTTATTTGTCTTTTTAGCAGTCCATGGTATTTGCAGAACTCTTCTCCAGCATCACATCTGAGTTGATTCTCTTTCTTCTTGTCAGCTTGCTTCACAACCATATACAGAAATGGGAAATACGATGGTGTGGACAATCCTATCAGTATTCAATTATCTCTCTTTACACTTGAGTATCTTGTCTAGTTCCTTCATAGCTGTCCTTCCAAGTCCTAGTCGTCTTCTGATTTCTTGACTGTAGTCTTCATTCTGATTAATGATTGAGCCAAGGTATGGAAAACCATGAACTAATTCAATAGTGTTCGTCACCTACTTTAAAGTTATGTAAATCGTCTATGGTCATTATTTTTGTTTTCTTAATGCTCATCTATAAACCTGCCTTTGCACTTCCTTCCTTTCCTTTAGATCAATACCTTAATGAATTCCTAGAATTGTCTGGCCTACATTTGGATCCTACAAGAATTTTGTACATTGCTCTTAATGATACCTTAGATGCATTACTCCAAATGATACCTTAGAAAACTACATATATAGAAAGGCAAGGATAAAGACTGGCTGTAGTGTAAATGAATTCAGTACACAAGGAAAAGCCCATATGTCCTTACAGAAATTACCTTATGTGTCATGGCCAGCCTGACTGAGGACTCGGAGGAGGAGGCTGAACCAGGCGCTAGCTATGTGATACCAGCTCCAGCAGAGCCTGTTACTTAAGCCCAGCCTGCCCCCAGGCAGAGATTTCAGGCTTGGGAGACATAGAGGAGCAGGACAAAGTCATACCTACCTTCAACCAAAGAAGGTCAGAAAGGGCATGCCTCCATCGATCCAGGAGGTTATATGAGAAATGCTCAGTAATCACAAAACAACTGTGATTAGGAACTGGGCTAATATAAACAGCTGCAAGACGCTGAGCTGCTTTGTCAGACCTTGTCTGTATTCCCCGGCAAAAGTGTCTTGCTCTGACTTCCTTGGACTTTGTTGCCTGAAATTTGCCTCCTGAATTATGGATTGACCTGGAACCCTTGACCCTGGACTGGACTTGCTGACCTGCTCTCTGGAATCCCGGACCCTTGGCTTGCCTCTGATGCTACTCTATTGGACATTGGATTGGTACTGTGATACTGGACTTGGTTTTTTGCTGCTGCAAAAGCCTTGTATTTGTTTGTTTATAAAGTTGGCCTCAGCTTTTTCAGCAGTTCCATTGGCTGCTTTCCTGGACATTATGTCGACCAAGAGTGACAGTCACTACAGAATGTAGTAACTGGGTGAGTCTTCCATGGGCCCCATCCCACTGGTTAGCATGAAACAGAGTACATCTACTGAGTAGACTGTTATATTGTGAATCAATATATTGTGAATAAATTTTTTTGATTCAATGGGTCTAGTCTATTTAAAATTAACAATAAGAATTATTTAAATAAAGATGGCCTCCAAACACATGGCTGAAAGTGACACCACCAATAGCTAACAGATATTGGCCCTGTAAGACTTATGTAAGTTGAAACAATGAATTAAATGTCCCATTCTTTATGCAGAATGGGTGTGGGGCTGCAGGGTAATTTAGCAGAGTGAGTTTTCTTGAGTCTTGACATGGATCAGATGTTTCAGCAATCATGGCTCAACAAAATAAGGATAGTTTTCTGGATTAAGCCAAATAAAAACTATCATGCAGATCAGGCTATAAGAAATTATACAAGACAGTACAGCTTCATCTTTCATCATTCTCCTTCATACCATCAATGTATAAGGTACCATAAGGTAATGAGTCCCAGTTCTAGCAGTGAACGTGAGAAAAACTTGTGTGAAAAAGATGAAAGGAAATGGAACATCAGGGATATGTGGGTGTGGGATTTAGAAATAATAATTTATACCCAGATTTGTATCCTGCCAGCTAACCTAGATATAGGTTCTTAAGGCAACCAACCAAGAAACAAAACAAATACCTCAGGAGAGATATTATTTGCTGGGTTAAGAAATCTCTCTTCAGAGCACAATATCACACCCATGACAATGCATAATATTTAGTCAATACAGAAAGTGGTGTTGGTCCTGTATACCATGGATGGAAAACTTGTAGCCCTCCATATGTTATTCAAGCGTACCTCCCAGGATTCATCACCATTGGCTATGCTGGTTACTGCGGATGGGTGTTGCAGTCCAACATCTGGATGGCCATTAATTGCTCACCTTAGTGTACAGATTTAGCTGTGAGTAGATCCCAAGTCAACAGAATGAACATCTGAGTGGACGTATATAGGGCTCCACTCTAAAATCCTTGCTTATTCTTTAAGGAAAACTTAATACGTGAGGGTTCAGACAGAGAGAGTGGCAGGCAGGAAGGGACATGGAGACTGAGGCTGCATCTACACTGCAGAATTAATGAAGTTTGACACCACTTTAACTATCATGGCCCAATACTATAGTATTCTGGGATTTGTAGTTTTGTGAGATATTTAACCTTCTCCAGTCGAGAGGTCTGGTGCCATAACAAACTCTAAATCCCATGCTGATTTTCTTCAAGAATTCTCCAGTGTATCCAACATATGTTTACAATGTGATCCCTAGTGCCTCTTCCTTTCCTGAATCCATTTTAAAACTTAGGAATTTCTTGCTCCATATGATAGGAGTCTTTGCTACAGAATTCTGAGCATGAATTTACTTGTACAGTCCGCCCTTGCCTTACGCGGGGGATCCGTTCCAGGCCCCGCCGCGTAAGGCGAATTCCGCCTATGCTCGAGCCCCATTGGAAATAATCGGGCTCATACGCGGTGGCGTGGCGGCGCATGGGGTGCCATGGGCACACCGCCCATTCATTTAAATGGGACGCGCCACACCTTGAGCCCCGCACGTGCCCCGCTGCTTGAGCGCGTATGCTCAAGACTGCGTAAAGCGCGCCCGCGTTATATGCAGGCGCACTGTATGGGAAATTAGTGCAATGGTTCCATAATTACAGCAATGTTTTGTGTCTCAATTTTTTTTGTAGATGAGAATATATATTGATCTCTTCCAGTTTGTAAGCCACTGCTTTGATTTTCATATTTGTTGGCACATTTTAGTTAAAACTAAGCTTGATTCTGTCTCTATGGATTGCAGCAGTTCTATTTGTATGTTATCTGTTCCTGATGATTTATTCTTTCTCATTGCTTTGAGTGCAGCTTTCATTTCACTTTCAAAAATTTGGCTGGTGCATAACCAGTACTGAGGACAAGAGGCTGTGGTCAGAACAGAATATGGAGAAACAGAATGGTTCTCAAAAGGCAAAGGGGTCAAGCGAACCTGCATACGATCAACCTATTTATTCAGCCTGTATGCAGAAAATATAATGCACAGATCTGGCTTGGATTCAGAGGCAGGAAGAGTGGAGATAGGAGGAAGGAACATTAGCAACCTAAGATATGAAGATGACACAATACAAACAAAAAGCAAAGAGAAACAAACAAAGACCTGGAACAAGGTTGGGTTAAAGCTGAACATTAAAATAACAACAACAACAACAACAACAACAATAACCAGGGAAGAGCTACAAGAATTCATCCTAGACAATGAGAAAACTGAAATAGTCAAAGAGTTCTATATGTTGGTTGAAATATTGATCAAAATGGAGGCTGAAGTCAAGAAATCTGAAGACTAGCAATGGGAAGGGCGGCTATGAAAGAACTAGACAAGATCATAAAATGTAAAGACATAATTCTCAACACTAAAGTCAGTATCATCCAGTATCAGCAGCTTCATTTATATACTGCTTCATACCTCCTAAGCAGTCTCTAATTGGTTTACAATTGTAAGCTAATTGTCCCCAACAAACTGGGTACTCATTTTAGCAACCTTGGAAGGATGCAAGCTCAAGTCAAGCTTGAGACCTTTCACTGGTATTGAATTCACAATCTTACAGTTGTGAGTGAGTGGCTGAAGTACAGATATTTAACCACTGCACCACCAGGGCTGCTCCAAGCCATTGTATTCCCCATCATCTTGTATGGATGTGAAAGCTGGACAGTAAAACAAGGTTGTTAGGAAGAAAATCTTTATTTAAGATGTGGTGCAAGAGAAGAATACCATGGATGGCCAAGAAGAGAAACAAAAGGGTTCTAGAACAGATCAAGCCTGAACCAAGAAGCCAAGATGACAAAAATTGAGGCTTTGGTCACATCGTGAGGAAAAATGAATTATTAGAATAGACATAGATGCTAGGAAGGTGAAAGATAGTAGAACGACAGGAAAACCACATGGCAGGTGGTTAGACTCAATCCTGGAGGACCCAGGCCTGGGCCTCCAAGACCTGGGCAGAGCAGGTGGGGATAGGGGGTTGTGGAGATGTCTCATCCACAGGGTTGCCATGAGTCCAAGTTACCAGCACCAACAAACCCATACTGGCTAGGGGAGATTGAGAATTACAGCCCAAAAGTAACTTTTTTCTCCTCTGTATAAGAGACAGTGCTGTTCTTTCATATGACTGCTCAAAATAATGTCTTTGCCACAGGCACTTGACTTTTTTCTTGAAAACTCAGATGTATTGCTATTTTCTAGCAAAAATCCAGATGGAGACATTATCGTCAAATCTAAGCTTGCTGATATTGCTTCTACAGTCATAGTCCACCTCTTCAAATCCACCTGCTGTTTTGTTTGACATCACTGTATCATTCAGTAAACATTTTGAGAATGATTTATCAGTAATTTTCGCTGCATAGGCCCTGTTGCAATTAAGTTACATTCTTGCTTGCTCAGGTGAGCTGTTCCCATGATGGAATCCTATATGGAATCTTCCACTGATTCACTAAATTACTGTTATATATTTATGCAACAAGATAATATTACATTTGAGGTAGTTTCTTTCTCAAGCACTTTAAGGTATGGTACTGTACAACAAAGCAGAAACAATTACAGTGCAAATTAACTCCTGTGATAAAATATGTCACAACATTATTTTGAATATTGAATATTGATTTATCTTTGGATAAAGACTTGCTTTGAAGACCAATACTTGATGTCATCATCTAAAAAAATGCTCTTGATCCTCTAGTAAAATAATTGGCTAGAATTATGTTGAGGCCTTACATCGTCATAAGTGGAGTTATATATGTGGAAATTACAATTAGTAAAGGGCTGCTGTTATATTACAATGTAGATGAGTCAGTGAGGTGACTGATTTACATTGGTCCCATTGCGTATTGGCTGCATTGTGCATTGAGACAGCAGCTAGGGAGTATCAATGTGCATCAGCTACAGTACAGCCCAATGCACATCAGAACACTCTTGCTAGTGTCCCGTTATGCATTTTCACAATTAATTAACAGGATTTCCATGCACCTCTGCTCTGCAGCTAAGTATATATAAAGGTACATAACATACACTATGATAGAGGATTCCAGCCAATATTTTATATGGAAGTGTAGATAAAATTCTACATAAGCTTTTCTACATAAGCAGAATGACCACAGTTTGCATTTTTAAATAAGTACTAATTTAAAACTGAAAATAGGTAAACAACATATGGCTGGTAATTTCAAATGCCATCAGAGCATCATGAAAGCTGACTTCATGAAAGCAGCAACCAGACCAGTTCCTACCAGCATCTTCTGGTGTCAAGGCAGGGAGGGAGAGGGAGATCTTTCAAATCAAATAATCTTGTGTTTCCTTTTGAAAGCTGTGAAGACTGATTTTCCACTCTGGTCTTTGAGTGTAGAATGTTGGGCTGTGGGAAAACAGAACTCTTGAGTAGCTCTCAGTACCTGACTTCACTGCCTGAAGTATAAGCACAAGGCCCTCCCTTCTCATAATACCATCATCTCTTCTTTAAGAAGTGATCTCAAATTTGGGAAGAGAAAGAAAGTGCATGGATCCACAATTGCTGAGTGTGAGAAGAACTACAGACAATAACTTCTCTGAGCAGGCAGCTTAGACACTGAAATAAAGAATGTACAGTACTGATTTATCCAAGGAGCCATCAAACACCAAAATAAAGTTATATTCAAATTGCATCTAACTAGACATTGTAAGCTACCCACACCTGTAGATATTAATCAGCAGTCCCTTTTCAGAAAGGTTGGGAGTGCTGGGCCAAAAATGTAATGGGGTGGAAGCCAAATTTTGCCCCTTTAAGAACACACACAACAAATACACTTGTAAGTTGACATATTGGCACAGTTTGTGTTTCATGAATGTTTGCCTTTTTGTTGTAAAGTATTAATTAATTACAATTTGTTTTTTGCATTGGCTGCAGGGGCATCGCTAGAGGGTGCGGGAGATTTGGGCAGCACCAGGTGACACCCTGAGAGGGGGGGTGACACCACGCCTCCCCAACCATATGCCTTTTGGCAGGAATGGGCTGTGATGCTGTGTCCCTTTAATACAGTGAAGTAATGGTGTAAGTGGGGTGAGGCTTAGTGGGAAGAATAGAATACGATAGAATAGAATCCTAGAGTTGGAAGAGACCACAAGGGCCATCCAGTCCAACCCCATGCCATGCAGGAACTCTCATGCAAAGCATCCCTGACAGATGATCATCCAGCCTCTGTTTAAAGACCTCTAAGGAAAGAGACTCCACTACACTCTGAGGGAGTGTGTTCCACTGTCAAACAGCCCTTACTGTCAGGACATTCCCCCTAATGTTGAGGTGAAATCTCTTCTCCTGTAGCTTGTAGCCATTGTTCCAGATCCTATTAAGGAGAGGGTTTTAAAAAAAAAAATGAAAAATTAGTTCTTTTTAAATTTTCTTTAAAAACATCATATCTTACCAAATTTTCACTTTAACCATATGAATCAATGTATATGTAAATGCATTTAGACCATGTGCATAACATGGTTTTTTAAAAGTATAAGCTTAGTTTTGCTAGCAGTTTGTGCCACAAGATATGTCAGAATTACAATTTATGAGTAACATTGGTACAAGAAAACATTACTAAGGATTTTGTATGGTGTGGTATGGGAAAAGTTCAATGAGGTGGAGTGACACCAACCCTAGTGATGCAGCTGATTGGCTGTAGAGAATAGTTTCATTTTATTTTGGTGTCACATTCCATATACCATTCCATTGTTGTATCATTATGTTTTAGTTTGTGTATCCTTCTCTTCTGTTGCTGTTGCCCCACACTACCAATCACTAAGTGTTGCCAATAACCAGAAAGTGATGTCATGTCATTTCTCTCTTTGTGATTTTGTATAAGTCAGCTTTTAGCCATTTTATTAGAGTTTGGATGAGCTTGGAGACCATGGGAGTTGTTAGACCAGCCCTCTTATTTTCAGATTTGTGTGTTTGTGTGTGGCTTTAAGTGACCAGAGTAAGGGATATGCAGTTATTAAGTGTGCTATTTTTAATATGTCATATGCATTTCAATAGTTTTGATTGTTTTTAAGTTACTGTCTTAAAAATAGTATTTTAATTGGAGTGATGATTTAATGCTTTTTGAACTTTTGAACTCCAGATTATTTTCTCTGTTTTAACTTGTATTGTAAGCTGCTTTCTGTTTGCTAGAAATGTGGAATACAAATTAACTAACTAAATAAATAAAATAGCAGTCCAGAATGGGAAGGCAATCCACTCAGACTTAGGCCTGTTTTCCTGGTTTGTTTGTTTGTTTCTGTGTTTGTTTGTTTGTTTGTTCATGAAATAGACTGTCTTTCTCATAGAGTGGGACCCAATGCAACTTATTTTTGTTAAGGGGAAGTATCCACAGTGATCATAGTGTAAGAAATATTGAGATTGGTACTATTCACTTTATTCTTCTTAATATCACAAAGAATGTGGTAAATATGTGGTTCACCCTAAGGTGAACCTATCTCTGGGTTTTCTGGGAAAGATTAGTTGAGAGGAGATTTGCCTTTGCCTTATTCTGACATCTGAGAGTAAGAGATTGCCCAAAGTCACCCAGTGGGCTTCCATGGCCAAGTGGGGATTCAAACCATGGTGCCCAGAGTCATAGTCCAACACTTAAACCACTACACCATGCTGGTTTTCATGGGATGTATACCAGGGCACATGTTGAGGGTCAGTGGATGCCCTCATGGGCCACACATTTCCAATCCCTGTTATATATACATACTGTCCTGCACATTGCAGTTAATTTCTTGGTGAGTACCACACTGGACAGGTTTGAGCAACAATATTAGTAAGTATTTTTGGTGGGTTTTTTCAGGCTATGTGGGCGTGTTCCGGAAGAGTTCATTCCTAACATTTCACCAGCATCTGTGGCTGGCATCTTCAGATGCTGGTGAAACATCAGGAATAAACTCTTCCAGAACATGGCCACATAGCCCAAAAAAACCCCACAAAAAAGTATGGATGCCAGCCATGAAAGCCTTCTACTTCACAATATTAGTAAACTTTCTCAATGATTCATATATTCTAAATGATTACAATGATTTTCAAATGAGAAAGTATTCATAAATAATTTATTTATTATATAATCTTTATAGCCCTTCACCATAGCTTCTCTTGTGTTTTCTTTGTTGGTTTTATGTAGCAGGCATTAAAATACTAACTCATGTGTGAATTAGCAATATGATATTAAGAACTACCCATTAATTTTCACAGCCAAACTAAAAGTTGGATTGTTTGTACACATGCAGCATATCATGTTTATTTTTTATAACCTATTTAAAAAAAAAGATTTAAACAATGGACCATATGATTATACCTTTTACTTTGTAATGAACATAGATAAACTGGTCCAGCAGATGAGATCTGAACATGCAAGCAACCAGGCCTCTGTACATTTATCATTTTCTGAATTAGGCATACAAGACAGAAATACTACTGGTCAATCAGAATGGCAGATCAGGGTGGGATTACACTCCCTCTGAAACTTCTGATTTCTAGCTTGGGTGTACTCTTGAGTCATCCCTGAACCTGGAAGCCCAGGTTTCAGTGGTGGCCAGGAGTGTATTTGTACAACTAAAATTAGTCTGCTAGCTGTGAGTTCCTCAAGATGTCAGATTTGTCCATGATAACATGTCTTTACATTCTGCTAGGATTAGTGTAACACACTGTACAGTACATGGAGCTGCCTATGAAAACTATTTGGAAAAATTCAAGACATCTAAAATACTGCACCTAGGCTGCTGACCTGGACTGGTTATATGGAGCATATAACTGCCTGGCTAAATCAGCTTCACTAGCTATCTATCCATTTCCAGGTATAATTTAAAGTAATTGGTTTCTTAAAAATAACTCATGCCAGACTAATCTATTTTTTTTAATAGAGTGACATGCTTGGTAGATGACGGTAATGCTGTGGATGTAACATATCTTGATTTCAGTAAGGGCTTTGTCAAGATCCCCCATTATATCCTTGCAAAAAAAGCTAGTAAAATGTGGGCTAGACAATGCGACCGTTAGGTGGATCTGTAGTTGGTTGACAAACTCAACCCAAAGAGTATTCAGCAATGGATCCTCTTTATCCAGGAGAGAAGAGACTAGTGAGATGCCACAGAGTTGTATCCTGGGCCCAACATCTTTATCAATGACTTGGGTGACACAACAAAGGGCAGGCTTATCAAATTTTCTAATACCTCAGAGGACAGGATCAGAATTCAAAATGACCATAACAGACAGAAGAGTTAGGTGAAGACTAATAAAATGTATTTCAACAGGAAGAAATGTAAGGTACTGTTAGCCTTCCTTATTCATTGATTTTTTTATCCACTGATTCAAGCATCCACAGCTTGAAAATATTCAAAATATATGCAATATATATTGTTTTGTATCCTGCAATGTACAATCTTTATATATGAAAGCATGATTATGTATTCAGGAAATGTTTTGTTCTTTTTGAATTATGAAAAACTTAATAAAAATTATATTTTAAAAAAAAAAACAAAGTTGGGATGTCACAGCAGAGAAAGCCCTGACCTGTGTGCTCATGCATGAGACATAGCAAAGGGGCCCTCCAACAGACCTCATTTCTTTGGGTAGGCATAGATAAGGAGAGACACTACCTAAGGTACTGAGGTCTCAAGCCATTTAAGACATTAAATATTATCACCAGCATTCAGATCAGAATTCAAATCAGAAACTCAATAGCAGTCAGTACAAGGCCTGGAAAAGAAAGCCCATCAGAAAGATGCTGGTAGAGATTTATACTCTGAAACAGATCAGACAGGAAGATTTCATCCATAAGGAGTTGTAGTTTGAAAATGTAACTTTTTAAAACTCTTGTTTACCTGGCTTCTATGTATTCAGAGGCAGTGTAGAAAAGAAGCACAAAACAGCACAAATATAAAACATTCAGGGAACTCAGGGCAAAGTCCAAGACAGTGTAAAGGATTTTTAAATCATTCTTGAAATGCTTCCATCTCCTATGAGGCTTATTAAGAATTTTGCAGGAGCCAGCAACAGATCAGCAAGAAAAAGCCTAATGACTGGACAGCTATCTCTTGTCTAGTAGTTTGGAGCCAAAAATGAACACATTTTGATTTAAGCTCAGATTACTTCAGCAGAAGGAAAGGTGACAGGGGGATGCAGAAACAACAAGTGAGGAAAGCTCAAAGGATATTTATTTTAGTGAGCCCAATGATTTTTCAAAAAGTGGCTCATCCTCAGATGTGCTACAAAAATAAAACTGTATATAATCCATTCGACATCCTCACAGGACAGTGTTTGAATTCTCTTACATAAAAACGTAAATAGAACATAAAAATGAGCACCAACATAGTATAAAATACTAAAATGCTACAGCAATAAAACGGGATATATGGAATATACAAATGGAGACAGGGAGGTCTTTACAAAGGTTTTAGGTACTATCAAATGAGTGCCTTGCTGCTGATGGAAGGTACCCATCAGTAGAACTACAAGGGATTGTAGTCAATTTCTCCTCCCCCATAGCCGCATGCCACCTCCCATGCAGTTCTGAAGATTGTGGGAGCAAAAAGGGCTGCAGTGGGATCTTCCAGCATCATCTGTGGTGAGGTAAGTCATAACCAGACATAGATCTTTTCAGTTGGCAGCACCTCAGTTTTGCCCTTTTTTCTATTGGTAGGTTTGCCTGCCCTCAAGTCTGTAGTCTTTTCAGTGCCAGGTGAAAGAGTAATGTCTCTTAGATAATTTTTTCAAAGTTACTTGGTATGTAAAGGGACCGTGTAGAACCTTTGAGGCTGTGTGAAAGACGTTGCAGTTTCCTTTTGCTGAGAAAGTAGATCAAGTCTACGAAAGCTTATGCAACTTCTTTTGCATCGTTAGTCTCAAAGGTGCTACAAGATCCCTTTGCATACTGTTATTCCAGACTTAGTCTTTGAATCTTTGAAAAGCTAGGTCTTTGAATTCTACCTCTTTAGTTAACTGGGTTACAATTGTTGTGGGTTTAAACTTCTTGCTTCATATTTTGGGTTAAAAGGTACTTTGGAGATGTTTCCCTGCAGAGTGGGAAATGAGTAGTTTTGCATAAATAATTGTTACTTAAAACATTCACTTCAAGAAAGGAACAAATGCCACCCTCCAACACAGTGATTCCCAAAGAGGGTGACATGCCTTCCCAGGGGTAATGGAAATGTCTAAGGGAGCAGTGAGGGGAAAGGAGTTTACACTGGGACATTCAGTCAGAGTATTGGCACACAAGAAAGACAAGGGGAAGCATCAGCCTTTAGTACCATAGTAGGGATGAGAATTGCATAAAAATTCTCTTTTCAGGGTCCCTTAAAACCCTATGGTGCAGCCTCACTGATCACTTTGTGTATTGCTGTCTTCTGCTCTTCACTTATCTTTCTGAGCTCATTCGCTTAGATAGGCAATGGCAGCAGTAGTTGGGAAAGTTTTGTGAGACATGGACACAGGGCATTGATTTTGTGACTCTGGGTGGCACCATTTTAGGTCCGTCTGACTACAGCAAGGATTAGAGGATGCGGCAGCAAAGGAGAAGTGGTGGCGAAAAGGACCTTTCCAATTTGGGACCCTGCGTAAGCTTTGTGGCTGGCAGACTGAAGCTGCACTATTGCTCATGCTTCATTTCATCAGACAGTCTGAGAGAAGAGGGAGCCCAGAAATATCTAAACAGTGGTTTTGGGGGGGGGGGGGTGGGGGCCAGGTTTTGGGGGGGGGCAACTTCAAGCTGTGTGGGGAAAGCATGCTCTGGGGAAGAAGCAGGAGGGTATCTGGGGTCCTTCTTGGAAAGAGTCCTTACGGTGGAGTGTGATCGGGGAAAAACCGAACAGCTGGCCAAACAGTGACCAGAAGGCCTCTATAGTTAAAATCCCCCCCCCTTTCCTCATCCATGCCAGTCTCCAGTTCAGAGCATGTGGCCTCTGTAAACCCCCTTACACACACTGGGTGCCCCTCTCTGCCCTGGCAAAGAAAGATTTAGAGTGCTTTCTGCTGGGAGAAGCTTCTCCTTTTGCATCTATTCATTTAAGCACAGCCAAGAACCTGATGAGCCGTGACCAAGAAGCCTCTCGTCCACACCAACTTTTACCATAAGGTTGGCATGGGCAAGGGCGTCTGGGTCACTGTTTGGCCAGCTGCTCAGCTGGTGTTCCCATTGGACTAGGTGCAAGGGGGAAGTGACAAGAAAAAAGGCACATAGCAACAGGCACCATAGCCACAGTAGAAGAAATGGAAAGAGAATAAGTCACTAAGGAAGGACAGATGTCTACCCAAGTTTGCAGGAATAGTATAAAGATAGCTAAAGCTCAGAATGAGCTGAGGCTGGCTAGGCAAGCAAGGAGAAACAGCAAGTGTGTCCCACCACCCCAATACACTTGAATCAAAAGAATTCTTAGGAGATAGTGGGGCCACTGTTCAGCAAGGATGGTTAAATGCTAACAGATCACAGCGAAAAGACAAAACTACTCAATTCCTATTTTGCTTCAGAGTTTTCCCCCTGAAATGAAGACAGCATGCTTCCATGCAGCAGTAGAGACCTTGGCAAGGGTATCTGGATTGCAAAACATGTTTGATAGGGAGTTATCATGATCACCTAGCTAACAAAAGCAAGGTCAAATTTGCAGGGCCCAGACAAACTGCATCCCAGGTACTGAGGGAAGTTGCTCATTACTCTCTTGAACTATTGGCCATCTTTTGGAGAATCTGGGGAAATAGGTGAGTGGGGCAGAGGATGGAGAGGGCAAATATTATCCCTTTCTCCAAAAAGAAAAAAGAAAAGAAAAGAAAGAAGGAAAAAAAGGGGAAAAAAGAAGATCCAGAAACTACAGACAGTCAGCCTGATCTCATTAGCAGGAAAAAATATGAGATTAGATCATACAGGAATCTGTCTGCAAGTATCTTGATGTAATGGGCCCACCAACAGACGGTCAAAATAAAGTTGTTTTGCCCAAAACAGACAGGCCAAATAAAGCTGGTCCAAAGTGACCCGGCAGCTTTATCTTGTCCGTCTGTTCAGGACCAATGTAATGATCAGGAGCATCCGCATGGGTTTGTCAGGAACAATTCCTGCCAAACTACTCATACCTTTTTCAATCAGGTCATTAGTTTAGTAGATGGCAGGAATGTGTGGGATGTCATTATCTGACTTTCAGTAGCATTTAGTAAGGTCCCACTTAATATTTTGTAGCAAACTAATTAAATGTGGAAATAAAAGGAATACTGTAAGATGGATCCTAATTGGTTGGCGGAAACCATGCTCAAATAGTTCTCATCAATGGCTGCACTTCAAATTGGAAGGCGGTCTCCAGTGAAATACCTCAGGGTTCTGTTAAAGTGCCACTACTCCTCAACATTTTTACGAGTGACTTAAATGACAGGATGGAAGAAATTCCCATCAAGTTTACAAATGATACAAAGCTGGGAGGGGTGGCTAATACACTGGAAGAAGGAAATGGAATTCAAAATGACCTAGATAAACTAGAAAATTGGGCAGAAAATGAATGAAATTAAAAAGAGACAAATACAAAAGTTAGAGGGTAGTAACAGGTCTAATGGTTTTAAGTTACAGGAGTGCTAATGGTTTCAAGTTACAGAAATTTTACGTGTGGAGAAGCTTCCACCCTTTAAATGTATGAATTGGAGAAATGGATGCCCAGAAGCAAAGTCTTTTCAAATGCCCTGCTAGATACAAACTTTTTGAAGTTTTTGCTGTTCAGATACAAAGACTAACTCTTCTTGGTCTAGCCATTAATAACTATGTTGAAAAGGCAGCATGATTTCTGACATAAATCCTGTAGTTTCTGAACTCCATCTGATAAGTTATCATGGCTCTAACCTAATAGCAAGAAGTCTCACATCACATTTCAAAACAAATTCTTTATCAGGTAGCTCAGGCAAACATCTAAAGCCTATAACAATAACTCAGTCCTTAAATAGTTTTTTTAAAAAATAAAGAAAATTTCACAAATTTAAAGCAAGTTATACAGAGGTCAGAGAAATCTTACTAAATTAAGCGTACAATTTCTGTAGCCCGATATAATCTCAGCTTAGACACATTCTTAGTGCTTGCACTTTCTAAACTGGCCTTGTTTTGTTGAAACATTGTATCTACTGTATATGCACATATATTACTTATGAGACCGAAAAAAAATCAAAGAAAGGAGGGACCCACTTTTTCTTAATGAGAATGCCAATACTCTGAAGTCGATTCAAAACTACACCTACATTTTGAAAGGTATGACTCTTCCACATAATGTGTCATCAATATAAACAGACAAACAGAATGAAATACTCATTAAAGTGGTTCCTAATATTTTGAGATTCTTCTGAACATTATGCATACAGTTGAATCTTTGGCCTGTTACAGACTGCCAAAATAAAGCTGCTTCGGGTCTCTTTGGAGGTATGCTATTTAAATGATGCATGGGTCCTAAGGGTCCGGAAGTCACGCCAAAGCCACACTCCATTCCTAAGCACTGGAGGGCAGCTTTGGTGCAGCTTCCGGATTCTCAGGATGCATGCGTCATTTAAACAGCATACCTCCAAAGAGACCCGAAGCAGCTTTATTTTGGCAGTCTGTAACAGGCCATGGTGTTCTGTACTAAAAGTGACTGCCCAGGCTTCTTCAGGTTTCAGTACAGACACATGTGAACCTCAATACACAGGTCACATTTTCTATTGACAGTCAGATGTTACTTTTTTATTGTTTATGTGTGTAAATGCCTTCAGGTCATCTGTGGATATGGCAACCCCTGTTTTTGTTTGCTTGTTTGTTTGTTTGTTTGTTTTGGTTTTAGACAAGGAATCCTCTGAGGTGATTTTGCCATTTCCTTTCTCTGAAATATAGCCTACAGAACATGTATTCATTGGCGGTCTCCCATCCATGTATTCACCAGAGCTGGCCCTGCTTTGCTTCCAAGATCAGATGGGACCTGGTGCCTTTAGAGTATAAATACAATACAGTATAAATATGGCTGCCTTTTCCCCCCATTTATATCTCAGACACATGGCCAATAAGACTCCCATACCCAGCCCTCAGAGAGTAGTGGTCTTGCAGTGGTGTAGGCTTGCATCAGTTGACTTTGACTCAAATTGACTCAAGTCACTTGACTCAGCAATAATTGACGCACTGATTCAAATCAACTCAAAACATGTATATCTTTAGTGATCTATTTATTGGCCTTGGTTCACTAATATAACACATTCATACCATTTCTTGAATGTTAGTCAACAGGCTTGAGGCAGAAGGATTGTTCTAAAGCTTTTCAAGACTTGAGACTTGACTTGAGACATGGAGTAAAAGACTTGGTGATACTTCATTTTCAGATAAACCTTTTGTCCTTGATCTCTTTTTTAAATTGGATTACAAATAATGATTTTCCTTCCTGTCTTTGATCTTACCAAAGGAATTCCTTTTATTTTTAGTAGGTATTCATCCTTACTTCTGGATCATTTCTCCGTGGCTATTCATGCTCACTTGTGAGTGATTCAGACTGAACAGTGTCCAGTCATTATTTTTAAAAGATAAAAATAGTGAGTGACCACTGTGCTTTTGTTCTGTCCACTACCATGGAAGCCTCGCTCAGCCAGCACTTTCAAAGATGAGATCTGGTGCCTTTAGGGTATTTAGGCCCTTAGGTTGTGAATACATAATAGTCACAACTGCGTAAGTCTAGGTTATGCATTCATAACTGCCATAGAGGATTCTGGACATAAACATATTATTGCTTAACAGTATTTTAATTATTATTATTCACATCTTTATTATTACATGTTCACATCTAAAAGCATAACCAGATTGTTCCAATTTACAAAGTTGCCAGAGCAACATGGGAGTAACAAAACAGCAAGTTGCCCTATTAGCCTATTTAATCAACACATTCATCCAAACTTGTGTATACCTGAATGGTCAGCTAGCTGTGAACTCACTCTGAATCATGTGTGTGTGCACGCGCGCGTGTGCGCACCTCCAATCCTGTGTTGTGAGATCTCAGGACAGTATACAAGACAATGTAAACACTTTAAACAATTCCAAAATAAAAACAATAATAAAATAATTTAAACAGGCTAAAATTTATGAAAGAACAAGTTAAAGCAACTTAAAAGGTTGAAACAGTTAAAACCACATATACCTTACTGGTCAAGGAAAAGCCATTACTCAGGTATGTTTTTAAGATTAGATGAAAATGCAGCCATTAAAATGGTGGGGAAATGTGATGTCAAAAATTATTCAGAGGGATTTTCAAGGTGAATGCAGCCTGAGAGACAAAAGGGCAATAGTATGCCATAGAATTTCAGCTTTACTGCTATGTAATGCTGCACATGATTAGAATTTTATTATGCCACTTAGACTTCAGTGTGTCTCAGCTGGATGAAATTCAATATGGCTGTGAGGTGCAATAAGTTTGGGGATTTCAGGCTGTGCTGATAATTTAAATGACCAGAAGCTATAAATAAATCCAGCTGTCAAGAACAGGCTGTGTTCCTTTTCCTTTATTCTAACATGGTGTTCCTGATGTGGTAGTAGTATCTCCTCTAAACTATTAATATGGCTTGCTTTATTCTAGTAGACCTTTCAAAAGAAAAAAGAGAAAAGGAAGAAAGGCTAATTTCTTCTTTGAAGTAAGCATCATGGTTGGACTTAATGTTATTGCCACAAAATTCTTTCTGTAACAGAAAAGGGAAAAGAATAATACAGTTACTATGGGGCTGATAACATATCTCCATTTCAGAGCTTGGAAAGTTACTTTTAAATAGATCAGATATGCTTTGCATTCTAAATGCATCCATAACTGAATAGTAATAGGATCATGCTTCGCTATCCAAAGCATCAACCTACTACTTCTTAGCTATGAAGAGATTGAACATGTCATTATTTTAATTCTTAAGAGAGAAGACCATAATGTAATGTTCCATAGATAAAACGGTCAATGAAACACTGATGATACAAATGATCTCAGAGTATGAGATGCTCTATTTTATTTTTTAATGGAAGGCGTGTGGTTAAGGGTGATGTTTATTCTATTTATTTGTTTGTTTAATTTCTATGCCACTTTTCTCCTAGAAGGGAGCAAAGGCAGATAACAAAAACACATTAAAAACTTGTTACAGTTAAACAATTAAAACAGCACATAAAACCAATATAAAATTACAAACATTAAAACCACAATAAAACACGATATCCACTCCATCTAAGAAACACCCCATATAGAAAGCCGTCCCATGATCACATATTATAAGCCTGCCTGAATAAAGCTGGTTTTGCTTGTTGACGGAAGGCAAGCAGGGAGGGGTCAGCCTTCCTTCCCATGGAAGGGCATTCCACAGGACGGGAGCAGCCACTGAGAAGGTTCTCTCTTGTGATGGGGGGTAGGGCCAAGAGAAAGTCTTCTCCTGAGGTAGGTCTGGTAGGTCCATATGGGGAGATACAGTTTCTCGAATAGTCTGGACCTAAGCCATGTAGGGCATTATATGTTATGACCAGCACTTTGAATTGTGTCTGGAAACGAACTCATAGCCAGTTAAGTTGTTCAACAAGGGAGTTACAGTATATGCTCCCTGTAACTGGCCCTGAACAGTTTCCAAAGGCAGCCCCACATACAGTGCATTACAGTAGTCCAAATGGGATGTAATCAAGGCATGTGTCACTGTAACCAGATCTGACATCTCAAGGAACAGGTGCAGCTGGTGCACAAGTTTTACCTGTGCAAATGCACTCCTGGCCACTGCTGAAACCTGGGCATCCAGGCTCAGAGTAGAGTGAGCTTGAGATTTCAGGGGGAGTTTAACCCCACCCAGCACAGGCAAGGTCCCTATTCCATTATCTGCCTTATGACTGACCAGGTGCTCCTCTTTCTTGTGTGGATTAAGTTTCAATTCATCCATTGTTTAGTTTAGGACAATCAAGAATGAAATTTGCACTACTTAAGACACTAGTCTTGAGAATAGTCTTCAGACACTAGTATGTTCATTGCCTGTTAGGAATACTGTAACATGGTGAGATCTTAATAAAAGTAGACCAATAGAATCTGATTTGATCTTTCTGAGCAGAGTCAGGTGGGTTACAGACCGCCATGAAAGTACAGAGTCAGTCCGTACTAGGGTTAGGAAGGTGCGGTGCTTCCGCACCCCCTAACCCTAGTACGGACTGTGTCCATACAAAATGGCGTCTCCCCTTCCACATGGGGGCCGCCATGTTGACGTCACGACCATGCTGCCTCTATACGGGGCAGCGCGGATGTGATGTTGTCGCTCCACGCCAGGGCGCTTAGTGCGCCCTTTGCGCAGAGCAGGAAGGAGCTCCGTTTCGGAGCTCCTTCCTGGTTTGCGGCACCGCTTTGCATCGCTGGGCACAGCCTTCAGACGGCTGCGCCCAGTGAAGCAAGGGAGAAAGGGGCCCCGCGGACACCCCCGCGGACACCCCTTTTCAGGCTGCAGGGAAGCGGCCTTTTTCCACTTAGGGCGGAAAAATAAAATGCACAGATATAGGATGGGTGACACCTGGCTGAATGAAACTACGTGTGAAAGGGATCTAGGAGTCCAAGTAGACCACAAGTTGAACATGAGTGAACAGTGTGATGCGGCAGCTAAAAAGGCCAATGCTATTTTAGGCTGCATCAATAGAAGTATAGTGTCTAGATCAAGAGAAGTAATAGTGCCACTGTATTCTGCTTTGGTCAGGCCCCACCTAGAATATTGTGTCCAGTTCTGGGCGCCACAATTCAGAAAGGACATTGAGAAACTGGAGTGTGTCCAAAGGAGGGCGACAAAAATGGTGAAGGGTCTGGAAACCATGCCCTATGAGGAACGACTTAGGGAGCTGGGGATGTTTAGCCTGGAGAAAAGAAGGTTAAGAGGTGATATGATAGCCCTGTTTAAATATTTGAAAGGATGTCATATTGAAGAGGGAGCAAGCTTGTTTTCTGCTGCTTCAGAGAACAGGACCTGGAACAATGGATGCAAGCTACAGGAAAAGAGATTCCACCTGAACATTAGGAGGAACTTCCTGACAGTAAGGGCTGTTCGACAGTGGAATGCACTCCCTCGGAGGGTGATAGAGTCTCCTTCCTTGGAGGTCTTTAAACAGAGGCTGGATGGCCATCTGTCAGGGATGCTTTGATTTGGATTTCCTGCATGGCAGGGGGTTGGACTGGATGGCCCTAGTGGTCTCTTCCAACTCTACGATTCTATGATTCTATGATTCTATACTTGGGAGAAGGAGGGAGCACTATAGATTTGATGGTTTTGTTTACCTTGATGTATACATGCTTCAGGGGAAATTATCCTTTTTTCCTGGGTATCTGACCTGATGTTCCTGAAAGATCATTATATCTCCAGATATGTGCTATAAAATATGAGTTCCCCCAAAGTACAGTGCAGAGTATGCAGGGGTGCTTAACATCTCCAAGAGAGAATTCAAAGGACTCCACCAGTGCACACTTTCAGGTGTCTACAGGTGGAGCTATACAGGCAAAGGGTGAATCCAGATGCTTAAAAAGAACCCAGACTTCCAGATTTTGTTCCTGTTTATCTGACTTTATTTTGGAAACTCATACACACTTTGTTTGTTCCAGAATATTTTCTCTCAGCTCCTGGTACAATCAGAGATTTTTATCAGCAGCCCAAGTCAATTTATTTTAACCAAGTATAAAATCAGAAAGAAAAAGAAACAGGAACAAAATATAGGACTTTTCTATCAGTCTGGATTTGCTCAAAGTGGTATTAAACTGTTATAATTGTGTCATGTCCAGATACACTCTTAGGCCCGTTACAGACCGCCCAAAAGGGGCGGTCTTGGGCTGCTGCCGGTTGCAGCGCGGAGGAGTCGCAGCAGCCAAACCGCGCGACTCCTCCGCACTGCAAAGAAGGAGTGCAAAAATCGCGCTCCTTCCGGCAACCTGGAAGAGACGCCACAAGTGCCAAAGCGTGCACTCGCGGCATCACTTCTGGGCTGCGACGTGCGGATGCAGGGTGTCCGCTACATCAAAATGGCAGCGGCCGTGTGGAACGGCCGCCGCCATTTGTTACAGACTCTGTCCGTAATAGGAGTAGGGGCGTCTAGAAGAGACGCCCCCTTTTCAAACTTGGACGTCCTGAGGACGTCCGAAATGGCGGTGTGTAACGCGCCTTAGTCATCTCTGAGACACAAAGAGACACACACACTGGAGAGAATCCTGTGAACAGCCAGAGAGTCCTTTTATTTTCAACACAGAGAAGACACTGTTTAGTTTTAAAAGTAACTTCCAGTTCCTGAAATAGGAACTACTGTTGAAAAGTGACAGCTACACTCCTTGTCACAGATCTCTTTTTCTTGCCCTTCTTTGAGCTAAGTTTTAAAATACAACCTTATGAGAACTGATGTAAATTCAAAGAGAGATGGAACAACATGACCAAAAAGGTAATTGGGATAATGTTGAAGCAGAATGTTGTTCTTGTTAGTGTGTGCCTTTAAGTCATTTCCAACTTAAGGCAACTCTAAGTTGTCTTGGCAAGATATGCAACCTCTAAAAGGCTAACTATCTAAAAGCAGAACCCTACAGTTAGTTTGCAATGTGTTTACCTCACAGGCCTACACTTGATCCAGGTCTTTATCATGTGATATGGAGAAATCCTTTACATTTTTAATTTTATGGTAGATGGCAGAGATGGGACTGCTGACATTTTCTTAATGGCAAAGCTTTAACTGCTTGTAGAAGACATGGCAACAGTATTTGATGAACATTATGTGTGTTGTGTTCTTTCAGGGATGGTAAACCTAGTCCTTGGCCATGTATTAAGAAATGTCACATAAATTATTCAAATGTGTCAGCTCTTGTCTTTTACTTTTTGTAGTATATCACTTAAAGGCTAGGAGAGACACCATAAATAAATAAATATTGTTAATAACAAAACTATGCATGGCATCAAATTGACAAAAGCCCAACTCTATTTCATAAGGAGGCATGGCTGAAACAGATTGTTTAATCAGTAACACAGAATGAAGAAAAGCAAAGAAAAATTTACTGAGGAAAGTCATTATTTAATTCTTATATATAACAAGTGCCTCCACTCCTGTTTCTTCACCTTCATATAAATTGATGAAGCCTTTCCTGCATAGCAATGGAACAAATTTATCTTCATAAATGACAGGAAATATATAACATTTTTTCCAAACTCTTTTGGAAACACTGTGTTAGCATCAGAAACACTCTGGTGAAGCCAATCATGTTAAATACTGACAGAAGGTTGCAGAAATGAGAAAAATTATACATACAGCAGTATTTTGTCCAAAAGATGCAGTACAAGCAAATGGTTTTCTTCAGCTGTGACTTTGAAATGGGTTTAATATTTACAAATTGCCATTGTTTCTCATGGCCGCTGGCTATATTTGGCTATCTACTGGGTGATATGCTAAAAATGACAGAATTAGTGTTTTACTGTTCCAATTAAAACACATTTATGGGTGTAGTCTCATTACATAGCTTAGTGTCAATTAGGACTTTGTTATATCTGGGCACAGTCAGAAGTTTCCTACATCTTTTCTGTCACTGTTTGCAGAGAAAGAAACATTCTTATCTAATTTCCTGGCTGGTGTGTCCTTTAAGCTTTCCATTACACAGCATAGAAATTAAAAGTCATTAATTCACAAGTAAATACTCGTAGCTCTATAACCTTCACAATCTTTACCAGCTGCCAACAAATGAACATCCACTACTCATCATCAACATCATCAACATCATCAACATCATCATCATCATCCCCCCAATGGTTTCTACAGTTCTATACAGAGCCCTGGTGGTGCAGTGCTTAAATGCCTGTACTGCATCCACTCACAAAAACACAAGATTGTGAGTTCAATACCAGCCCAGGGGTTCAGGCTCGACTCAGGCTTGCATCTTTCAGAGGTGGCTAAAATCAGTACCCAGCTTGTTGGAGGCAATTAGCTTACATTTTGTAAACCACTTAGGGAGTGCTTAAGTGCACTGATAAGCAGTATAGAAATGTACTTGCTATTGCTTTTGCTGTATTGTTTTGAGTCTTCAGGTCCACTCCAAGTTATGGTGACTTTCTCCTAGGGTTTTCATGGCAGGATGTATTAGCAGAGGTTTTCCACTGCCTTCTTCTCAGGTGGAAAAATTTGATTTCCCCAAGATCATTCAGTGGGTTTTCATGGCTAAACGGGGATTCAAACCCAGGTATCTCAAAGGCCTAATCCAACCCAAGCTACTTCACCATGCTTACTCAGGGTTTGTACACTGTCTACATATTTTGGTAATTTTATACAGAGCCTGCACTTTCAAGTGTTGCCATTTTGAGCCTCCCTAAATGAAGAGATAGATGAAGATCTCTTCCAAGCATAACTAACAGCCTTAATAGATTCATTTCTGTTACCAATACAGTCGCCCCTCTGTTTTTGCGGGGGATCCGTTCCAGACACACACCCCACAAAACAAAAACCACCAATATTCAAGCCCCATTGGCTTGAATGGTGGTGCATGCCCCACTTTGTCCCCCCCCAACCACCATTTGCCACTTGCACATAAGCGAGGGACACGGATCCCAAATTTGTGAAAACAGAAGGACGACTGTATACTATAATACTATTAACACTATTATTAATCTTCTTTGTCTCCCACCCGCTGGGGACTTCCTTCAGGGCAATGTAGATTTATTTTATTATTTATTTTACTTTTATCTCACCTTTCTCTTGGAACAGGTCACAAAGTCACCCTCTTTGTCATTTGTACACAGACAACAAAGTACTTTTCCTTTCTTTTGATGTTTCCTTTTTAGTTTAAAAGCATAAAAGTGGAAAACAAATAAAACAGAATGACTCAGGTACATAAAAATGTTGACAACCAAACATGCATTGGACTGAAACATTGCTGGCATGGTGTTGATGTATGAGTGCTGGACTAGGACCAGGAAACCAGGGTTCAAACCCCAGTCAGCCATGGAAAGCTTCTGAGTGACCTTGGCAAGTCACTCTCTCAGCCTAAGAAAAAGGCAATGGCAAACCTCCTCTGGATAAAATCTTGACAAGTAAACCTTATGATAAGGACAGCATAAGTCAAAAGTCAACTTGAAGACACATAGCAATAAGAAACTGAAATAGTACTGGCCTGGCTTCAGCGGAAAAGAAGATGAGGCAGGCACCGCTCCACCAGGCCTAGGCCCAGAAGCAGATCCCAACTGCTACTTCCCTGGCCTTGGAGAAAGAGAAGAAGAGCCAGGCATAGCTCTAGTGTGCCTATGCCAAGAAACACTAGATAGGCCTTCCCTTCATCCAATGACTACTGCCCTGGCTTCTAAGGAAGAGATGAAGAGGTAGACACAGCTCCACCATACTTAGCTCCACCGTGCCCAGAAGCAGATGAAAGGCCTTCCGTCCATCCTAAATGCCATTGCTCTGGCCTCCAAGAAAAATATAATGCAGCAGTTTCTGTTGGGCCTAATCCCCTCCCCCCCACTACCATCTCCTTTTGCTTTTCTGACTGCTCTTAACTAGATTGTAAACCTGAAATCAGGGGACTGTTTTGTTGTTCTTGTAAGGTGGCATGTACAGTGATGATACTATATAAATAGATGATGGTGATGGATAATAATAATGATGATGGAGGTGGTGGTGTAATTTATATCCATAGTGAAAAGTCTAGGTTCTCCAGGCCAGCATTGTTACTTCAGTAGTACTTTTATCAGCTGTTCCATTATGGATTTTTTTGTGAGTTTTTCACACATTCTTCCCTGTCCATCAGTAGGCAGCAGCCTACCAGGTTTTAACAGCTGTGGGAAAAGAGAAATTTTCATGTTGCACAAAGGGTTACAGAACAGCATCTTGCACTCTCTCCAAAAAAAGGTAAAGGTAAAGATTTCCCCTTTAACAAGATTGGGAACTCTTGTCCAACTGAGGGGGCGGTGCTTACCTCCATTACTAAGCCAGCATTGTCAAAGATGACTCTGTGGTCATGTGGCCAGCATGACTAAACATTGAATGCTGTTACCTTCCCACTGAAGTGGTACCTTTTTATCTACTTGCACTCATGCTTTCAAACTGTTAGGTTGGCAGAAGCTAGGACTAGTGTCAAGAGCTCACTCAATCATGCAGCACTTGGGTCTCAAACTGCTAATCTGCTAGCCTTGTGATTGTCATTGACAGCATCTTAACCACTGAGATGTCCAAAAGAAGACATACAGATAGGTAAATCACACTTGTGTACACACATGCCATTATAATAGGAATTCTGGCCAAGGTGTGACAAATGCAATGGTAAATAATAGTACCTATCTCTTCATTTGTTGCTTCCATATTAGTGGCCATGCTGATATTTTACCTACTTTATTAATGTTTTAGCTACTTGAGGCTCATAATTCAGCAATACACTTAATCATGTAGTTAAATCTACAGGTACTAGTGGTACAGGCCAATGTGAAGCAGTACCATTTGGGCAGTTTGTCACCTCAGCATTTGAATAAAATAAAACAGTTATCAGTTACCTACCTTCTGGGACTCAGGAGTTGTTCATTTGTCACTTTTATCATGGTCAAGTTAAGTTAAAATTATTTGTCCACAGAGGTCCCATGCAGGAAACATAAAACTGCTAGACATCTTAGAATATAATCCTATTAGCAAAATTTGGACGCCTGGACTGTCTAGGAAATGTTCAAGCTCTTATAATTCTATTGTTAGCTGGTTTTTAAGACACATATCTTTTCTCTAGATGGAGATAACCTCTATGTAGAAGAAAGATGAGCACCCCATAATATATGATAATTGCAAAAGTGTCTAGTTTACCATGATTACATATGTCTGGAAGCTGTAAACTAGTGAAACAAAACCTGATAACAGTTCTGCAGCTGCTGCGTAGTTGATTCACTTCCTAATCTTCTGACTATTATTGTCTGACTTCCATTTGTTATCCTGATTGTCTGCCATTTCTCTGCAGTATCTTTTACATTCGGCTGCATGTTTTGTATTGTTTATTTGACATTTTAGAAAGACAGACAATAAGAGAAAAGAGGAAGGAACAAGCTGGGCAGAGGGAATAACTGAACAGGGCCAAAACAAAAAGACATAACACTCATTTTTGATGAAAAACACTAGATGAGAGTCAGGTAAAAGAAAGGAGTGAGTTGAAAGGGAAAGGATTGTTAGAATCAGACCTGCTAAAACAATTACCAGAAAGGCTGGGTGCCACAAGTTTGTATTTCTGCTGCAAGCCACAGGCTGTAAGGACTATCTGTCTTTTTGGAATACCAGTCCAGGACATTTTACTTCCTGATATGAAAATATCAGAATGGCCTTTCATTCACCCTAGTCAAAAAGCATATAGATTGAGTTTCCCTTATCTGGAATTCCAAAATCTGAAATATTTCAAAACCAAAACTTTTTCATGGATGGCCTGTGGCCCTTGCTTTCTGATAGTTCAATGTACACAAACTTTGTTTTATACACAAAATTATTGAAAATATTATATAAAATATATTCAGCCTAATAGTTTATTTATACTTCCCGCCTCTCTCACGGATTGAGGTGGGATTACAACCTTAAAAGACACTTAGTACAATTTACAATAAATACAACAATAAATTACTAACACTGAATTTACCAAGAATTCCTATTAGTTCTCTAAAAATTACAATTCGTCCATTAGCCAACAATCAGAGTCAAGGAAGAGCAGTCGTCATAACCTTTTTAATCTTGGGGCCACGGCAGCGAATGCCTTATGTGAAGTTGTCATTAATTTGATATTATAATATTCTAGTAAGAACCTCCCAGATGTTCTGAGGGTGCAGGGCGGATTATGTAGGGAGAAGTGCTCCCGCAAGTAACTCGGCCCCGAGCCACATAGGGCTTTAAAGCTAATAACCAACACCTTGTATTGCACCCGGAAGCTAATTGGTAGCCAGTGAAGAGATTTCAGTATTGATGTTATATGGTCAAACCTAGATGTTCTGGTGACCAATCTGGCTGCTGCATTTTGAACCAATTGAAGCTTCCGAATTTGGTACAAGGGTAGCCCCAAGTAGAGCACATCACAGAAATCTAACCGAGAGATTACCAGTGCAAGTACTACTGCTTCAAGGTCCTTTCGGTCCAGGTAGGGACGCAGTTGGTGTATCAACCAAAGTTGATACCAAGCACTCTTGGCTGTCGCATCTATTTGGGATGTCAGTTGTAAGGACGGATCCAGGAGTACTCCCAAACTATGAACCTCATCCTTTAGGGGAAGTGTGACCCCATCCAGGTCTGGGTGACAAAACTCAATCCCTGGAATTGGGGTACCTATAACGAGTACCTCCATTTTCTCTGGATTCAGTCTGAGTTTGTTTTCCCTCATCCAGCCTATTACCAATCCAAGACAAGCATTCAGAGGAGAGATGCCATCCCTAGTCACTGCAATAGTCGGGGACATAGAGAAATAAATTTGGGTGTCATCAGCGTACTGTCTCCCCATGTCTCCAGATGATCTTTCCCAGCAGCTTCATGTAAATGTTGAAAAGCATGGGGGACAGAATGGTGCCCTGAGGGATGCCAGATGTCGGCTCTCTCTTGGAAGAGCAGCTGTCCCCCAGCATCACCATTTGAAATCTGCCTGAGAGGTAGGAATGGAACTACTAGAGTGCAGTGTCCCCAATACCTAATTCCCTCAGGCGTTCCAGAAGGATACCATGGTCTATGGTATTGAATGCCGCTGAAATGTCCAAGACCACCAGCAGGGTCACACTTCCCCTGTCGATGCCCAGACGGAGATCATCGATTAAGGCGTCCATGGCGGTCTCAACTCCATACCCTGAAACCAGTTTGAAATGGTCTGGTCCCAAACATTTCAGATAAGGGGGACTCAACCTGTAGTACCCAAAAGTGGAAAAGTTATTTGGTACATGAAACATGAAGGCCTCAAATAGAAGGCCCAAAAGGACCACTGTTGGGCTGCATTGGTGGTGGGGTGTGCACATGATGCATGCCCTGAATTTGGCTGGAAGCCACCCCAGGCAAGTCTCTTTTCCAAACAGCCAGCCCAAAACCAGCCTGAAAAGGAGTGGAATAATCTGTTCCTTTTCAGTAGGCCAGTTGGGGACCACAGCAGCAGCCTGAATCAGTGCTGGGTGCATGTGGCTGACACTGCTCTGACATGAACAAGCCTCATGCGGTCCCAGGGCAACTCTTTTGGCCCTCCTGTTTCACCCGAAGATCGCATAACTTAATTTCTAATAATATAGCTGCAATAGAAACAAATCAAATATTTAACATTTTCTCCCTTTCATTTCACTCAAAGTCTTGAATCCTATTGGATATAGAATAGACTCACTGAATCAACAATCGAATCAACAGTTTTTATAGTTTTTTGTGGGGTTTTGGGCTATGTGGCCATGTTCTAGCAGTTTCTTCCTGACGTTTCACCAGCATCTGTGGCTGGCATCTTCAGAGAATGCTTGCCTGAAAAGGAGTTGAGTATGTATATACTGTGTGACCTGGGAAAGCAGGAGTGATTTGCATGTGTATTGTTCTGTTGCCAAGTGCAGGCTTCAAGGTGGGTCTGCAAAGGAGGATTAGTGTCTGCTTGATTAGTGTTCATTGTCTGCTGGGAAACCCCTGACCCTGGGAGATTTCTCATTTGCATTTGTTGAGTCTTCATCTTGCTATTTTTCAGGACTGGTAGCCAAACCTTGTTTACTTTAAGGGTTTCCTCTTTCCTGTTGAAATTGTCCAGGTGCTTGTGGATTTCAATGGCTTCCTTGTGCATCCTGACATGGTAGTTGTTGGCATGGTCCAGAATTTCATTGTTTTCAAATAGCATTTTATGCCTAGGATGGTTTGTAACATAATCTGCTACTGCTGATTTTTCTGGCTGGCCCAGTCTGCAGCGTCTCTCGTGTTCCCTGATTCTTGTTTGCACACTGCATTTGGGGGTCCCTATGTAGACTTGTCTGCAGGTGCATGGTATGCGGTAAACTCCTGCGGCTGTGAGAGGGTCTCTCTGGTCCTTGGCTGAGCGAAGCATTTGTTGGATTTTCTTCGTTGGTTTGTAAACCATTTGAAGGTTGTGTTTCCTCACTAGTTTCTCTATTCTGTCTGTGACTCCTTTGATGTATGGTAAAAATACCTTCCCTTTGTGTGGTTGTTTGTATTCCCTCCTCTGGGTTTTTCTGGGCTTGGCAGCCCTTCTGATGTCTGAGCTGAAGTAAACATTAGCCAAAAGAGCCCGGTCTAGGTGCTTCAATTCAACTCCCAAGAAATGGCATTCGCAGATGCATTTTGCCCGATCTACCAGTGTTTTGATTGTGCTTCTTTTTTGTCCTGGGTGATGGTTGGAGTTCATGTGCAGGTATCTGTCTGTATGTGTAGGTTTTCTGTATACTGTGTGACCCAAACATTGGTTCGGTTTGCAGATGACTAGGACATCCAAGAATGGCAGTGTTCCTTCCTTTTCTTTTTCCATAGTGAATTGGATGTTGGGGTGGATGTTATTCAGATGGTTCAGGAACACAGCCAGATCTTCTCCATGGCTCCAAATGGTGAAAGTGTCATCCACATATCGGAACCAAGTTGTGGCTTTTTCGGTGCTGTTTCCAGGGCTTGCTTTTCAAAGTGTTCCAAGTAAAAGTTTGGTATCATTGGGCTTAGAAGGCTTCCCATTTCTACCCCATCTCTCTGTTCTTAGAATCCATTGTCCCACTGGCAATAGCTTGTGGTGAGGCAATGTTTGAACAAGTCTGTGATGTCTTCTGGAAAAATCTGTTGGATGAGTGTCATGGTGTCCATTATGGGGACTTTGGTGAACAGGGAGACCACATCGAAGCTGATTAATATGTCTCCAGGTTTTAGTTCAAGGTTATTGAATTTTCCTATGAAGTGAGCTGAATCCTTGATGTAGTGGTGTCCATTATGGGGGAATTGAATCAACACTTATGTAAATTGGTTGAATGGACTGACTCTAATTGGGATTATCAATAAAATTTAGACCAGTTTCCACTACCTGAGCTGGTTTCATCATTGTGCCTAATTATACTGGCCCTGCTTAATGTATTATATTTATAGTTCAGTTTTCCTGTTGTACTATGTATTTCATTGTTCTCAGCTCAACACATGATCAAGCACAGCTATTTTTCCTATGCATAACAGCATTTTGAAATAGAGATGGAAAGAACATTCAAAAGTATTTGGGAAATGATTTTAAAAAACAAGTTTTTCAGGTGTTGACAAACCCTGATAAGAAGAATCTTGAACTGACAAGAATCTTCAAAGTTCAGGACTTAATTGTGCAAAATTCACACATGGTTGTTTTGTGCAGAAAACAGTATTTACTGCACAGGAAATATCAATCTGTATGTGTGTGTGTGTATGTAAAAATAATACTTTAACACAGAAATATTAAATCTTGTCCAAAAATGCTCTTTTCTGTGATGAAAATTATGTATTTGGGAATTTATTCTGTATAAAATTCAGAGATGGCTGATTTCCATGAAAAAAAAAATTGTGCACAGAAAACAGAAAATGGATATTTCTGCATTGAAACAACATGTGAATTTGGTGCATAATAAGTCCCAAATTATGAATACCCTTCCAAAAGCTTGATTTTCAAAGACTTCCTTGCAGCAGGAAAATCATTGCTGAAATTACTCATCACAATCATTGAGAAGAAACGTAGTGAAGAATTGCATCCTTATTTTGGAAAAAAATAGAAAAAAGTAATACACTAGACCAATTCCAAGACAGATTTTCCTCCTCCCCCTTGAGCACCACATTTCCTTCAGTTTAATTCAGGGAATCTTTGGCCCAGTGCACACAGGCTGTTTACAGTAATAGTAGGGCTCAATTCAGCACAGCATTCATATGCACCAAGTCCTACTATTGGCGCTATTATGTCAGAAGGTTGTGGCCCCATCCATACTGGGTGAAGCCTCGTGACATAAGGGCGCCCGAGCGCCTAAATGCCTCTGGGTGGAAGAGCCATCATAGGGCTGCCCTTATGACAGCGCAAAAAAGGAGCCACCTATAGCAGCTTCTTTTAGACAGGGCGTCTGTCCTGCAACATGTGGATGTTGCAGCACAGATGTGGGGCAAAGATGGGTGGCATGGAGCCGTCTGTCTGTACTGCCCCTTTGTAAGTATATCCCCAGACTTATTTAAGAATGTCACCAATTATCAATTCTCTGAATTACCATATTAATTCCATATTACATTTTTGTATTATAACATAATAAATTTTTCCAAGCAGTTTTATTAAGCTTGAATTAAGTCAAGCAGGTAATAAAATTAATACACAGAACAAACAAAAAGGACTGGATTTTTTAATAAAAAAAAATCAGCAAAAAAACTTAATTCAGTAAAAAACTCATTTGAAAGAAAATGGTGTTTAGTTACTATCCAAAATCCATTAGTGAAGGACACCAAACAAATCATTGAGAACCACTATTGCACCATCATCAACACTGGGAAAAAGAACTTCCTCTAACTATTTCAACACGTGGAATGTAGTAGGGACATTCCATCCAAAAAGCAGTTTCCTTTCAAAGTTCTTTTAAAAACAAACAGTACTTTGAATTCAACCCCAAAATAAACAGCAACTGTGTATAGATCTTTTCTAGATGGTTTCAATATCAGAATGGCTCCACACTATTCTGCATGGCAATGAAAATGCCTAAGGTTCAAGCTTATCATCAAAGCCTGCTGATGAAATCTCAGTGGGATGGATTTACTAGATTCTAACAAAACACATTCAATCAAATATCAAATACACCTGCCTGCAGTGTTCACAATAAGCAAGAATGTGCCGACAGAACAGATGTGTCTCTATACAAAGAAGGAAAGGAACTAAAGACTCACTTTAAACCTCTTCTACTGCCCTGTTACCCTCAGATCTCTCTTCCTCTTTTTGTGAGTTGGAATCCTATTATTCCCCATGAATTTTTATTAAAAAGAATAGCTTATACTGCTGTAGGGCCTTTTGATTCCATTTTCTATGGTCTCTCTTGTAGCATCATCTGCTATGGAAATAGTTCTGCAGAGCTATGTACATTTACGTAGCTTGGAGGAGAGAAGACTGAGGACCAGTATGGTAGCCACATTTAAATATGTGAAGGCATGTCATGTGGAAAATGGAGCAAACTTGTTTTCTCCTGTTCCAGAGATTACAACATGGCCCAACAGATTCAAATTAAAAGAAAAGAGATTCTACCTAAACATGAGGAAGAATTTCTTGACTGTAAGCTGTCTGACAGTGAGATGCACTGCCTCAAAGGATGGTAGACTTCCCTTTTTTGAATGTCTTTAAATAGAGGTATCCCTTTGTATTGTCTTATCATAGGGTTTTCAAGGTAAAAACCATTTAAGCGTTTTGTGCAGCATTAGTTCCTTTAGAGTTAGCAGTGGCACCATTTCCATGATGACCAGATGTTCTTCTTTTCCATGAAATGTCCTACGTTTCAATATTCTTTTCAGGAAGAATTCCAAAATGTCTTCCATTGTGAGCATTACTAAGAAGTCTAATGAATAATGCCATGTTCGCTATTCCCTTTTGAGAAATTTGTCTACTTGACAGCTTGTCTTCTCTGCATATTAAAGTGATAACACAGTAGCAGCCAATGTGGTGTAGAGGTTTTAGTATTGGACTCTGGAGACCACGGTTCAAATGCCCCACTCAGCCATGAAACCCACTGTTTCAGCTTTAGAGGAAGGCAATGGCAAACCATCTCTGAAGAAATCTTGCCACAAAAACCCCAGGGTCAACCTAAGTTGGAAATGACTTGAAGACACACAACAACAAATATGGTAAAACAATTTAATATTATATTAGAAACATCACAATAACACTGCCGTCTTCCTTTGTTCCATAGCAAGGAGCTAACTGCTTGATCTTGAGCTTTAGATTTAGGACTAAATGCCCCTGTTATTGTAGAAAACACAACAGGGAAGGAGATTTATAGTGTTTTCTCTTTCCTTGCGAGCATGGCTATCTGAAAATTTTGCATAATTTGATAGATTCAGCAAGTCTTTTGCAGAGTAGTAACATCACAAGAAAGAACATGTGAGCTAATACCTAACGAGGAGATATTCCACATTTGTCATACTGAGTTTTTAAAGAAGTATTGGGCTGCATTTTCTTCCTTCTCTAATGGCTTGGGACTATTGTAAGAGAACTGAAATTGGACCAGATTCTTCTCTTTACACTTTCTTTCATATTCATCCACTTTCTGGCAAGTAATATGCTAATCTCACTTTAAACTTTCTCCTGTACTTCAAACATACATTTAGGATATAATTCTACCATTTTAAAGGGAGAAGCTCTCAGGCGAGGGGTCTCTGAAATAATCAGATGATATATTCAGCAACCAAAAGCACTTCATAATATACAAGCCCTAAAGTCTTGAAGCTTTTTCTCAGATGCATTTCCTTTTTGCCAGTAGTTTGTTTGATTTCCATGGGAACTACTTCTATAAGGGCAACTGCCAATGATGAAAGCTTCAAGTTTCAAACGTTTGTTGGAAATCTGAAGAAAAAGGAAATATTTCAGCTTCAGTTTTCATCCCATATTCTTTCCTCCTCCACTCACAGTTCATACCATTTAACCAAGCCAGTCTAATGAAGAATCTCTCTTAGGCACAGTACAGACTGCCATAAAGTGGCGTACTCGCATCAATTCTAGGGTTACGGAGCACACACCAACCGCACGCTCCCTAACCCTAGTTTGTGTGGACAGTGCTGTCATTATGTGGCGCTGTCCACATGAAGTGTGTGATGATGACATCACGCATGCGCCGTGTCCAAACGGCACGGTGTGTGCATGATGTCTCCACGGGACCCCAGGCCACTTACGGTGGCCTGACTGTGGTGTGGGAAGGAGCTCCGAAACAGAGCTGCTTTTCACTGCATGCATCGTTCCCATGGCAACCATACAGCCACGGGAACAATGCCAAGGAGCCCCTTTCTCCCATGGCTGTGGCTCCCAGGGTGTCCAGGGGCATGAAGCCTCAAGGACACCCCTTTTCCAGACAATGGAGGAGCGGCATTTTGCCACTTCTCCATGGTCCCAAAAAACTCCAGATTGGGGCTGCAGGGCTGCCAGTGAGGCTTCCCTGGCCCCAATCTGGTGGCAACAGGGATGGCTTCAGGCTAGGCAGTCTGTACCACACCTTAGTTAGGTAAGTTACTTTCTGGGCTACAACTCCCAGGGCAGGTTGTCGAACTGCATTAATTCTGCAATGTAGATACAACCTGGGATAATATTAGTCCCTATCAGATATTTTGTACATGAGTGAAGAAAGTAATTCAAGAAAAGTCCCAGAGAATGTCTGACAATACTGTCTCAAGCCTCCTTGAGTCCCTGTAATGGGGGGGAAGGCGGGGTAATAATAATAATAATAATAATAATAATAATAATAATAATAATAATAATAAACAGAGTACATCTACAGAATATTCTCAACACATAGTGAATATTCCTGGAGGTCAAGAACACATGGTGCTGCAATCTTCCTTGAATCACATGCTCCACTTAGAGTTCAGTTAGTAAATGTTGGTCACTGTAAGACTGAAAGATATGGGTGTCTTTCTTCACTGATACACTGATTTACCTAATGGGTAATTCAGGTGCTAAGACCAATGGCAAAAATCATCCTTGATGGTGTCAGAGAATATAGACAATAATAATAATAATAATAATAATAATAATAATAATAATAATAATAATTTATTTCTACCCCGCCCTTCCATAGGTATGATCAAGGCGGCTTACAAAATTTAAAACATTACAATACAAGATAAAAATTCAATATAAAAGTTAAAAACATTACTACAGAAACAGGAACAGGAAATCAATAAAATACACATGTCAAGGGCAAAGAGGCAATTATCCTCTCATCCCTTTCTGCCATGGCATTTATTGGCAAAACAACCCATTATAAATGTCTAATTTTTTTTTCATAAAGATGTTCCAGCCATGTAAATCAACGTCCCAGTAGGTAAATGTCATTGCCACTCAAATGTCTCATTAGCTTGAAAGTCAGTCATCTTCAATTTTGGTAAAAGACTTTGTATAAATCCAATAAGGAAAAGTCAATAAACACACCTGCATTTAAGGCTCCTGTACAATTAACAGGCAGCTAATTATACATAACAGAACTTTTATGATTTCTGGAATCCTGAGCTAATTTATTTTACTATATATACTTGTATATTAGTCAACCTCATGTATAAGTCAAGGGCAGTTTTTTGGGCCAAAAGCATGGATTTTGTTATCACCCGTGGATAAGTCAAGGGTCAAACACTGGGGCATGTTACAAAAGATCCAAAGGGGGAAACAAAGCACCACTTCCCTCCCTCTCCTCCTCTCTGGAACTCTCCCAAGGGTCACAGTCTCGGCATGGAAAATGGGGAAACAAACCTTGGCACACTCTCTCTCCTCCCCCCTTCCCTTCACCACCAGC
>NC_056523.1:63832199-63871861 GCF_019175285.1 Sceloporus undulatus
ATTTCCAAGGCTCATGGCTTGCAAAACAAAGTACAGATCTCTCTCTCTCTCCCCCCCCCCCCTCTCTCTTTCTTCCCTTTAGCCCCAGGATTTCCAAGGCTCATGGCTTGCAAAATGGGGCACAGACCTCTCTCTCTCTTTCTCTTCTCTTCACCCCCAGAATTCCCAAGGCTCATGGCTTGCAAAATGGGTTACAAGCCTCAGCATACTCTCTTTATGTCCCTTGCCTCAGCAGCTGTTTGTTAGTTCTGGCTGAGAGGGATGGCTGAGGGATAAGGCACACACAGAGAGACAGGAGAGTGCACAGGGACTCAAACAGGGAACAGCAATCTCTGCTATGTATTTTCCCCCTAGTCTTTTTAGCAGCAAGAGCAAACAATGCTACGTGCCAGGTCACATATTTATCTGTTTCCATAAGGAGGTAAAGTACTTTTTCTTGAGGGTTTGAAAATATTTTATTATTAATTAAGGGTAAAATAAAACGTTCCCTAGGGTCTTTATACAAAGGGCAACAGGTTAAATAATGTACCAAGTCCTCTGAATATGGGCAGCCAACAATACATCTCCATTTGTTTTTCGGGACTTTTTTAAGCATTCCATCTCTTTCAGCTGAATCAAACATGTTAAGCCTCAGTTCTGTGAAGGCTCTACGCAACTGGACAAAAGTATGATTGTCAAAATAATCCAGATGATCACAAAATTGTCTGAGGCTATATTATAAAGGGGCACATGGAGATTCATGGACAGTATGTAAATCTGCAAGGACAGTAACTTCTAATATTGTATTATTTATTTTTACCTTCCTTGCAGGATAATCTAACCCTGCCAATTGAAAGCCCATACTTAGAAATTAATTAGGCTGCCCCATGAACCCAATTATTAACAGGTAATCCATTATTAAGTTCCAAAAGACATTTTTTTTTTTTTTTTGTAATCTAGAGGTTGGCATCTCTTGGATCTTAAACCAATAACACAAGATCCTTTTATCTATTTGGCTTTCTAAAGTTGGAACAGAGGTTTCGAGACGAATCATAGCAGTTAGAGTGTCCCTAGGAAGTTCTAGTAATGCCCTTAAAAATACTTCTGAGGCACTTCCAGACCTGGGGCCTTAGGTATGCCCCAGATCTCTGCCCATAAAGGATTTGTGCCAGAGTTTTAGCTTTAAAGACCATTAGAGCAGGGTTTACTAAATTGCCTCCCTTATTAACAGTAAAGCTCAAGGTTGCTTTAGCCGATCCATGAGCTTGGATTTTAATGTTTGTCATGTGTTGTTTCCAGGATGCTGATTCAGAAAAGAGAATTCCCAGATATTTAAAGGATTTAACTTGTTTTATTATATGTTCATCTAAATGCCAAGAGTGTGTTTTGGGGTGCCTGCCAAACACCACAACCAGAGTTTTATTATAATTCACTGTCAGGACATTTTTTACAGTATAATGAAAATCTGGCAAGCAAACGTCTTAATCCCACCTGGGTTCTGGATAAGAGAATAATATCGTCAGCATACATTAACAGAGAAAGCTTTTGATCCAAAATAGTAACTGGGGCATACTGTAAGACCTCTAACTCCTTGACAATATCATTAATATAAAAATTAAATAAAAGGGGGGCTAAAATACAGCCCTGTTTGACACCAGTATAGGTATTTATTTTGGGGAAAAGATGGCCCTCCAAATCTATTCTCATGTCTACCATTCTGATTACTAATTACAGTAACATGACTATGGAGTATACTGTACTACACTCTTATAGTCCTGCTATTCCACTTTTACTCTTCTGGTTGCCTCTTTTGGCATTCTGGGGTTTGTAGTTCAGTGAGGCCTAAGAGCTCTCTGCCTGAGAATTCTAAATGCCCTTCCCTAAATTGAAATCCCAGAATGCAACAGAAAGCAGCCATAGCAGTAAAAGTTGAATAGTTTTAAAAGAACTAAATAGTTTTTAAAAACTAACAAACCTCACCAAAAAAAACCACGAATAAACAAAACTGGAAGCAACAACTGGGGTGGCATGAGTGTGTTGTCTGATTGAATTGTCTATCTTAGGAGAAAAGGTCAACATGACAGAAAGGTTTAGAACTTATGGATGGTGTGGAAAAAATTGATGTGTGTGTGTGTGTGTGTGTGTGTGTGTGCCTTTAAGTCACCTATTAACTTCACAACTACCTGAGCAATTCATAGTGTTTTCTTAAGCAAGTTCCTTCATCAGAAGTTTAGCCTATAAAAAGCTAAAAGTTTCCCCTTTGACAAGATTGTCTAGTTATGTTTGAATGAGCAATGCTCATCTCTGTTACAAAGCCAAGGGAGCCAGCGTTGTCAGAGATGACTCCATGGTCATGTGGCCAGCATGACTGCTTGGAACACAGTTACCCTCCCACTGGAGTGGTACCTTTTTATCAACTTCACTTTTACATGCTTTCAAAGAGCTAGGTTGGCACAAGCTGGGACTAGTGAAGGGAGCTCACTCTGTCTCCATTATGTACCACTTGGGTCTCAAACTGCCGATCTGCAACCTTTGTAGTTCAGTGAGGCCTAAGAGCTCTCTGCCTGAGAATTCTAAATGCCCTTCCCTAAATTGAGTATGCATCTTAACTTATAGCACCTAGATGGGTGCTCTCCCATCTAAAGTAGACAAGGACAGTTTTTTAACCCTTCTGTCATAATATTGGACCTCAAGACCACTCCCTGAAATTAAATGGTTGGAAATTTAGGACAGATAAAAGGAAGCATTTCTTAACACAGCACACAGCTTAACTGTAGAATCCTTTGCTAGAAGATGGCATGAAGACTGACAAACTGAACAGCTTTAAATGAAGATTGGACAAAACCTTTGATGGTGGTGCTATTATTATCTATTTATTAAGATAGATTTTAATAAATAACAGGATGTAATTTAATGCTGAAAGAAGAAATATAAGAATGATAATACAGAGAGCCATAAACCAGTATGGCACAGTGGTTTGAGTGTTGTACTATAACTCTGGAGACAAGAGTTCAATTCCCCGTTGGGCCATGAAACCCACTGAATGACCCTGAACAAGATGCAGATTCTCACTCTCATAGGATGGTATGGCAAATCTCCTCTGAACAAATTTTGCCAAGAAAACCTTATGATAGGGTCACCTTACGGTCACCATAAGTTGGAAACAATTTGAAGACACACATCAACAACAATGCACCACCACCCCTCTCCTCTCCCCATTGGTGAGTTAACTGAAGTCACACAGCAACAATAAATTTACTGCTTTTAGTAAAAGTGATTAATATAAAATAGTATTTGCAGGTATATCCAAAGAGTATAGATTAGGAAGTCATTTTACTGTTATTTGTGTGGTTGTTGCTTTATTGTTGTGTTTTGATTTGTTTCAGTTGTGTCAATATGCAAGTGTGTGATAAATAAATTAATAATTAAAAAAGAGGGTGGTGCCATTATAGGCTAACACTTGCAACAAATCTACATTCATTTATTTTCCAGGGACAACATGCTTCTTTATATCAGTAGCTAGAGAACATGAATGGGAAGGTACAGTTAAATCCATTCAGAAGCTGTCCAATGTACAAACAGAATGTTAGACTAGATAGGCCTTTGGTCTGATCCAGAATAGACCACTCACGGTAAAAACATGAGTCACTCAATGCAACAGCTTCTTTCTTTTCTTTCTTTATTTTAAAAAAGCTTTATAGTTATGAGAAGCCAACCAGGTAAACACACAGTTACAGATTTGTAGTTTACTATTTTTAATTAATATAGTACAATTTTCTCTTATAACATAAACTTATTGCTAGATTAAAATGTTTATCATTAGGGAAAGGAAGCTCCATTTTATTCCCTATGGTCAGTAAGCTTTAAATGAGTCAAAAATGCAAAGGCAAACATGCTGATGGTATTTCTTTAAAAGGTAAATTCAATCTAGTCTTTTAAAAATGTTTGTTTCTTTGTTTAGCTCTAACATTTCAGGAATGTAGAATTAGCTGCAAAGCAAAGAATGGTGGATGTGGGGGAAAGAGTAATGTTAGCTTTGTGCTTCCCAGTTGAAATAACACACACTGTCTTCATCTTCCACCCAACTCATAAGATCATTAAACCCTCCAAATTGCTGCACTACTAGTTAGGGACTCATTAGCAAAAACAATAATGTCTGGCAAGTTGAAAAGCAGTAGGGAAGTAGAAAGAGTGCATTCCAGCTGGATAGAATGAGTCGGCCCTGGGTTTGTAAGATATGAGCAGGGTTGTTAATAACAGAAGATCCTGAAGGCCTCCCATTCATAAGGTTGCCATAAGTGTAAGCTGCCTTGAAGTCAAATAACAAGTTGGAGAGCCTCTGGAGTGTCATGGGATAATGTGTAGGCAACGGCACCCAAAAATCAGTCAAGAAGCACCATAGAACAAAGAGAGTTCTGCTAATGAAATCTATTGGGTGATTTAATTTGGGGTTTTTTTCTGACTACAGTGAGAATTGTGGGATTTAAAATATATATGGTGGGGTATAAAAGTGTTTGTAGGTCCAGATTGAAGGGCATTCTACAATACCCAAACACCAGAGTTAGAAAATTCAATAAGTGAATATTTTAGTTGCTGTCAGCCCTCCCTGTTTACAAAGATTGTAGCCAATATTCATGCAGCAGATTTGATGGAACATTATTATCCCTTCCATTTTTCTCTCTTAAAAACTGTGCATGTCAGGTGGCTGAAGTGTGGAGACATAGTTTAAAATTCTTCAGGGGCCAATAATATAAAATGTCTAACTTGTAGGTCTAGCTCTCCGTTAATTCTTCAAGAAAACATGACTCTGGGGAAATAAATATCTTGTCTGCTTTGATGAAGATTAAAACAAAACTACAGACTCCACAATTATTAAATACTTTATTTCAATGATTTCCCATTTCCCGCCTCCATGATTCATTGTTACACATGGATTTCTGACAGAAACAGGTAATCATATGCCTGAAGCATCCCACACTTCTGCCTCCCATCCTCATGCCCCAGTTCCAGGTCCATGACATTTTTAAGTGCTGATAACAAATGGTCTTGGCAAATGGCAGTGTTGGTGTTTGGGAAAGCAGCAGAAAACAAATGTCTAAGTTACAGAGAAGCCTGTATGGCCCACCTGTGCCACCCCCCAACAATGGTCTATTAGCTTGTTTTAGACAGAACTCATTAAAAAAATAATGACAGCAATGACAATTGAAATGTCTCATAGTTGAATGCAATCTGTTCTTTTTCAGCAGGAAGAAAATAGTAATTCTGTGTTGCCTCCATTCCTTCATGTGCTCAGGGGGGGGGGAGACAAAAGTGAGTAAAAACATGGCAATTATGATGCTCTCCAGCATTATACTGAGTGCGTTATATTACAATTATGATAATCATTTTTGTCACATGAGAAATTTGCTTTCGGGGTGGGATCCATCTGTTTCTTGCACATCTTTGGCTTGCTGAAGCAAATTAAAGGTTTATTTAAAGCAAGTGATGGACATGGAATTAAATCTCATGGCATTGTAGACCCCCCCCCACCATTCCCTTCTCCTTTTGTGTCGTGTCTTTTAGATTGTAAGCCTGCGGGCAGGGAACCGTCTGTTATCCCCTCTGTTGTAAACTGCTCGGATTCCCAGTGATTGGGCGGTATATAAATAAATCCTATTATTATTATTATTATTATTATTATTATTATTATTATTATTATGCTCCAACATTTGCTGATTGAAGTTTAATGACACTGCTGGACTAAGATGGGGCAGAATCAGTTTTACATCACCTAGTATCAAGAAGGAAAAGGCTACTCTCTTTTTATGTTATCCTGAAGAGAGACTCATGGGAAAGTGGTGTGACATATTGTAGGTTCATGACCTCCATTGGTTACATAACTTTGATAGCATCAATCTGGTGGGAGTCAGACTTGGAATGTATTCTCTGAGAGTACAAGTATTTCATCTAAAAATGACTGCAATTATATCAATTGTACACACTAAACCTACACTAAAGTATTTATTTATTAAAATATTTAATATTTTATCTACTAAAATATTGCCCCTGTATTTTGAGATCTTCTGGGCAGGCCCTTCTTTCTGTCCCACAACTCTCACAAGTGGGAACATGGGAGAGAGCCTTCTCAGTGGTTATTCCCAGGCTCTGGATCTCCCTTTTCAGAGAGGTTAGATCGGCATCCTCCTTACTATCTTTCCACTGGCAGACGAATAACTTTTTCTTTCAGCAGCACATTGAGAACTGATATTTTGAAGGAAAGAGGCCTGGATCTTTTATTTGATGTTTTTAGTGGTTTATATTTTAACTGGCTTTATTAATTACTTATTAACTTTTATATGCTATGAATTTTCAACTTTGTTTGTTTTACCTGATGGAAGCCACCTTGAGGCCTCAACTGGGAAAAAGGTGGGATGTGAAACAAAATCATCATCATCATCATCATCATCATCATCATTATTATTAATTTTCATTTAGATCCCACCAATTTTAAAAATTGAATTTAGCTCTTGGACTGAAAGGCATTCTCATCCTATCCAACACTATCTTTTGCATTGTGCTGTCTGTGCAGCCCCTACACAAAAGTTTCCAAATTATATCCTCCACTGTCTTTCCAGTCAATCTCCCCTTAAGCAGATTTGTGTCCTATTCTATGGTAACAATGCATATACCACTGTTATGGTCACAAAAATTGCCTTGGCTGCAAGTAAGTTAAGAGGTATGCATCAAAATGATTCATAAGAATTTTACAGGGATGATGAAGATACACGGTTCCCATCTGGGGATTTTTAACCTATATTAAATGTGATTTTAGATTTCTGTATTTGTGTATTTTCTGTATTACTTACTTGTTATCTGTAATCCATTTCAAATTTATAATTGTTACTGTATTTTACTTGGGTTTTTTTTACCTTATCTTAATTCTATCAAATTGTGATGGCATATAGGTTTTAGCAATAAACACTCATTCATTAATAATTTGAATCAACTGACTTAAAAACAAGAACAAGGAAATGCAGAAGCCCCTATATTTAATCTCTCTAAATACTGGTATCACTTGCCAATTAATTTCTATGCTACTCAATGCTGCTGCCCCTCAACAATACAGTAGGGGTGAGCACACGCTGGAAGAATATAGGGCAACGTTCTGGATGCTGCTCTGGCCATCTGGAAGTAATCACCACCAGTATATTTTAACTTAAAGTAGGTGGGGTTGGGTGAGCACATACCTTCAAGTCGCCTGTCAATTTATGGTGACTCCATAAATGTGGTTTTGCCAGTTACTTCTTCTTAATTATAGCCTACAGCACCTGGTATTTATTGGTAGTCTCCCATCCATGTGCTCATCAGGCTGATGCACTTAACTTCCCAGATCAGATAGGATATGATGCCTTTTAGGGTATTTAGACCCTTTAAAAAAGTATTTAGTACCAGTAGCTAAAACAATTACCAGTCACCTCCTGAGCCATTTGCTGAGTGGGACTATGGCTGCTTTAATGTGAGCAGGCTCTATTATGAGTTATGCTCAGTTAGATCCAGGGGAACAGATTTCCTATGAACGCAAAGTTTGTGTTCATAGGAAATCTGCTCCCCTTGGGATGATTCAGGGATGCTAGAGGGAGCAACGATTGCACGACGATGGAGGAAGCGCACCAGGCTTTCATATATACACACACACACACACTTCCTCCATGTTTGAGGGACTTTTGACAGATGTTTTACCAGCGATTCAGCTAGGTATGAAAATCTTCTTTGATGCATGAGGCAGGAAAACTGTCTGTTGTCAGATTCAGCACAAATTGTTAAGAAAGCATACTGGACAGCTAGGGCTGCTGATACTTGGACCCTGTCCATCTTGGAAAATCTTTCTAAAGTAAGGAAAATGGCTCCATGGATGAGGGCTATCAAGGTTTAACTCTCTTGTCTACCTCAGCTGAATAGAGACCTGGAAAACTGCTTCAGACTATTACACCTCCACCCCAGCCCACCCTTTGTGAGATATTGTGCAGCCTCCAGAGGTTGTGATCACCAGGTTACACACAGGATTCCTCTCCTATCTTATCCTAAATAGTTGGAGGAATCAAATACCTCAGAACTATCTCTCTAACCCTTGGTCAGTTTCTCTATTATTAAGTGTTTTTAATATTCTTGGTAGCATGTTTTTGATGTTGTTACTTATAAATCACCTCAAGCCACTCCTTTGTGAATGAGAAGGAAAAAAACCTTTTATTTATTTTATTTATTTAGGTATTTATATCCCGCCCTTCAGCCTTAATGGCTCTCAGGGCGGCTTACAATAATATTTTTAATCAGACAGTTCCCTGCCCTCAGACTGAACTTATGATAGTAACTCTTTTGGTAGTTGGTTCTCAAGGCTTGTTGTTACAACGTGTACATAACTTCATTTGTTACAAATTATCTTTGTTCCAGTAGTCTCAGTGACTTCAGTTACATTTCATACTGTGTTTTATTTCTTTACACACACACACACACACACACACACACACACACACCATCCACTAAGACTCATTCATTCTGAGTATAAATCCTATGAAAGTTTAATTCTATTTATAAGTCACAATTCCACAGAATAAGGTGGATATGAGCTCCCCCTGAACTGGCTCTCCACTTCTCAAAGAATGTAATACTTTACCTAATTTCATAGATCTTTCTTTGTCCTTTTAAATCTTCCTTCTTTAAATGGGAGTCTGGATCCGATTAAGGATCATCTCTTTTCTACTAACTGTACTTCTGGCAGTTCTAACTGCACTCTTGGCAATTTCTGACACACTCTCCTAACTTCACTGGACTTCCTTTGTCCCTTTAAATCTTCATTCCTTACATGGGACTCTGAATCCCATTAAGGCTAATCTCTAACTTCACCTCTGACAGTCCATGACACACTCCCCTTTCTTAACGGCTCCTGCTCCTTTTTATAGCTGCTCATCTGGCAGGCCCCCCACCTTTTTAACAGCCCATCTCCAGTTGGTTGCTCTGAACATTGTAAGAATGGCGCGGAACAGACCGCCCAAAAGGCCGCTTCCCCATGGCCTGGAAAGGGAGAAAGGGGCCTCTCAGTCCCTTTCTCTTTGTATCGCTGGTGTGGCCGTTTAAAGGCCGTGCCAGCGATATGCGCTGCCAAAGGAGCTCCAAAATGGAGCTCCTTTCAGTGCCACTGAAAGGGCGCCACAAGCACCCTACAGTGGCGCCATGACATAATGGCCACGCCACGCCATTTGGACACGGCGCAGTCATTATATCAAAATGGCGGCACCTATGTGAAAAGGGTACCGCCATTTTGTACGTACTCCATATGTACTAGGGTTGCAGGCATCTAAAAGAGACACCCCCAGGCAACCCTAGTAAGTACGGAGTGCGTACAAAATGGTCTGTTTGGACAGGGCCTTAGACTGCTGAGGAATAAAGTTTTAAAGTCCTCATCACCCCCTTTTTCTCTGAGAAACAGCTTGGATTTAGTATAGATTGTTCTGTTGGTTTCTTCTGCTATCTTTTTCAGTCTTTTAATAAAGAAATAATTGCCTTTACTGAAAAGTTAGCTTGTCCTGCTAACTCATTCTCACTTGGAGCCACCCTGATTAATTGTCCATCTTTAAAACCAACTGTAAGGTCCTACATACAGTTTATGCCTGGAAGAGCTCTCTCTCTGAAATCAGTAAAACCGGCACATTACTCTTAACAACCCCTGAAACAGCATATCATAGCTCTGCAAGGGAGATTTTTTTCTTTTCAAGGTGATTTTCAGTCATTGGAGGTGCCAGAACCTTTGGGACTCCTAAAATCTATTATTCTAGCCTACAATCTCCCTCCTTCAATTTAAGCCTGTCTACAGACCAAATGGCTCCAATATTTATCCAGAATTTTTTATATATTGTTTCTCCCTTCCTTCCTCCCAAGCTGTGTAACATCAGTCTGATGATGAGTTGTAAAGATGTCTCTTTCTTAGGCACCCTAATAAGAGTATTTACACTTTGGATTTTTTGTTTTCAGACTCCATGTTTAAAGGAATCTATTGTTTACATTAGTATAATCTAGTCCTCAAAGAACCAATTCTAAATGTGCATAGAACTGCAGTTTCAATGTTTGTCAATATAACAATAAAGGGCGGAACCTGAGGAGTATGGGAAGATTCTTGTGGTACCTTTAAGACTGATTTATTTTAGCATGAACTTTCAATCCACTTCTTCAGATCACTAATAAAATACAATATTTGAGGTCCAGGTATTTAAGTAACAGTTTAATGTTTTAATGAGTGGGATGAATTTGAACATCTGCTTTCCAGTATAATGTAGAATCTACACTGTAAATGGAGAAATGAAGAGTTTGTAAAAGAACAGAGGATAGAGAGATGCTATTTCACAAGTCTGTAAGACCAAATTTGAAGATGTGCTGACATTTACTCTGGCTTGCAGGAAGGACATCTTGACACACAAAAGTCATTCTTGACACAGAACATACTTTTTGACATACAAATCTGATGATCTGGGTAGAAGCCTATTTTGGACAAAAAAGCATAGTTTGACAAACAGCTTTCCTCTTACGCTTATGGTTGCTTCTACTATTATATCTAATAATAGCTCACACAAAATTGACTAGAAATTACAGCATGCTTATTATGATCATAGACATCCATGGGCTATAATACACAATCTCACTTTATGGTGTCCTCTGCTCTGACGACCAGCTCAGTGGCACAGTTATCTTTTTAAATAATATTTGCATGCTGCCTTTGAAAGGAAATCCCTCTCATAGGAGCCATTTGTTCCTGGTCCTGCAAGGGCTTATCTTTGGGCTATCACATGAGGTAGCAATTAATCACAGGTATCCATGGTCTGAAGAATATCTGAGAATGTTCACAGATGTCTTACACCCATGAAAACTATTAGCACTTGTTGTTGCTTTAGTACAGCTTTGCTGAACTTGATGCCTTCCAGATATGGGGGACTACAAATCCCTTTATTTCACATACAACCTGTCTATCTAATAGCCAGTGGTTGAGTATCAACAAGACTGGGGCCTGTATGGGGTCATTGAGAAAAAGAGGTTAGTATCAACATGGGTGCAAAGTATAATATATTTATAAAAGAAATAAAAATGGGAATGGGAATAGGAATGAGTGAGTTGGCCTGTTTGATTTTCTTATCCTGAAACACAGCATGGCTAGCTGAAACCTTGAAGAGGAACATAGTTCTTAGAATCTGAGGAATGTTACAACATTTGGATGTAGGTTCTACTTGTCATCCTTCGGCCTGGGAGGGAGTGAATAGGCTGGCCCAGCTCCATCAAGGGCTAGCCTGAAAATAGAAGCTCCTCCCTCCATAACTGTCATCCTTCGGCCTGGGAGGGAGTGAATAGGCTGACCCAGCTCCACCAGGGCTAGCCTGAAGAAAGAGACTCCTCTCTCCATAACTTTCATCTTCCGACCTGTGAGGGAGTTAACCAGGCAGGCCCAGCTCCATCAGGGCTAGCCTGAAGAAGAAGAGCCCTCCCTCCGATCCATCTGCCTTGGTCCAGGCCTCAGAGGGAGAGAAGAATGCTGGACCTGATCCCCCCCCTCACCATTCCCTTCTCCTTTTGTGTCATGTCTTTTAGATTGTAAGCCTGAGGGCAGGGAACCGTCTATTATCCCCTCTGTTGTACACTGCTCGGATTCCCAGTGATTGGACAGTATATAAATAAAACCTATTATTATTATTGTCATCTATATATATATATATAGGATGGGGGACACCTGGCTTAATGAGACAACATGTGAAAGGGATCTAAGAGTCCAAGTAGACCACAAGTTGAACATGAGTCAACAGTGCGATGCGGCAGCTAACAAGGCCAATGCGATTTTAGGCTGCATCAATAGAAGTATAGTGTCTAGATCAAGGGAAGTAATAGTGCCACTATATTCTGCTCTGGTCAGGCCCCACCTGGAATATTGTGTCCAGTTCTGGGCGCCACAATTCAGAAAGGACATTGAGAAACTGGAGTGTGTCCAAAGGAGGGCGACAAAAATGGTGAAGGGTCTGGAAACCATGCCCTATGAGGAACGACTTAGGGAGCTGGGGATGTTTAGCCTGGAGAAAAGAAGGTTAAGAGGTGATATGATAGCCCTGTTTAAATATTTGAAGGGATGTCATATTGAGGAGGGAGCTAGCTTGTTTTCTGCTGCTCCAGAGACTGGGACCCGGAGCAATGGATGCAAGCTGCAGGAAAAGAGATTCCACCTCAACATTAGGAGGAATTTCCTGACAGTAAGGGCTGTTCGACAGTGGAACACACTTCCTCGGAGTGTAGTGGAGTCTCCCTCCTTGGAGGTCTTCAAACGGAGGCTGGATGGCCATCTGTTGGGGATGCTTTGATCTGGATTTCCTGCATGGCAGGGGGTTGGACTGGACGGCCCTTGCGGTCTCTTCCAACTCTATGATTCTATGATTCTATAATGAGCATGGTGTACTAGCTACTTGGACAATTTAGACTTGATAGTATGAATAAGGCTGCAAACTTTTCATCTGGCAGATGTAACCAACTGCCCTTCCAATCCGCTATAGCAAAGTGTATCTTATAACAGGGTTGGCTTAATGTTGTGCCAATGCCTTTTACATGGTGAGCAAAAATTAATGGTACAGCCTTTCCTGGCATAGCACTGCAGTGTGGACTAAAGTGGCATCTATTCAGTTTGGAATGGTAACACAAGTCCTATGCCCCCAGCCCTCTGTAAGAAAAATATTAAATTAATATTGTTTCCTTACATCTAAACTCTAACAAGCCTTTATTCTCTTCTTATGTTTCTGCTAAATAGAAGTACCTCACTACTTCTCACAAGCTCTCTGATCTGCCCTACAAGGTGCTCCAATAATAGGGAAAAAATGTGAACCAATATTTAAAGAGAAAGACAGAAAACCTGCTGTTATAAACTTGCATTTGGTACAGCAAGAGGCAAATACAAAGGTCGGCGAGGCAGGTGACTATCAAAGTTTATGAGTGGTGGGGAAGATCCTGTAAAGTTCACAGAAATAGTGAAATGAAACTAAAGAGACATGAGTTAGAATATATGTTTGGAAGAGGAGGGCACTAAAATCTTCCTGACCAGAAAATTAAAAAACATGAGTATAACCAGCATCTAGTAACAGCCCTTGTTCTAGTTGTCAACCCTAATCCAAAATTGGATAAATCCTTCCTAAACATAATTTCCCAAATATCAGCCGTTCAATTGTACTACACTGTGGAAACAGAATTAACATTACTCAACAGAAAAATAAATTTTAAAATATATCAATGCCTTAGATTTAATTTAAAGTGGGGGTAGTTAATCCTATAGTTTAGCATCAAAGGCTGCATCCACACAGAAGGAATAATGCAGTTTGACACAACTTTAACTGACATGGATCAATGCAATGGAATCCTGGGATTAAAAACATTCCAGAAGAATTCAAAGAAAAAGTCAGAACAGAATATGGTTCCCAATAGGAAAGTGGGTCAGACAAGGGGCTGCATTCTATCACCCTATCTGTTAAACTTGAATGTAGCAAATATTATATTCAGAGCAGGTTTAGACATGGAGGAAGGAAGAGTAAAGATCAGACCAAGTAATATCAATGATCTATGATATACAGACAACACCATATTATAGCAGAAAATATGAACGACTTGAAACAATTTCTAAAGAAATCCAGAGAGGAAAGTGCCAAGCCAGGTTTGCTGTTAAGAAAACAAAATTAATCACCATGGAGGAGCTACTGGAATTCAATATAGACAATGAGGAAATTAAAGATTCCCCATACCTTGGATCAATCATTGATCAGAATGGGGATTGCAGTCAAATCGGAAGAAAACTAGGGCTTCATTTGCACTGCAGAAATAATCCAGTTTGACATTGCTTTAACTGTCATGGCTCAATGCTATGTAATTCTGGGAATTGTAGTTTTGTGAGACATTTAGCCTTCTGTGTCAGAGAGCTCTGGTGCCACAACAAACTACAATTCCAGAATTCCATAGCATTGTGTCAAACTGGATTATTTCTTTAGTGTGGGTGCAGCCTAAGATTGGGAGGGGCAGCTATGAAAGAACTAGACAAGAGCCTAAAGTGCAAAGACATAAGGTGAAAATTAAAGTTACAACCATCTAACTCTAAACCATTGTATTCCCCATCACCATGTATCAATTGAAAGTTGGACAGTGAAGAAAACTGATAGAGAAAATCAAGTCATTGGAGATGTGGTGCTGAGGAAGAGTAATGAGGATACTATGGATGACCAAGAAGATAAACAAATGTGTTCTAGAACAGACCAAGCCAGAACGCTCCCTGGAAGCCAATGTGACTAAATTGAGGTTGTCATACTTCAGCCACATCATGAGAAAAGATGTAGAAAGATAGGAAGACAGCAGACACGATGGATAGACTCACTGCCACTACAGAGTGGCAAAAAGAGCCGGCTTCCTGGCGGCTTGGGAGTGTGGTGTTTGCATGCCACACGCCGCACACCTCGACTCCACCACCAAGCCAGCATCATGCTATCCACCCAACCACATGGCAGGCAGCATTGCAGTGCTTCAGTGGTGCAGCATTTAGACACTGCACACCACTGAAACGTGGAAAAACTGGTGCTGTGGTGGCAAAGGTGCCTTTTTCCCAGTGCAAAAAGGAGTGGCTTTCTTCACTTCTTTTTGCACAGGGAAAATGCTAGATCAGGGCTTCAGTGTGTGGTTGCCATAGCCCTGATCCAGTGCTCAAAGGGGCAGCCAGAAGCCTCTCCTTCGGGGTGGTCTGTTTCACCCTTCAATCAAGGAGGCCACAGCCATGAGCCTGCTGGACCTGAACAAAGCAGTTAAAGATTGGGGGGGGGGGGGGGGATTAGACATGTCTTATTTATAGGGTTGCCATGTGTTGAGGTTGACTCAACAATATAGCCATTTCTTTTGTTGTTGTTGTTCTTTTTAAAGAGCACTACAGTAGCATTTTTTTAAAATTCCACACGTTCTGTGCATCATCTTTGATATTTTCAGTATGCCATAAACTAACTGTTGGATGCCCCTTAGAACTTCAACTCTGTTATTAATAAGAAACATGAGGTAAATACAAAGGTAGATAAAAGTGCTTTTAGTTTTGGTGTTGGTATTTGGTATTTGGTGTTGCATTTTTAATAGTATGCTGGTGATGAACAGTGAAAAGAGAATACAACACCACTATGAAGAAATAGATGTGCATTATCTTCATTCACATAGACTGACATGAATTCCCACAATGCTTTTGGGCTGTGATTGTGAAACATTTCTATTTCCACTTCCAACTTCCTCCAACTGTTATCAAAGAAAGGTGATCTATGTTAGGAAAGATCGAATTAGGGGAATTTAATTAGCTCAAATTTATGAGAGGCGTATCCTAACAATGCATGCAGCAGATCGGGTCCCTATGTGTATACCAGAGGTCATCTAGTCCAACCCCAAGAAACAGAGACTCCAATGCCAATGAGTTGCAAACAAAATATAAACATTTATTAAAGCCACACAACAAAGGGATCACACACACACACATCTCCTGCCTGATCTTGGAAACTAAGGTTAGCCTTAGTTAGCAATTGGATGGGAAACCACCAAGGAATAGCAGATGCTACCACCTCTGGGTAGGTTTTTCCTAAGAAAGCCCTATGAAATTCATGGAGATCACCACAAATTAACAAGTATCTTAAATATGCACTTGTGCATGCGCACACATGCGTGCGCACACTTGGCAAAATATCCTGTTCTACTGACAAACTCCTGAAGTCACTTGTTCACTCCCTTCTCACTGTGCAGCAGCAATATTTTTGCCCAGTGACTGGATAACAAACTTTTAAAATGTAGGAACAACATGGGGAAGGAATAAATTCTCCTTCGGGGGATATTTTTTGTATTTCCAGAAAGATAAACCATATGTATCTTCATCAGTTTGGTTGCCATGGAAATGATTATGCTGACCCAGATGATTGCAGCTTCTGAGGATGAATAAGCAGCTGCCCAGACGGTGTACTCTAAAGAAACAAATATCTCATTCTCACTTTTCTATATATGGATAAGTGTACAGGAAACAACAAGATAAACCTGAAATGCCCTGAAGAAGAAATCTTTTGCTAGTTTTAGATAAAATTGTTAACTTTGGATTGTGAGGGAGGAGCCTTTGCAAATGCCATGGGCTGAAACCTGTATTTTAAATAAGGAAATGGACACTTTTTTTAGAATATATGTGCAGTAATAAAAGTGGCAATAATTTACATTATTCCTTCTTTTGCTGACATTTCAATAGGTGGTGCTTACATGGCCAAAAGAGCCCCATGGATAAGAGGGAGGGAGCCATGTGTTAAAGGAAACTTTGGTGGGGGGGCTTGGAAGAAAAGAAATAACTTTTTAGGCACTTGTCCCCAGCTGCAAGCTAGCAAGATTTAAATTCTACTGGTTCTGCATCAGTGGAAGTTGCTAAGATAGGAATCAAAATTTGCTCAACTCCCCCATTTAGTTTCAGCAGACAGCATCCTGCTCAGATGGCTAGTTTCTGGACATCAGACCCAGAGAAGAAAACTTTTCTTTTCCGAGACATTATTTTGGATGAAGAATTCTGCATGGGGGTTCATAACTCAAACGTACATGACTGGAGCTTAGTGAACCTCTTACAAATGAGCACAGATAATGGTGGAATTAGCAAAGTGTTTCTGGTGGCTATTGCTTTGTTACTATAGGTGAACAGGGCAAGGAACAATCTAGCCATCTATGTACCTACCTATCAGGACAAAGCTTTTCCTTAAAACAATGACAAATCCTTAAGTAAACATCTTAAGGACAATTTCAGCCATTATAACCGGTTATATAATTTCCTGCCCATTTGTCTTTATTCTTAAGGCCAAACCAGACATGTTGTTAACTGTAACTAACATGTGTGTTACATTACACTAACAAAGCCATACAAAATCTTCTCCCTCAGCTGCTATTTACAGGGAAGGCAACGGCAAGCCTTCTCTGAACAAATTTTGCCAAGAAAACCCCATGATACATTTGCCTTAGGGTTGCCATAAATCAGAAATGACTTGAAGGCACACAACACACAAGACACCTTCGTTAGAAAAAGTGCAAGTTTTCCTTCCAGTGCAAACAGCAACTTGGAGAGAGGGATAGTTTTCATTGAGACCACTACAGAAAAAGCCCTCCCTTCAGCCACCATCTTGAGGGAGAGAGAGGCAGGCTAGCTCCAAGAAGCCAAGTCCTCCCTCCAGTCCATCTCCCCTGATCCAGGCCTCAGAGGTAGAGAAGACTGCTGGACCTCATCCCCTTCCCTACCACCATTCCCATCTCCTTTTGTGTCGTGTCTTTTTAGATTGTAAGCCTGAGGGCAGAGAACCATCTAATTAAAAAGATTGTATGTACAGCGCTGTGTAAATTTACAGCGCTTTATAAATAAAGGTTAATAATAATAATAATAATAATAATAATAATAATAATAATAATAATAAATAAAAGATTTCCCCTCAGACTCCTTTCAAGGTGCACTTTAATAGGGGAGAGTCCCACACATGTAAATTCATTCACAAAGTTAATTCATTCACAAGCATCTAGAGGCTTGAAGTAGGAAACATCTGGGGATCCATGGAGACAATAGGCATGAGATTCCTGAGGCACACCCACCGTTTCCTGGAATTAAACTAATCAGCAAACCTTTTTGGCAATCTTGGAGCCAGTTCCTACTCACAGTGTATCTTAAAAGAGGGTTGTTGGTTTTTTTCACACCACAAGTGATTTATATCAGGAATTTAGTCATGAAGAGGCTGTTAGTGCCCTTAACTACCAGTGAGTTAGGAAAGAAAGTTGATTTTGGCAGCAACCTTTCTTGAGCTGGAGTACAAAAAAGGCAGCCTGCCAGTTAGTAGGATAAGAAATATATACAATCATTAAGTCATACTGAAATGGTTTTACTGTAAACAATATTCCTGCTGCACCAGTATCTCTGGAAGTAACTAGTTAAGAAATCAGAGTGGAACTAAAGATAAGAGCTGAGAAAATATCAACAACTATATTGGGATGCTATGGCAAATTAAAGCTGAATAAAGAGTCAAAAACCTTCAAGTTATTTTGTTTTGGCAGAACTTTTACTGAATCCATCTGCAATAACATTTTATAATATTGCCCATAGCCCATATTCTTTGTCAAATCATTGCCTCTCTTAAACCTCTGGAAAATGTATAATGGGATTAAATCTGTTTGCTACTCTAGAGTTATATAGTACTATGGAATAAAATTTGGAAGAGCTCAAGCAAATAGACACTCAAAGCCTGATTACTACTTTACATGAGAGAAGGTCACAGATTTATGTGTCTTATATCCATCTTATTTCCAAAATATGATTTTGAATGTATGTATATGTTTTCTAATGAGACAACTCTAAAAAGGTCTTGTGCTGAATACAATGTACTCCCATAGGTTAGAAAACATTGTTCATAACACCATTCTGCACAATATGCTACATGTAACAACATATCAGGTGCTTTAAAACTTCTCAGTTTTTCTATTTATCCAAGACTGCAAGTAATTTTTCTGGCACCCAGCAGACACAGTACATGACTAGTGGGCTGCATTCACACTTAATAGATTTAAAATTGTGCAAGTTTGTAATAATAATTTGCACTACTTCATCTGACAACCAAATGAAATGGTAAGAAGTAGAGGTAAGGAACTGATGCATATTAATTGGTTGCTTCATGGGGTATGTTTTAAATTACTGTCCCTTGGCACATTTTATTGCAGCTGCTCTGCACCTGTAACAAAAAAAAAATCTATCAAAACAGCTATTTTTAATTTTCATGTTTGTGTTTGAGAGAAGAAGGTCTTCTGTCCACATGGTGAGCTAATGCCCTGTCCATGAAATCAGCTAGCACCAGCAAGTTAAAGTCCCAGTGATTTTTAAATCATTGTCACAGGCGAGGCGTTGTCATTCTACTTCCTTGAGACTCTTATCTTTACATCAGGAATGGACACTTGCCTCTAAAGCAGAGAACTGAGTGTGTGTGTATGCATGCACACCCCATTGTTCCCCATCCCTGGAAAAAAATGGAAGCCTATTTTTATGTTCATTGATTAAGCACTTCAGGAACAATGGATCTGAGGGGATTGTTCTAGGTGCCTCTTCCCTCAATGGCTACATCCACACTGCAGAAATAATCCAATTTGACACCATTTTAACTGCCCTGGTTCAGTGCTATGGAATTCTAGGAACTGTAGTTGGTTGTGGCACCAAAGCTCTCTATCAGAGAAGGCTAAATGTCCCACAAAACTACAGTTCCCAGAATTCCCAAGCATTGAGGCAGGATAGTTAAAGCAGTCTCAAACTGGATTATTTCTGCAATGCAGATGCAGCCTAAGGCTTTGCGGTTTGCCTTGGCTTTCTGTTTCATCAATTGTCGCACATCTGAGGAAAATATCACAATACTTGCTTGCTTCCTCTCAAATATCTCTGTATTTTTTATTAAACTAGAAGATGTTCTGATAACAAGACTTAACCAGAAAGCTGAAGTGGTGTCAACCTGGATTATTTCTGTAGTGAGGATATAGCGTAGATGAAAAAAGGACTACATAGCCAAACAACAACAACAAACCCAAACAAAAAAAAAACAACAACAACAACATCCCCCCAACTAAGTTTCTTTAGTGAAAGAAATAAGCAACCAGTTATTCAGAGAAACAATTGGGAGTTATTAAGCACAACTGGACAATACAGCAGACTCTTCTGTTGTCACTGTGTGTTTTGTTTAGGTGCAGAATTGAAATGGATCCAATTACAGCTGAAGAAGAGGAGGAGTGAGAAACAATTAATAGTAAAAATCCTCCACTGCTTTTTAGCTTGCATAACACACTTGGACTGTGTTTTACCCTTCTAGTGAGGGCTCCACTGTTTAGTTGAGGTTAAAGAGTTCTTGTGAACAAACAAAAGCACATTACAACTTCAGGCCTATCAATAATTTAGAATCTTGGACAGCATTAATTAAAACACAGTCATTGTGCATCATTTATCAGTGAAAGCACAATATTGAAAGTGGGGAAGGTGAAGCATGCAGTGCAAATTTCCTTTTAAAATCTAATCTAGGGAAATTAGATCCTGAATTAATAAAGTGGCAAGCTTTATTATGAGTTATGAAACAATGCAGGTAAAAAGAGCAACAAGCTTACATCAATATAAGTCAATAACACAGTACTTGACCCTCTTTTATAGCAAGCGGGGACATATTCAGTGCTGACTGTCTTATCTACCATATTTGATTTAGCAAGTAAAGGTTATGATCTAACAAACCACAGACATTATAGCCAAGGGACTTCCCATCTTCCACATAATAGAGTACTGTGAAAGAGAGAAATTCTTAGATTTACATATATTTTTACCTGAATATGTTTGTGATTTTGAAACTAATATTTGCCCAAGAAAACTCACTAAGGAAAATTAACAAGAGGACAAGCTTCCAAAAATCCTAAATTCTACTGTCTTCTACCTTTCCTAGCATTGTTGCCTTTTCTAATGGGTCATGTCTTACCATTTTTACCCTTTCTCAAATATATTGATAATATTGTTCCTGCAGGTCTATAGTATTTATTTCTGGCTTTTCTTTTGACTAAAATTATAAAAATATTTTAAGTGTCCATTATAATTAATTGCTGGCTAATTAAGGGCCCAAATAGACATGCCAAAATAAAGCTGCTTTGGGTCACTGTTTAAATGCTGCATGTGTCCTAAGAGGCCAGAAGTCGTGCCAAAGGCACGCTTCAGACCTAAGGACTGGAGGGCAGCTTTGGTCTAGCTTCTGGCCTTTTAAGATGCGTGTGTCATTTAAACACCATACCTCCAAAGTGACCTGAAGCAGCTTTATTTTGGCCTGTCTGTTCGGGCCCTAGGTTATCTATATTTTAAAGGAAAAAGCAGCCAGTTTTCCTCCTGACCAGAAGCATGAAGTTATTTTCCTTTTTCAGGCAAGCAAACACTGTTTCCCGTAGAAAAAACAGAAATGTTTTACGTTATCCATGCTGCAGGAGTTCAGAAGGCCTTCGAACATGTTTCCCTTATCCTATCCAGCTAACAGATGAACTACAGTTTTCCATCTATATATGCTGACTAGTACCTTTCCCCCAATTGCCTTTCCTTTGAACCAAACTATTCAAAACACCAGGAAATGAATGTAGGAGCCCTGCTAGATCACACCAAGGCCTATCTAATCCAGCATCCTGTTTCCCAGAGTAGCCAAGCAGAGCTGTATCTCTGAGAAGCCTGCAGTGAGGGCATGAAAGCAACAGCCTTCTTCTGTTATTTTTCAGCAACTCACAATCAGCAACATTTAGTAGTAACCACTGATAAGTTTTATTCTCCATCCATTTGTCAACTTCCCTTTCAAAGCCATATAATCTGATGGTTATCATTACTTCTTAGAGGTACAGGTTAATTCTGTAGTTTAACTATATATAGTATGAAAACATTTTATCTTCCTGTGCTGAATTTCTTTCCATTTAGCTGCACAAGCTGATTCTATATTATGAAGATGAGGAAACTTGTTTTGTATTTCCTTTCTCCACAGGGCAAATGACTTAGATACCATATACTTACTCCCCATTGAAATCCCAGGTATTGTAACTTTTTCTTACAAGGTAGTTGCTCTAGTCTCTTGAATGTAATTCATTGCTATTTTCTGTCCCTTTTCCAGTTTTATAACTGCTAGCAACCAGAACCAGGCACAGTATTACTCTCTGACAGCACTATACACAAAGACATTAAAATACTGGCAGTTCTATTTTCAGACCAACATGAACACAATCCAAACATGAGAGATTTAGTGTGAATATTCTTAGGACTCAAACAATGAGTGGACTCAGCCCAATCTGCAACTTCAAATAGAGGAGAAATAGAAGTTAAACATTTAATACTTAAGAATATTTATAGAACATTCCCCTCCATAGTTAACAACATATTGTGAGATTTGCTGGAACCATAGAATCACAGACTTGGACAAGACAAGGGGGTTGTTCTCACTGGCTTATACCCCGGTTTTCAAATCGAATTCAAGGTGTTGCATTCCTACTGAAACCTGATTTAACTCTAGAACAGTTCTAGATTAACCCGCAATCGTTTCCACTATGATTCGAATCTGTATCGGTGTATTTTATTTAATCAGGGTTAGAGGCTTATAAACCGGAGTAAAAAAACAGAAGGGTCAACCCTTCTATTTTTCCTTGATTCGGGATAGGAATTGGAGTATTTAAATAGGAACCATTCAGCCTCTGAATCGGGTTAACTGGATGGGAGGAGCGGAGCGCGATGGGCTGGCTCAGGGGAGTCGCCCTTTCTTTGTCCTCATCCATCATCCGTCGCCATCTTTGCCTCCCTTGTCCCTTTGTCCGCCGAGATCTTGCGATAAGAGAGCAGAAGCAACAGGAACTTCTTCGATTTGCTCCTGCAGGACATATCCCTGCTTCATGGCTTAAAAGATAGCTCAGGGAGCAATCTTCCCCAAAGATTCTCTCCCCATGGGACAGGCAAAGTGAATTTGGGAAACCGAGGCTCTTTCCAGAGGAACTATGGGATGGGTTTTGCAGGACATATCCCTGCTTCATGGCTTAAAAGACAGCTCAGGGAGTTCTCTATAAGCATGCATATTAACACAAACATCTGCTTCAGGTGCAGGTGAGGGTCCATGATTGTCAGTAAGGAAAGCAGTAATGGCAAAAGAAGGAGGGAACAGAAAACTGGAGGACTCTTAAAAGCTTGGGCGCTTAGAAGCATAATAGCTTAAGCGCCTTCTTATTGGTCCTTTTAAAAAAAGCGCCAAATTAAAAACGAATTACAAACGGTCAATAAATGGAAACGCAGGAAACAGCTAAACTGGTTTATGTTACTCCGGTTTATTGTGACGTCACGATGACGTTGCTTTGATTGACAGCCGAAAAAGGTGAGTGCAAACAAAATAACGCTAAAACTGGTTTATATATACACCGATTCATTCTTGAATAGGAACAAAAGCGGATCATTTACAGAGAATCAGTTGGTACATGAGAACGAAGAAAAAAAGCGATTTGGAACGCGGGATAACACCCGTGTTATTTTGAATTGGTTTTACCGAAACTGGTGTATTTTAAATTGTTGTAAATCGTAAGTGAGAACACCCCCCACAAGGGCCATTGAATTGAACCCCTTGCTGCACAGGAATACATAATCAAAGCACTCCTGAGAGATGGCCATCCAGCCTCTGTTTAAAAACCCTCAAAGAAGGAGACTCCACCATGCTCTGAGGCAGCGTATTCTACTGTCCAATAGCGCTTATTGTCATGAAGTTCTTCCTAATGTTTAGGTGGAATCTCTTCCCGCAGTTTGAATCCATTGCTGCTTTCTGTTTTCTGGAGCTGTGGAAAACAAAACTTGCTCCATCTTCAGTATGACATCCTTTCAAATATTTGAATAGGGCTATCATATCTCCTCTTAACTTTTTCTTCCCCAGACTAAACATACTGAGCTCTCTAAGCATAGTTTCCAGACCTTTCACCAATTTGGTTGCCCTCCTCTGGACACACACCAGCTTGACAACATTCTTCATCAATTATGGTGCCCAGAACAGATGATTCTGTATTCCAGGTGTGTGACCAAAGCATAATAGAGTGGTACTATGCTATTACTACCCTCAGTCTAGACACTATGTCTATTAATGCAGCCTAATATCATATTGGCTATTTTAGCTGCTGTATTTCACTGTTGACTCATGTTTACCTTGTGGTCTACTAAGACTCCTAAATCCATTTTGAATGTACTACTGTTGAGTCTGGTGTCCCTCATTCTATTTCTGTGCATTTCATTTTTTTTTCTGCCTTAGTATCTTGCATTTTTTCCCTGATGAAATTCATTTTGTTAGTTCTGTCTTAGTTTCTTAATCTGTTAAGGTCATTTTAAATTTTGATTCTGTCCTCTAGGGTATTAGCTACTCCTCCTAATTTGATGTCATCTATAAATGTGGTAAGCATGCCCTCTATTCTTTCATCCAAGTAATTGATAAAGATGACAGGACAGAACCTGTGGTAATGTACTTGTCATTCTTTTAAAGGATGAGGACGACTCATTGCTAGGTTCAGTCAGTCAACCAATTACAAATCCACCTGACAGTAACACTGTCCAGCCCACCTTTAACCAGCTTTTTTGGAAGGATATCATGGAGGGGACCTTGTCAAAGGTCTTGCTGAGATCAAGTTATACTGCATCTACAGCATTCCCCTCATCTACCAAGTTTGTAATGCTATTAAAAATAAATAAATAAATAATATCAGTGCACTCAGAAGTAGAGCAGAACAAGTAACATTCTGAGCAGTAAATTACCTGGCCATAGACTCTTCATTAGAAAACTGAATGTTTGTTTACATAGTTAAAACTGTGGTTCAAAATACTTGGCATTTGAGAAAAGAGACAGAGAGATTTTGCTTCCAAATGTGACACTTATTATTCTCTGAACAGCTCCAGAATTCCTTATTAATGGCAGGAGGGACAACTGGAAGGAAAGAACACTAAAAAAGCAGAGACACCACTCCTAGGAACAGTGAACTGGTAGCCTGTACATGGCCAAAATATATGTCAAAAATGTCTGGTAAAGTAATGAGATTATATGTATTATTTATTTGTCCATTTCATTTCATTTGTATGACACCTTTCTCCCAGGAGGGACCCAAGGCAGATCACAGATAAAAATGTACAGTGCATATGTGTAGTTCTCCCCACCCCCAGTCTACATCACTTTACAATTATATTGACCTGCCTTTACCTTTTGATTGCCTATCCATGCATTTTGGAGCGGTTGCAATCCAGCTTCAATCAATCTTGGATGAAACAGATTATCTGGACCCATTTCAAACCGGCTTTCGGGTGGGCTACCGTGTTGAGACGGCCATGGTCGCCTTGGTTGATGATCTCCGTCTGGGCACCGACAGGGGAAGCGTGTCCCTGTTGGTACTTTTGGACATCTCAGCGGCTTTCGATACCATAGACCATGGTATCCTTCTGGAGCGCCTGGCAGAGATGGGAATCGGGGGCACTGCGCTCCAGTAGTTCCGATCATACCTATCTGGGAGGTTCCAGATGGTGCAGCTGGGAGACGTGTGCTCCAATAAGAGGGCCCTTACATCTGGGGTCCCTCAAGGAGCCATTCTGTCTCCCATGCTTTTCAACATTTACATGAAACCGCTGGGAGAGATCATCCGGAGACATGGGGTGCGGGGTTATCAGTACGCTGATGACACCCAAATAGTCTTCTCTATGTCTCCGACTGATGCAGTGACTGGGGATGGCATCTCTCCTCTCGTGGCCTCTCTGGAGTCGGTAATGGGCTGGTTGAGGAAAAACTGACTCAGTCTGAATCCAGAGAAAACGGAGGTACTCGTGATAGGTTCCCCTGGCCCAGGGAAAGCGGTGGTTCCACCTGTCCTGAATGGGATCACGCTTCCTGTGAAGGACTCGGTACGCAGTTTGGGGGTGCTCCTTGATTCGTCGCTCCACCTTACATCTCAGGTGGATGCGACAGTCAGGAGCACCTGTTATCAGCTTCGGCTGATTCGCCGAATCCCTACCTGGACCGGAGGGACCTTGAAACGGTAGTACATGCTCTGGTAACCTCTCGTTTGGACTTCTGCAATGTGCTCTACATGGGGCAACCCTTGTACCATACCCGGAAGCTACAATTGGTGCAGAATATGGCAGCCAGGTTGGTTACTGGCATACCCAGAGCCAGCCACATAACACCAGTGCTGAAAGATTTGCACTGGCTGCCTATTCGCTTCCAGGCGCAATACAAGGTGTTGGTTATCACCTATAAAGCCCTAAATGGCTTGGGCCCAGGATACCTTGAGGACCGCCTCTCCCCATACAATCCGCCCCGCACTCTCAGAACATCTGGGCAGCACCTATTGAGGGTCCCAGGAGCCAGACTAGCCTCCACATCGAGGAGGACTTTTACCATCTCGGCCCTGACCCTCTGGAATTCTCTGCCCATTGAGCTCCGCTCGGCCACCTCCCTGGCCCAATTCAAAAAGGGGCTGAAGACCTTCTTGTTTAAATCAGCATTCCCTGATACAGGCCCCACTTAGCCTCCCCCCCCCGTCAGCAGTGGCAAGCTGGCTAGAATGTTTTAATGTATTTGTTTTTAATGTATTGTATATGTATGTATTTTATAATGTTGTACACCACCCTGGTTATTTAGAAGGGCGGTATATAAATACATTTTTTATTATTATTTATTATCCTTTAGGAAGGGTCTTTGTACAGTATTTGCAAATTTGTTGTTGTTGTTCAGCTGTAAGTCTAGATCATTTATTCACAAGTGAAAAACTGGCAGTCTATACAGATCTTTGGGGAAGTCCACTGCATACTTCTCTCCATTCTCAATACTGTTGTACTTATGTTCCCACTCTTTGCTTCCTATTCTTTAACTGATTGATGAGTGTTAAAGGACCTCCCCCCTCAAAAAAATACTCTATTGAACCAACTTAGAAACGGCACAGTAAGAAAGTGTCTGATGTTTTATTAAAGAACTGTCATTTCACTTTGCAGTTTCCCTGTGTGGTTTGTATGGTGATAGACCTGAATAAGTTAAGGCATAATACTTTGACACTTTTGAAGAGGCAATCACTAGACAGAACTCAGCTCTTGTAGACTGTACAAGAGCTGTACATGTGCAAATTTTACATCATGATGTCAAACTACTTAAGCATATTCCATGGATATGGGGTTCTCATTTGTTTTCTGAAGGGCTAACAAGTGCTGCTGTAGGGAAGGACTTGAGTGTTGTATAACTCAACACACTTCCTACACCTATCTAGTGTCTACTTGAGTTCTCTGTCTTTTGAATTATGTCCTCACTCTACTAAACTCATTTGTACTGAGGGAAGGCCAGCTGCAAATTCTCTTAGGGGCTGTGCACACTGGCCATTAAGGCTGGCCTGGGGGTGGAGTAGGGTTGTGGTGTCCACATGACACATGCCCCAACTCCGCTCCCAGGGTGGCATGATGTTGTGTGCTGCTCTACACGGTGCATGGTGGCATAGCACCTCCTCTGGCGCTGTGCCCTGGAAAGGCCAGATTGGGCCCACAGTGTGCAGTTGCCACAGAACCAATCCGGTGCAGATGAAGACAGCTGCAGGCCGCCCCTTAGGGGTGGTCTGCACAACCTCTTAAATATCCAGTCCAGCATCTGCTTTCCAACAATGGCTAACCAAATGTTTCTGGTAAGATCATGTCTGTGGTCTAACTCAAACAACTTTTATTCAAAGGAAAACAACCTTAGAACACAAAAGAGCTATTTAGTTGATCTGGAACCAATTACCAGAATTAAAACTTGCAGTTTCCATAAATTACCAATGATGCAACAAAGTACGTCTGAGTCTAAAGCCTGAGTGGCTTTCCAGATGTTGTTCTACCTCAACTCCCATAATTCAGCAACACTAGCAATCCTGACTACAGAGCAGAATATCCAATCAAGTATTATGACATGAGTGCTTTCCCCCTTTTCCTTGACATGCTCATTCTCACAAGCTGTTGTGCACATGGCCTTAAAGGCAGAAACAAACTTTATCCAGTTACTTCTTACAGAGATCCCACTCAAAACACAAAAAGAGAAGCAGATCAATTCTCCTTTTCTCCATATTCATGAACATTTTCCTGTCTGGAGATGGGGGCACTCCCAATTTCATTATGAATACACAGGCAGGAGCATTTAATGCCATACTGCCTAAGGAACATGTAAAACAGAACACAACTGCACTCATAGGTTTATTGATACAATCAATACTTCTTCTTAGAATGTGTGTACTTGTCTCACTTCCAGCTAACTGAATGACAAAGTCAGAAGTGCACAATTAAAATGCATTTAAATGAGCAGTATGCTACCTATGCCAATACATTTTGGTTTGTTAGGAAAATATATTCTTGGTGGCAATACTGTTGTACAGAAACATTTCCCCCCTTGACAATACACACTGATACAGTTGCAGTGTGAATGAGCTATGGGGATAGGATGAGGAATATTCTACAGCCTCCTTTTTTATCATTTTGTACCCTAAGCATTCTGCATATGAAAAGTATGGTGAGTGAGCTTGGTACAATGGGGTGATTCAGAAAATTGCATAAAAGGCAATTGTTGGCATCCACTGAAGAGCATGGCATGACTTCATCCCTTAGTGGTACTGACACAGCATATGGTTACTTTATATAAGCCAGGGCTTAGTAAAGCATTCACTTTTATGCTAATCCAATCTCAGTGCTTGTCATGAGGACTATAGAACAGACTCATGTTGAGCAGCTTTTCTCTTGCTGTCTCTTGTACTGGTTTCACAGTTATACATATATAGAGAATCATAGAGCTTTTGTCCTTAAAGTCACAGGTATGAGTGACATGATGATTTCCATGGGTACAGTGTTCCACAAAAAAGCCTGAGCATTTGCTTCAGACTCAGATAGTGATGCTTGGTTTCTTTTGTCCTTGGCCACTGCTGATTTACATCTGGAATAGAGAACACACCATAATAGAGTGGTGTTACACATCAAATTACACATCCCAAGAAATTGCAGGCCATCTTTTATTTTTATTTTTCTTTAATAAAGATCTGTTAATCTGTTGAATTTTGTTGTTAATGGTTGTTACACATTCTGTGTAGAATTTGTATGCTGATGAATTATACCATTTTGATAAAATAAATAAATAAAATACATATGTAGACAAATATTAATTACCAGGCATTAATCTCAGATGCTGGTAATAGAGATTTTAAAAGTACTGTATATACTTGTGTATAAGTCAAGAAATTTAGGTCAAAAATTGACTCAAGAAACCTGGTCAACTTATACATGGGTCAGTATAGTACTTGACCTGAGAAAGCTCAGCTGGGAGAGACTGGGAAGGGCCCTCCAGCTGAGCTACCTCCTGAAGTCTGACCCTCAACTTATCCATAGATCATACTAATACCAATAATTTTGACCCCAAAAGTTGACCTTGACTTATACACGAGGTCGATTTATAGTCATGTATATACGGTATATACAGTAAGCAATTCACAAATTATACTGTTACCTTAACCAATCAACATGGTCTGCGTCCAGTCTACTTGAAGGAACGCCTCCTCCCATACAATCCTGCCCGTACACCCCAATCCTCCAGGAAAAACCTCTTACAATCTAGAAAGATGAGACTGGCGGTGACCTCCCGGAGGTCCTTTTCTGTCACCGCTTCAAAAACTTGGAATGACCTGCCAGAAGAGATTCGCCAATTATCCTCACTCAAGACTTTTAAAAAGGCGACAAAAACCTTTCTCTTCTGGCAGGCCTTCCCCGATTGATAATGTCCAGAAGCAATTGAATCCCCCTTTGATTATTTTTATTATTTGTGATTTGTTTTTAACTTTGATGTATTGTACTTTTTAAACATTTTTTTACTGTTTAATTTTATAGTTGGGAGGGAGGGTTGGGTCGGGGTTTTGTGGGGCTTGTTGTTTTTATTGTTGTATATTGTATTTTCTTTGTTGTTACCCACCACGATCCTCAATCGGAAGAGGCGGGATATAAATAAATATTTATTATTTTTATTAACAGTAAAGGAGCTGCAAATGATTCTGGAAAAGAATCAGCAGCACTAGGTATTGTGACTTTTTCTTAAGCAGAACAACAATTATGAGTCAATAACTATGGGAAGGGCTCTCCAACAGCACATTTTTAGCCAGCATCAAACAGATAGTTAGAAGATGTCACTAAAACCAACCATTTGGCTTAAATACATACATAATACAGTATTTCCTCAGGTGGTGTGTGTAGATTATTCCATGGTATATCTGTGTTTTATGAATACACATACACACTCTGAAGAAATACTGTATTACAATTGCCCCTTCATATTCATGGATTATCCATGGATTCAACCACATAATAATAATAAAATTTATTTGTGTTTCCCCGTTTCTCCCAGTGGATCGAAGCGGGGTTACAGACTATTAAAATCAATACATATAAAAACATAAAAATATTACATCAACACTCATCATACAACAGTACAAAAATCCATCAACCGTCCAGCATCCAGGGGCAAGGCAGAATATCGTTGTCAGCCGGGTAATTGGTCTTCATTTTTCGGGGGGGGGGGGGGGGAAGCTTGACAAAAAGAGTTTTAGTCTCTTTTTAAATGTTTCCAAGATGGAGACGCTCCTCAGGTAGGCTATTCCAGATCCGCGGGACCATTATAGTAAAGGCCTTTGGATGAGGAAAATATTGGAAGTGGTGTTCTCCATAAGTTCTACCAGATCTGAGTGAAAATATCAAAAATTATAATAACCTCAAAAGCAAACCTTGATCTTGCCATTTTTTAAAATAAGGGACACCATTTTACTACCCCATTATATATAATGGGATGAGCATCAAATAGAGGAGTGGGTGGGTTCCTTTAACCAAATCTCAATGGATACCCAGGGCCCCGCTCTATGATGTATATCTGGTTAATGAGCTTTCTCCAACTAGGTACCTTCCAACAACATATATCATCCTTTTAGCCATGGGATATGCTTAATAGCTATAATGGGAGTTATAGTCCAGCATGTTTGGTGGCATCATGTTGAGGAAGACTGATATAAGCATCTGTTCCTCAATCTGCTATTTGGTTGCCCATTGAATCTCTCTTGAAACCACTTGAAAGTGTTCTCAAGTTCATAAGTTCAAAAGATAAGATTGTCACACTAGATGAGACAAGTGGAATTATTATTAGTGAAATTTACTAAGAACTCCATTGCAAGTGTGATTTACTGTAGTATACAGCAAGAAAAGATGTAAGTGTACCTTCAAAACAAACTGCTTCCAATAAACTACTAAACTTTAGCCAAATTAATACCCATATAACATTCTTGTTGGTCCAGACCAACATCCACCCAATTTTCCCACTGTTTTTCTAGGAGCAGCCAGTCAAATACATTTCAACATCCAGCATAGACAGGTGATTAGTCACTCATAGCCTCTGATATTGAAGGAGATGCTGCCTTTGGCTACGACAGCTAATAACCTTTCACCTAATATCTGTATTCTGTTTCTGCCTATCAAACAGCTATACAAAACACGGAAAGGATCCCAGAACTTTGAAAAGAAATGTTAACACAGAGAGAGGTCTTGTATTATTCATGCCTAAAATTACAGTGAATTCAGTTCGTCTCCTCCTGTAAAGTCAACTTTGATTTATGGTGACCCTATGTGTGAGAGACCTCCAAGTCACCCTACCATCAACAACCCTGCTCAGGTCTTGAAAAATTCATGTCTGTGGCTTCCTTGATTGTATCTATCCATCTGTAATGTGGATCCAACTCAGAAAAAACGAGTTACGGAAGCTCCCTCGACTTTGGAATACAAGTGTGTGTGACGGGGGGGGGGGGGGGGGGAACTTGCATCATCATGGAATTGTTTCATTTGTGTCATTTAGGGAGAGGAGAGAATTGAAAAGTATCCTTTTGAAGGTTCTGCCCAAATACTAAGGAGATGACAAAATTCACATGCAAAACCATGGGATGTTAATGCAGTAATACATCTTGGGATGTTAATGCAATAATACATCTGGGTCTTTATCTACACTGTAGAAATAATGCAGTTTGATACTACTTTTACTGCCATGGCCACATCCTACAGAATCCTAGGGTTTACAGTTTCTGAGGGACTAGCACTCTGTGGCAGAGAAGGCTAAAGACCTTGTAAAACTACAAATTCCAGGATTCCATAGGATGGAGCTACAGCACTTAAAGTGGTGCCAAACTGCATTATTTCTACAGTGTAGATGCATCCTAAGAAGTATGCATTGCCTATAAACATACCTTGAACTTTACCATGTTACAACTGACAGAATTAGGACTGTATAGGCCAAGTATTTTAAAACCATTTGTTTGTAGCTTATTATCACAACAATTCAGACTTTTAAGATCAATGTAAATGTGGCTACTGTTATCAGACCATTCATTTTGGCATACTAAAAGATAAGAGGGCCTCAGTGATTACATGTACATATGTATGGGAAATACTTTGAGAGAATGATTCCCCTTTAAGTCAAGATGTTTTCTCATTTCTCACCTCCAAGGAATTCTCTCATCTGAGCAAGCTTATTTTATTCAGCCTAAATCAGCATTCTCCAGCCTGGAGCCTTCCAGGTATGTTGGCCTAGAACTAAACAGAGAGTGAGACCATTCTTAGCCATGAGCTGGGCTATGTAATGAATTCCTGTGGGACCAATTAAGGAGCATAAATAAAGAGAAAGTAAACCATATTTCCTCTGCTTCATAGTAGTGAGATTCAAATTACAGTGATTTCAAGAAGGAGACCCAATATATTTTGCTTCAATTTGGCCTTAAATAATGGACATTTAAATATAATGGACATTTAAACCTAAGTTCATGTGGATCCATCTATCTCATTCTTTATCAGAAAACCACCTATTGGCACAGTTATGCTTCATAACTGAACTGAACTAAGTTATTTAAAGAGTCAGCTTCCTTAAATTCTGAGTTGTTTTCTTCTTGTGGTTATAAAACTGGAGAGCCAGAAAAATAAATTTTCCATGTGTTATTGGAAAGGCTTAGCTATAGCAGCACTATTACTTGTAATAGAGTTGCATGGTTAAATCCCTGTGCATTATGCTGGAAACATACCACATCACATTACTTTAATATACCTTCTTTGGTGATTTAATTTACTTCTGCCACCAGGTGGCACTTTCAGTGGATTTATTACATTCAAAAACTACATTATATTCAATACTGTGAGGCAAAAGGCCAAAATCGATTAAAGGATAGAACACCATTTACATATACGGTTCTCATAAAAGGCTTCTCAGCTTTGGTAAGGATTTGCTTGTGCCAAAAAGCAGCACAATGTGTGTGTGTGTGTGTGTGTACAAAATAATCATAATTGTAATCATGATGACAAATATTGCTTTTATTGCAATTCATAATGCAGGCTATCAAAGAGTGAGAACTGCAGTGAAGTGATTATCCCATTATTCCCATCCAATCACATAATGATTATCATATTATGAATAGTAAGAAAGAATCTACAAGGTCTCTCTCTTTCCAAACTCAAGATGAAGCATTTAAATAATATAATATGATTTCAAAACAAAGAGTAGCATCAATACACTTACAAAATCATTAAAAAAAATAGCAGCATAAAAATAAAACATCATAAAACTTCTCAGCTTCATCCCTGAACATCTAATGGCACTTTTAAATTAGATTCTAATCTAGACAAATACTGTAGCTAATGTTTACCAGGACTAACCTGGGAATGAACTTTGATTCAAAACATGCCATAACTAAACAAGAAAGATGAAAAAAAAAATCAAGATTTGCTATTTCTGCAAATTCATTTTATGTGAAATGATTATAAGTGCAAAATTGAATTTAATCTTAACAGCCATCCATTTCCCTCTATTTTTAAGTTATCATGTACTGTAAGAAGGAAGCATACAGTGGTGACTGTTGGATTCTGTGTCAGTGGATCAGTGAATTGGCTTCATGATTTAATCTCAATTATAATTTATACAGGAGATACACAAGTTGTTGGACTTTTTAGGGGGCAGTGATGGGGTACCCCCATGGATAATTCCTTTGAAGTCTGTTCTACAGTCTAGAAAGATTCACTGCCCTACTGATGCGGAAGTTACCAAATCAGATATCAATAGACTCAGGATAACTTCAAGGTATGAAGAAATAATATTAAGCTGTATTCAGGGATGAAAGTGACAACTTCACTTGTAGACATCAAAGGTGAAATTAAAGATTTCAGTGTGGTTGGGATTGGGCACAATGTCTCTCTACCCACCCACCCCGAAAACCCAGATAGAGAGCAAAAAACCCAAATAGGGAAGAAACCTTCACTCCCAACTAACATTTGGACTAAACATGATCAGTGAGCATAGAATGCTGGATGACTATTGGAGAGGCAATAAAGGAAAAACAGAGAAAGCTGAGATGGAGTGTCTAGAACCCCCCCCCCCCCCACAGGCATGTACCGGGGGGATCCAAAATGGGAAAGAAAGCCCTAAACTAAAATGAAAACTAAACACAATCAATGTGCACAGAAAGCTGGCTGTTTATTGGAGAGGGAATAAAAGAAAAAGAAAGGAGGGTGGAATGGAGTGGCTGAATTCCTCAATAGAAAGCATTTCATGTGGCAATATTTTGTTGTAAGGACCCACAAGGATCCACCTGTTAAACTGGCAGAACAGCAATTTCTGTTCCCATGGCCTGTTTTGCTATTCAGCAGTGCAATGCTATGGATTTCTACACAGAAATACACCCAGCAAGTATGCTTTGTAGGATTGCAGCCTCAAAGAATCAGTGGGTAGTCGAAAGCATCTGACTTTCAAGGTCAGACACTATGATGTATTTTATTCACTACTGTGGATATAGTTCATCAATGTTTATTAGTTTGTTAAACAGCCAGCATGGACATTACTTTTCCAAGTTGTGAAGCATGTTGGTTTTCCCAGTAATTACCATCCTCAAAAAGTTGTATGCACTTATCTCACAATCTAACACAATAGTTTTGTTCTTATCTTCAAGCAGCTGATCTGTGCCCTTGTGCAGGCACAGAAAGGGCCATTCAGTAAGACTACTACTGTTTCAACAACCTGGACCCTCCTAAACAGAGTAGAATCCAAGTGATAGTGAACAAAATGAACCAAGGTTTTGTATTGTGCTCTTAGATCCTATAATGGCTCAGTCCAGTATGTTTCATTACAACAGCTACTGCCTTTTTTGAAGAAATGCCTGAACTACAGAGAGGGAAACTTGACATAAAATTGTAATTTTGAGCTATTTATGTAACTTTGATTAGAATTAATCCATGTTTTTCCCTGTAAGTATTATCTCATAGCTTTACCAAAATAATAATGGAAAGATGCAGAACTAATCAATCTTGTATACTTAAAAGTTCTCCTAGTTATATAAAGTGCAGCTGCTGCTATTTATGTTGATTCACATTAGAAACCAGATACAGACCTATGGTAAACACAGAACTCAACACACACTGACTGACTGCATGTTCTTGGAAGAAAGGTTTGGGCTAGTTCTCTCCCTGCCTATGTGGAAAGGATTAACATGAGTTAACTACACCGAGTCAACAAGTTTATTTAGAATCAATAATTATAATTAACTATGGAACAATTTCCATGACTCCCCTTGGTGCAGAGATCTGTCAAGGAAGCAGTAATGTGCCGGGACAGAGCAATGCAAGAATTAACTTCTCTTCAGTCATCCAAACCCTGCTGCACTCCGACCCACCATGGACCTGTGTAGAACTACCTCTTCATAGACTCAGGTGTATCTCCGAAGGCAGTAATAAAAATGTACCCTCTATTCCATTTGCACTTAATGAACAAAGCACTAATCATTCAAAAGAACTGAAACTAATACTCCTTAATGTCTCTGTGCATATACTTAGGATCAGGTGTGTCCAAGTATTATTGTTTTCTTTCTCAGGGATAGTAATACATATTAATTCTTTCTGCAGAACACTTTTTAAAAATGGAACTGATTTGCATTACCATAAACTATACAGAGAAAGCACTTTTCAGATTGCCACTGTAATCACCAAAGCTGTAGCAGGAAACGACTCTATGCACAGATTAATCCTTTTTCTCTTAACTATAACATTCATGGAAACAAAGAAAAGGCATTTCAGAATATCTATGCAGATCAACACACACTTTAGATGAAAAACATTATGTACTGGAAATTGGATTAAAGAGCATGGATCTCAGTAGCACTGTTTCAGGCTATGTACTCGTATGCAGCTAACCACTTGAGGGTATGTTGAAAAATATGGCAGTGGATGGAAGAGTTTCTTGAAGTAAAAAACAGACATGCTAACAAAGTACCAGCTACATATGGTAAAGTGCAACAATGCATTAATGCTTTTAGCCGTCACCTAACACTGGCAAAGAAGGTACAGTGCATTTGTACATTATAGCTATATTTTATGACTTGACAGGAAATTGTGCTTTAAAAAGAAATGTATTTTATGGAAATATGACATCCACGACAGATGTTTCTTTGAAACTGGTGGGAGAGGGGGTATGATTTGTAACTACAGTGATTCTTAGTGAACTGGTTTTCCATTTTATTAGAAAAAATGTATATTATAAGCCATGGCTTGAACTTAAAGAGGAAAAATGCTGCAGAAGAATCAGTCAACTCAAGTTCTTTTTCACAATATCTTTAACATAAATTCAAGCACCATTGATTGGATTCATCTGCCTTCTGTATTCCAGGGCAAGCCTATCTAAATTATACAAAAAGAACAGGAGATATGTTTTCCACACATTTCTTATATAATTTTACCCATGGAAAGAAAATATACTAAGCGTTCTAAGTGATCCAAAAGTGACCCCTCAAAAACAACAGGAAGATGGAGAAAAACAGGAGAAAAGGATCTTTTCTTTTGTTGCTGTTGGCAGTGTTCCAATCAAGCAGAACTTTGCTCACAGGATGCTTCTGCTAGTGGCATAAAATGCAGGATCCAGCCTACTGCTATAAGCAAAAGTTAATCAAACCATACCAATTTTCAGGGAATTTACAGGGCCACAGCCTTTAGTATTCCTTATTGCAAGTAAACACAATATTAAAGCTTCCATTATAAAGCAGGCTTAGCTTGAAATTTCCTGTTTGTTTAACTGGGCAAATTTGGTACTCTGCATCTTCATTCACAGGCAGCTTGCAACTGGCTTTTATGCATACAGAACTTGAATGTGATACTGATGCTATAAATATGCTCTCCCTCCCTTCTAGTTGGCAAGCTTTCTTAATTCATCTGGTGCAATGAAGTGAATAGGCTGTTTAAAGCTCCTGGGAAGAATTGTGATTTCTCTCTCTAAACACTGCAGGCAGGATCCCAGCAGCATTCAGCAAACTAGAGGCTGTTCTTAGAGAATCTTTAAGCCAGCTTACGCAACACTTGAATTTTTGTTTTTTCCTACTTTACGGAAAGCTTGCGTCTTAAGAAACGAGTTTTGGAGTGATTCTATCCAGCCAACGAAAGTGGCTATCCTTGACTGACAAGTTAACCAAATTAACCTGTTAATGAACTCTGCAATGTAGATACTATTCCTGATACTCTCAGAAAGGAGAAAGGGAGAGATACTATAGAGAAACTCCTAACAGACAGATAGGATCTATCTAACGGAGTTTCTTATCTTAACCTCTCTTGAATTCTCTTACAATAAGGCAAACTTGGAGGCTGTGTGTGTGCAGGATGGCCATATGTCCTCCTTTTCAGGACATTTCCTACATGTCAACCTTCTGTTCAGGAGGAATTCCCAAATGCCCTCCATTTTGAGCAGAGCTAAGAAGCATGAATTTATACTTACATGAGTGCTTTTAGCTTTTCTTTTGTTGTGTCCTACATTTTGCTTGAATGTCCTACATATTACCGTTCCTTATCTTCCTTTGCATTTAGGAGACCTGGTCAACCTGTGTGTGTACAAATAAGGACAGCACCTGGGGAAAAGAAAATGTTTCATGTGATTAAGTAAGCTTATTAAAGTCACAGGAGCCTTGTCAAAAAACAAATCTCAAGCAAGATATCGGCTCATCAGTATTTATTTGCAATATTTATACATCATCTTTCAGCCTGCTCTAAGAACTTTCAAGGTATTTTACAGCTGGAAAAAAATATGCAGTAATTGAAATCTAGAAAGAAATACAAAGACAGTACAGATGTCCACATGTTGTTGATGAGCTTCAAAACAGAACACCAGGATGAGCATAATAGCTGAAGATAAAGTGAATTAAAGTGAAAGGTAAGTTTCTTCTCCCATCCAAATAAAGCGTGTGAATTCTGAACTTCCAATGAAAAAGAATCTCAACTTCTTGTCTACATGTGATTATTCATAACCCATTTTTTGAGAAAGTATAGGGCATATGCCTCCCAGTAGTAAATACTATTATTGCAGATAATTTTGACAGTGTAAAAATTTATATAACTAATTCAATGAGTATTACAGATTAGAATAAAATAAGGAATCCACAGAAATGAACATCTAAATTATTTAAACATATTGACAAACCAGAGCAAATTAATCACATAAAGCTAATGAAATGTAGAGCTACCATGGCATAATGGTTTGAGTGATGGACTAGGACACTAGGAGATCAGCTCGGCCATGGAAATCTCTGGTGACCTTGGGTAAGTCACATTCTCTCAGCTTCAGAGGATAGCAATGGAAAAACCCCTCTGAACAAATCTTGCCAAGAAAACTCTGTGACAGGCTCTCCTTAGAGTCACCATAAATCAGAAATTACAGTCACCCCTCCTAACTTGTGGATGTAGGATCCGCAACCTCAAAAATCCGTGGAGGGGCGACCTGCTATTTTCAATGGGTTGTGTGCATGAGTGCATGCCCCATTCTAGCCTATAGGGCTTGAATATGCATTAGCCCCCGTTTCCATGGGTCGGTGTGTGTGTGTGTGTCTGGAACAGATTTCCCATGAAAACGGAGGGCCAACTGTATTGGAAGACAAATATCACCACAATAATTATACAAAAAAGAAAACCTAAACCATTTTGTTAGTAGTTAGGAATAAAGGTAATCTCTTGTTGTACGAAAACACCACAATCGTTTCCTTGAAGTCTTGGGCACATTTAACTATGAGTTGAGAGCCAGTGTGGTGTAGTGGTTTGAGTGTTGGACTACGACTCTGGAGACCAGAGTTCATTTCCCTGCTTGGCCTTGAAATCCACTAGGTGACCTTGGGCAAGTCACACTCTCACGGCTTCAGGGGATGGCAATGGCAAACCTCTGAATAAATCTTGCCAAGAAAATCCCATTATAGGTTTGTTTTAGGGTCACGAGAAGTCAGAAACTTGTTTAAGGCACATAACACAAGTTTAGCAAAGTAAGCAGAGGGCTTACTTTGGAGTACATAATAATGAGGATTACTGCTTCACCTGATTATTTTCATGTTTGCTCAAGAAAAAAAGGCCCCTGAAATCTACTGTACCCTAGGAAACTTTTAAAATGTAGATTTCAATTCCTTAAAAGATGTTTTGACAGTTATTCAGTATGTGAGAGTTACCCCCAGTGAAATACAAGAGCTAGTGCATGAGTACGAACTACTACAACACTATGGGGCCATGTTTTGTTTTGTTTTGTTCCTTTTCTGCCCATCAGTCCCCTTATCTGCACCAATGTCTGCCCAGAGCTCACCAAAGTCAGGGAGGGGGTTCTCCTGGGAACAAAATTAGATGGGCTTTTAAAAAAAAATTTGACAGCTTATGCACATATGTGCTATTGCATGGCCACAGGAGGCTGCACCTTAAATACTCACATCATCAGTATGGCAAAGATGAGCATGATTTGCTTGACATGTTTGTTTGTTTTGTTTTTTTTTAAAAACCCTCACAGTGGGGCTGTGACTTAGGGATTATTTTTTTCCTCTTTTCCAAGAAATAAAACCACAACAGACTGCTCCCAAGTTGGTGCAAACTATAGCTCTTGCACACATATTATATTGCTGGGAGATGATATTATTATATGGCTGAGAGAGTGTGACTTCCTCCAAGGCAAACCTATCCCAGGGTTTCTTGCTAAGGGTTGTTCCAAGGGGCTTGCCATTGCTATCCTCCAAGGCTGCTAGTTTTTTAA
>NC_056523.1:63871871-63936210 GCF_019175285.1 Sceloporus undulatus
AATAATAATAATAATAATAATAATAATAATAATAATAATAATAATAATAATAATAATAATAATAATAATAATAATAATAATTTATACCCCAGCTCACCAATGAGATTGAGGCAGCTTACAACAGTATTAAAAGGCATTAAAATACAATAAAATACAATACCCCATAAACCCATCCACCCATCATAACCAATAAATCAAAACAATAACAATAAAACAATACAGTTAAGATTATTAAAACGGACAAGACAGGGTAGTCAGTGGGAGATGACTAAAATGCTAATCTAGGAAGGCCTGTCAGAAGGGACAGTTAAAGCTGTCAAGATTAGTGATATAGTGGGTCTCCTCTGGCAGCTTGGGAACGGCAGAGGAGAAGGTCCTCTGGGTAACTGCAGCCAGTTTAGATTTTGCTGACTGCAGTAGATTTTTCCCAGAGGACCTAAGTACGTGGGGCAGATTGTATGGAAGAAGGCGATCCCGTAGATAAACTGGGCCCAAGCCATGAAGGGCTTTAAAGGTCATAACCAACACATTGTACTGTGCTCGGAAACTAATAGGCAGCCAGTGAAGGAACTTTAAAATCGGTGTTATATGATCACCCCTAGATCTCCCGGTGACCAATCTGGTTGCCATATTTTGAACTAGTTGAAGTTTCCAAGTTAGGCATAAGGGTAGCCCTTTTAGAGTGCATTGCAGAAATCAAGTCATGAGGTTACTAGCGCGTGTACCATAGTTTTTAGGTCCCCAGACTCCAGGAAGGGGTGCAGCTGGCGTATCCTGGTAATCACATCTATCAGACCTGACATCTGAAGCAATGGATTCAGGAGCACCCCCAAGCTGCGAACACAGTCCTTTAGGGGAAGTGTGACTCCGTCCAGGACTGGTTGATAAACCTTCATACCTGGGTTAGGGGCTCCAACAACATGTACGTCTGTCTTATCTGGATTCAGTTTCAGTCTGTTTTTTCTCATCCAGTCCATTGCCTCCCTAAAGCATTCATTCAGAGGAGAGATGCCATCCTTAGCTAATGCTGTAGTTCGAGGCATGGAGAGAGATATCTGGGTGTCATTAGCGTACTAACAGCACCCTGCCCCATGCCTCTAGATGATCTCTCCCAGAAGATTCATGTAGATGTTAAATAGTATAGGGGACCGTATGGCGCCTTGAAGGATGCCATATTTTAGCTCCCTTTTGGAGGAGCAACTGTCCCCAAGCATCACCATCTGGAATCCGCCTGAAAGATAGGACCGGAACCACTGCAGTGCAGTGCCTCCAATCCCCAACTCCCACCACTGAGAGGTCCAAAAGTACCAACAGGATCACACTTCCCCTGTTGATACTCAGGTGGAGATCATCCACTAGCCAAACAGTGTGACGTAGATGTGCATCATTTGATTGACAGTGTAAAAAATGATTTTTGCAATGCGCTCTACATGGGGCTAACCTTGTGCCTAGTCCAGAAACTTCAACTGGTACAGAATATGGCAGCCAGATTGATTATAGAAACAACTAGGAGTGACCATATTACACCTATATTGAAATCACTTCACTGGCTGCCTATTCATTTATGGGCACAGTGCAAGGTGTTGGTCATTACCTTTAAAGCCCTCCATGGCTTGGGCCCAACCTACTTAAGGGATCGATTCCTTCCGTATAACCCGCCCCATATCCTCAGATCCTCTGGGAGGAATTTGTTGCAGTCCACAAAGACCAGATTGATGGCAACCTTCCAGAGGACTTTTTCTGCGATCGCTCCCACTTTATGGAATGCTCTGTCAGACGAGATCTATCAAATTGCTAACCTAGAGAGCTTCAAGAAAGCTGTCAAGACGGATCTCTTCCGGCAGGCCTTCCCGGAATAGAACCCGGCCATGTAACGCTCCCCCCCCAGACATATATAACCGTTATTTTATTATTGTATTATTGTATTTAGATTTTATTGTTTGTAATGTTAATGGATAGAATTGTTTAATCTTTTTTAAGGGGAGGGGATTGTATATATTGTATTTTTTAAAGGTTGTACACCGCTTTGATTGTGGTAACAAAAAATGGGATATAAATTAAAGTTTTATTTATTATTATTATTATTATTATTATTTTAAAAAAAAGCCCTTGAGAATAAGCAAAATGGCAGCTCCATTTTAAATCAATACAAATGGTAATGTGAACTTCATCAGGGTTAAATTGCCATAGAGAGATTCGATCGGGGTGGGAACTTTGATTCGATATTGCATCATCAAATCTCCCTGGATCTACTCATCACAAAAATGCTAGTGTGAATGGGGCCTATGTGGAAATTGTTTCAAGCAGGTAACACCTACCGTCACAAACCTGATACCACCACTTTCCTCTCTAGAACAGTGCAGTTGAGTCTCGCCTTACGCGGGAGATCCGTTCTGGATCCCCTCCCCCCACGTAAGGCGAATTTTGCCTATGCTTGAATGGGGCTCGTGCGTGCGGTGGTGTGGCGGCACGCGCACCCCATTCATTCAAATGGGATGCACCGCCCCTTGCGCCTCGCGTGCTCCCCACGGCTTGAGTGCATATGCTCAAGTCCGCATATAGCACACACATATATAACACGGGTGCACTGTAATGAAAAGTATGCAGTCCCCTAGATATTGTTTAACAAGTCATAACTGCCCCAGACAATATAGCCAGTGGTGATTAATGCTAGTTGCAGTCCAACATGTTAAAACATCCTTTCTCTAGGAAGGCCATCTAGAGAACACTTTGCATGTTACTTACGCTAGGGGCAAGTCGCATGCTCTCAGCCTCAGACGAAGGCAATAGCAAACCTCCTCTGAACAAATCTTTCCAAGAAAACCCCTTAGGATTGCCATAAATCAGAAATGATTTGAAGGCACATACAACAACAACAGCAACATTTCATCATCACTTCAACATATTCCAATTCTAAAACAAAAGTACTTAAAAGTTAGGAATTCCTGTCAGTAAGGAAATTGTGCTTGACATATCCACTGGTTAGCATCCAGATCCAATTATGTTATTCCCAGTTATCTCTCATTAATTTGAAAATTGGGCAAAAGGCTAGTGAGTGAGGGTGAGTCCTATTGCTGGGCAAGAACTTAACCAATAACAGAATTCAGATTATGCTAAAATGGACAGGATTATTAAAAACAGGATAAAGGATCAATGTCAAAAATAAATAAATAAAAGAAAACATATATTCATAGTCTGACCTATGTAACATCTATGCTTCCAGAGATGGCTTCTATTCTGCAATTTGCCCACCCTGGCCACGGAATTTCACAAGGGATTCAGAGAAGACAGGCCATATTTCAGTTTCTAATCCTCCCATGATTTCCTGCTACTACTCCTGTCTTTTATCTTATTAGGAAAAATAAATCAGGGCTGGGTAGCATAATGGCAGCAGAGACAAAATAATGAAATAGCTACCCAGTTCCTTTTGATTGGCAGCACCTGGAGCTGTCTGCTCGGAAGCCCCAATCCGTCTCAATGACTCAGAAGGGTCACCTTAGACAATTTGGAGAGAGTGAAAAGAACATCTGGAAAGTTCACTCTTTATCTCTGGAGGGTTGCAAGGAGGACTGTGCAAGGAAGGGCATATCCGGCCTCTCAGGGAGAGTAAACATGTCTTGGTATACCTAAAAGACATCACACAGTGGGCTAGAGGATGTGAATAGGAGCCCTCTCCTCTTACTGAGCTAAGTCTAAGGACTAATGTCTTCAGTGGGTTCATACAACTGTCTGAACCTGAAGCTCTGTTTGGAGGCTCATAGACAAAGAGCAGCTCTGGGCAAAACCAAGAGGTGACAGATTTTGATATTTACCCATCTAGTGTTTTAGGGCATTTCTGATCACACAGATTTATTCTCTTGATCTGCCTTATTAAGCTGGAGACTACACAGATCTTGTAGGACAAGTCATCAAATCCTAATGTAAACAGAGCAGATGTTCACAGCAGATGATCAGAACATGCATCTCAGCTCTATTTACAGAATGCTTTAAGAAATCTATGGTTTGTCTTTGGAAATAAACAATAAGGGTATAGCAAAATTGTCTAAGTCAAACACAATCCTTTTCCTTTAAGTCTCCTTTCGAGTGCTAGTGAAGCAGAAGGAAGAAGCAGATGTCCTGATTCCCAAACTTTGGTCCTTTGAGTTCAAGCAGTGTCAAACCACACTGACTCTGCAGTGTAGATGCAGCCAAGGATGATAAAAGGTAGAGAGAACATCCGTTCTGGTGCCACAGCAAACTCCAACTCCCAGAATTCCATAGCCTTGAGCCAGAAAAGAGTTCAAGCGGTGCCAAACCGGGTTATTTCTCCAGTGTGGATGAAGCCTCGGAGTCAGGCTTTGCAAGAAGCGCACTGGGTCCCCCTCCCTTAAAAACTCAATATTTTATGAAGCCGAGGAGGAGGAGGAGGAGGCGGAGGAGCGCGGTGGGCCCTTGGCATCCATCGCGGTCCGGTCCCTGGAGGCCCCTTTGGAGACCAAACTCCGTGGATGCTGAAGTCCATTCAATACACTGGCAGAGGGCAAGGGGGTCCCTTGGGGAAAAAGGGCAAAGCCAAGGCTCGCTTATGAGCATTTCTATATCTTTCTCGGAACATTTTGAAGCCGCGGAGGCTTGACTCGGCGGGAAAGAATCCGTGGATACCGAGGGACGACTGCTTCGGCGCTAATATTAGAGAGAGAGAGAGAGAGCCTTCCTGAGAAGCAGGAGGAGGGAGCCCCCATGGCTGGAGTCTCCCAAACTCCCCACAGCCGTGGTGTGCCTGGCGGGAAGGCTCTCTTACCTGTTCTGGGTTGCCTGCCTCCGGTCCAGTTTCTGGGGGGCTGCGACTCAGGGAGGGAGGGAGGGAGGGAGGGAGGGGGTCAAGCCCAGTGTGGGGCCATGGCAGGGGGCACAAGCAGCAGCCAGAAGTCTCCCCCACACTTTCTCCCCACGCTGAGAGGGGGAAGGGCCTTCTCCGGCTGCTTGTGGGGTGAAGAGGAAAAAAGGCTCCCCTCGGGGCTCCTCACACCCAGGAGGACCCCTTCCCTGTCCCGCCCAGAGAGGAGCAGCTGAGGAGCACTCGGGCCTCCTCCTCCTCCTCCTCCTCCTCAGCTGTGCTGCTGCCGGGGAGAGAGGGACGCTGTCTCCACTGGCTCTCGGAGAGTGTCTACGCCTGCGTGCGCGCGCCCCCGCCTGGCCTTGCCTTTGGAGGGAAGCGCTCTCGGCTTCGGCTGCTGCTGCTGCTGCTGGGACTGACTCCGCCGGCGGTCAGGGGAAAGGGCTCTTCAGGGGGAGAGCGGCGGCGGCAGCAGCAGCAGCAGCCGCCTCGGCGGGGGAAGCGTGGCGGGAGCGGGCCCTCCTCCTCCTCCTTCCTGGGGCCACGCAGCCTCCTTCTCCACCGGAGAGGCCGGGCAAGGAGCACTTTCCAAACTCCCGCGCAGCAGGCAAGAGAAGGAAGGAAGGAAGAGGGGCTCCGGTCCGGAGGAAGAGGAGGAGGACCAGGAAAGGGAGGCCAAAGGAAGAGCTGCTTTGGGAGCAGGACGGGGTGCAAAGGGCGAAGGGGGACTTGGCAGGAGAAGAGGGGCTCCATGGCTGGGCTCTCCCTGGCCCAGGAGTGGACTGCTTCCTAGGGCCGGAGGGCTGGGGAGGCTGGCGCTGGGGCTGCTCTGCCTCGCCCTCCTCCTCCTCCTCCTCCTCCTCCCTCTCCGTCTGCTGCTGGGCTTGCCCTCCTCCTGCCCCGCGGGGGCCCGGCGTCCGGCGGCGGCGGAGGTGGCCCCCTCGCTGGCCCTGCAGCCTGGCCCGGCCATGGAGCCCCCCGCCGCCCCTGCCTCCTCCTCCTCCTCGGCCGCGGAGAACCCGAGCAAGGCGGCGGCGGAGTACCTCCAGGAGCTCAACAAGATCATCGAGACCCAGCAGGAGCTGCTGGAGAAGCAGAGGCTCCGCATCGACGAGCTCGAGCAGCAAGTGGCCCAGCTGCACCGCGACAACGCCCGCCTCCACGACATGCACCGCCGGCACCTGGCCGCCTGCAGCCTCCTCCTCCGCCGTCAGCCCCAGCCGCCCCAGGCCGGTCCCGCGGCGCCCGCCCTCCCGCCACCGACGCCTCCGGCCCCGGGGGACAGCCAGGACCAGGCCAAGGAGGACAGGTAAGGCTTCTTCGGGGGATGCTCCCCAGCCCCGGCGCATCCCTCTGGAAACAGGCCAGGGGTCTGGGCTGGTCCAGGCGGAAAGGCTCCCGAGCTCTTGGGTTGGGTTTGGGGCACTCTCTCGGCCCGCAAGGTGCAGCTGTGGGACCAGCCAAAGCCAGTCCCTGCCTCTGGAGCGAACTAAATCACCTCCTTACCTCGAAGAGTCCTTTGGAGGGCTTTAAAGAGAGGCTGGCCGGCCCTCTCTCAGGGGTGCTTTGACTGTGTATTCCTGCATGGCAGAATGGGGCTGGACTGGATGGCCTCTGGAGTCTCTTCCAACTCTAGGATTCTGGGGTGATTCTCTGCCTCTGGGTTAGCTATCCAGTCTCTACTCCTGGGGCGAGTCCAACCAAATCCTTACCTCTAGGGTTAGCCATCCCAAATCCCGGCCTCGGAGAGTCGGGGAGCCTTAAACAGAGGCTGGATGGCCCTCTCTCAGGGGCGCTTTGACTCTGCAGAATGGGGTTGGACTGGATGACCCTTGGGATCCCTTCCAACTCCCGGATTCCCTGGGGTTAGCCAAACGAAGTCCCTCTCTCTGGGGTTAGCTACATCCAAGGCTGCTTTTTCGCTGGCTCTCCTTCGGACCGAGGATGGTGGCACTGGGGAAGCAAGGAGGGAAAGGGCCGGCGCTGCTTCTCTTTGGGCCCCGGAACAGCTACTTCTAGCTGCGGGAGGAGACCTGGCTTGCGGCTGAAGCCTTCGAATAACCAGCTCCCGGTTGTCCTCTCCTTTCCCTTTTGGTCCCCCGGGGAGGCTCTCTTCTTCTAAGAAGGAGAAGGGAGTGTTTGGTGAAGAAGGGCTCAGCTGCAGAGGTGGCCCCTTTGGGGCTGGGGGAGGGCAGCTTGCTGGGCCCCTCTGCTGCCAAGGCCAAGGCGGCATCAGGGGCCACTGGGGCCAAAGGTAAACTTGTGGAGCTCCAGGAGCCTCTTTGCTCTCCATCCCGGATGGCGCGATTTCCCGCGGGCTTCACTGGTTAATTAACCCTGGGCCGCTTACTCGGAATGGGGAGCTGCTTAACTGCATTACTGCTTAAAGGAAGGCCGATTCGGGCGTCGTTAAAGGGCTACAGCTCCCTCTCTCTCGGGCAGGGATGTTTCTCAACTGAAGCTCACCGCTTGGAAGGTTTGGGGGGCTACCTCTTGGCTCTGGTGACTGCAGAGTAAAAGTTATGGAGACTTTATACCCAGCAGCTTATTTAGTGCAGCATAGCGAGGAAGGTTTGGGTCTCTCATCTACAGCTGCAGGAGTTTCCTCTATTGTCTTTACAATTAATAGGATGACAGCTCTAAGGGTACTAACCACGAAGTATTTAACCCACGGATAGCATCACTGAAAACCCCGCTCGCCAGTTAAAATCTCATTTTTCTTCAGCCTGTGCACTCAGTAGGATATGGACATGTGTGGGCAAACATGGGTGGAGTTGATGAAGGTGTTCATTTGTATCAACACACAGTATAGGAACAGTTGCCCTTGTGTGTTCCGTTAGTATCTGCAAAGGAAAGTGAAAGGATTGCTTGCCATTCTGTTTATGTGCCCCTAGCATGGACTTCCTTAAGGGCAGTTTTTCCCGTTTATATTTTGTATCCCAGTAGCAGGGATAGTTGCTGCCTGCTTATAGGGGATGAGAAGCCATTCTTTAGCTTCAGTTTGTTTGTTTTTCACCTGCTATAGTATCTTCTTCAGCCCCCCCCCCATTTAATTACAAGTGAATGCAAAGGTCTGGAACTGGACTCCGTGGCTGGCGCTGGGAGCTAGAGCTTCATTCTTGCAGCAGGCAAAGTTTGGGATAAAACTGAGGTGTGCAGATGTGTTGCTACAAGTACCATATATCTCACTTGTAGAGTCCATCCTTTGGTGTCTGCTTTTAAAGGGGAAGCTTTCAAGCATTGCTTCGAAAGGGGCATCATCAACTGATTATATGCAAAGCTGTTTTTCAGCCAGGGAGCTTACCTCATTGTGGATTACAGAGAACCATGTTTTTATACTTGCTGTCATTCATTACTCAGTGTGGCATCCAAGAATGACAACTCTGTGCTTGACATGCTGTTTCCTCAGTCCGCACACTGCAGAAACATGTTCAAGTGACTTCATTTTCCATCTTGTGTCTGTTCCATCAAAATGCTGCTTTTCTTTCTTTCTTTTCCCATGGTGGTGCTTTGTCTGACGCTATCTGTTCAAGAAAGTGTGACTTGGGAGAAAGTGTGTGGCCACTAGCTTTGAAAAAATGGGGGCTAGAAATATTCAACTTGACTTGAAAAAACGTATTGAGGATAAATCCTTTGAAATAAATGAGCTTGTAAAAGGGTGGTTTATAGGGCATATGCTGCTGTTCAGGAAGCACATCTCCTGCTTTCATAACAAGTGGCCTGGCTTCAGTAACCCATTTTTTAAACGCCTGGTTGTAGACAAGAATTCTGTGAACAAAGTCTGAGAGCTGATCCTGGATGTCTGCTGAAACAGCCCTCCTTTACACTCCAGGCATTGTCTTTCCAAGTGACATACTTGACATAACACAAATAGTTTGACATGTTTTGAAAAGGTGTTTCTCTTGACTGTTTGAGGGAGCAGTCTATCAGCCACAGCCTTGACGACTCAGTCTTTTTAAGTCACTAAGTGGATTTGATGTTGGGATCAGAATTAATCTGGGATATTTATGGAATAGTTATAATCGCTCTGAGGTATAGTCTGAAGGGCTCGTTGGGAAAGTTCAGATTTACCAGGCTTCTGCAGTCCTGTCCAACACGTAGAAGCTGAGCTCGGTGGGGGTGGGATGTAGCTGGCGAGGGCTCTTTGATGCTCTGAGCGCATGATTAGAAGATATAAAGATTTAGGCAAGAAATGCCAGCTCTCCTTCTAACTGTCAGCAAGCCATCCTTGTTGAGCTATCATAAATTGCTAGGAGCTGCCCTTTCCTGTCTCTGCATGAGGCAACCTGCTGAAATTAATGCATCCATCTGCTAGTGTTTTGTACATAACATAACTTTTCTAGTCTAGTGTATATAATGACAACAAGAGCCACTGCAACACCTCTCCCCTCCCACCACCAGTAACTGTAATAAAAGAAACCTTGGCTGCTTTTGCCTGTGTATTTTGCCATAAACTTCACACTTAGACTTCCAAGTTGTCTTCCTAGTTAACTAGTTTTATTTAAATTAATTAGGATCATATTAACTTAGGCAGAAAGTTCCCAATGTGGTTTTGTTATTCTTTGGGGACTATCTCTGTCCATATGTTTGGTTATTCAGAGTATTTCCCCCCTCCGCTCTAACAGTAATGTTGGAATTAGTGTACATGCCATAGTTTACTGTTCATTAAAGCATCCCTTCTCCTTTCTGGCAATGCATTCAGACAAGCAAGCATGCCCACTGAAACACATGGCACATTTTAGCATTCAGAGATGCAACAGGAGCTAGGGAGGGAAGAAATGAAGAAACAAATTTGGGTACCAACTCTTCCCTGTTGTTATTATGTAATGGAATTATGTAACCATGAACTGCTGAAGACCAGTTTTGGGGGGAGTAATCCAAATGGGAGTTGATCATAGAGGGAAGCATCATGCTGTGATGTGGCTAGGTGTACAAATTGTTGTTGATGGATACAGCAACCCTCTGTTTTATTATTATTATTATTATTATTATTATTTTAAAAATTCCTCATTAGTTTATATTAGCATATCCTCTCCTAAGCGTAGTTCATGCTGTTCCCAAATTCATTTAAAAGCATAACAGTTCTTTAAAATGTATGTATTAACAGCTTACATAAAAAAAAAAAAATAGACATAAGACTTTTCCAAACACAGAGAAAGTGTTTATTTATTTTTTTAAATGATCCCTACTCAGCTTCTTGCAAAGGTTTATAGATTTTACAACCATTGCAAAAACTTTATGATTTGGCAGAATCAGTAATTGTGATGTGCACATCCATGGCCTAAATAGCAGATGGAATCATTCGCCATGTAAAAGGGCAGCAAGGAGCCTGTGGTCCTCCACATGTTGTTCGACTGCAACTACCATTATTCCTCACCAACTGGGTTTGCAGCTTAGTAACAGCTAGAAGGCTGGACATTTCCCCTCCCCATCCTTAGGGGTAGGGTTCACAGTCCTGGGATACCTCTTGATCCTGCAAGGTAATTAAGAGGGACAAATATCCTCAAGACTCAGTGCCCACTTGTCCATAATTACCCATATTCTGGTAACCTTCTATTTAGATTTACACAATGCATTCTGTGTGGGGCTGCCTTTAAAATGGTTCAGAAACTGTGGGGTGCTGGGACTGGACAATTTGAGCATGTTAAACCCGTGATTTGTCGACTGCACTGACTGCAAGTTTGTTTCTGAGTTCAATTTGAAGTGCTGACTGTAGACTTTAAAGCCCTTATCTATTTGGAATCAAGTTACCACATGAACCTGGTCTCTATTTAGATCATTAGTACAGGAGCCCCCCACAAGGAAACAAAGTGAGGCAAGTAACTACTAGGGAGAGGGCCTTTTTAGCAGAGGCAGTCCAGTTATAGAACAGCTTTCCCAAAAAGGTTTAGCGTCACTCCATTATCTTTTCAGCATCACATGAAAAATGTTATGTTCACCCAAGTCTTTTAAATTACTTATATAGCTGTGATTTTCAATGTGTGTGGTACCACCCCCCTGGGAGAGATGGAAGGATCCCAGGAGATGGTGAGAGAAAAAGGGGGTGATGTTCACCTTCAAAATACATGAAAAGCAAGAGGGACCAATGGCCTTTAGGATCATGATGGAGATGGGGGTTGCATGAAATGCCTGTTTTCAGGGCCCCTTAAAACCACCATGCCATCTTGCTAATTGCTTCATATGGTGGTGTCTCCTGTTCTTCGCCTCCCTGTATGAGCTCACTCCTTTAGCTTCATCTTCACTAAAGCAACCAATACCAATAGCAAGTACATTTCTATACTGCATATCACTTAAGCACTCCCTAAGCAGTATACAATGTGGAAGGTAATTGCTCCCAGCAAGCTAGGTACTCATTTTAGTAACCTCAGAAGGATTCCAGGCTGAGTTGACCTTGAGTTGCATGGCTGGTATTGAACTAACAACCTAGTTGTTCCAGCAAAGTTCAGGCAAAAGTTTATAAATTTTACAGCCATTGTAATTTGAGTGAGTGATTGCGGTATAGGCATTTAATCACTGTGCCACCAGGGCTCCTGCCACTAGTAGTGACGGCTGCAGTTGGGAAACTCTTGTGAGGCTTGAAGACAGGGCATTGTTTCTGTGGCTTGGAGTGGCCCCATTTTGGGACAGACTGACTGATTGGAATGAGGAGATAGAACACACGGTGGTAGGGAGAAGCAGCGGCAAAAAGGAGCTTTCACAAATGGGACCCTGTTTAAGCTTTGTGAGCTTTGCTGGAACTTTCCTGGAAGGCTGGAGCATCACTGCTGCCCCTGCTTTCTTTTCTCAGAAGGTGTGTGGGGAAGCCAAGTCTTTAGGGAAGGAGGGGAAGGAGTACTCACAAAAACAAAGAGCAAACACACTTGTGCTAATAATCATCTCACTATGAAAAAAAAATGCGCAGTATTTCATTGTACATGAGTTACGTACACCTTTTATCCTTATTTCATGCAAAGTATGGGATGCATAACCTCAAGAGTGATGGATGCAAGAGGATTTCTGTCTCAAGTCCCCCCCACAGAAAAATTGATCTTTCTCTTTCTGCAGGAAGCCACACTAGAGAACTATGTGCATATCAGCAGAATGTGTTCTTAATTCCAAGATAAGGAAGAGAGCCTTTCATTCTGTTCTTGGGACCAGTAATGAGATGGTGATTTTCTTTTTGACTGACCTTTGGTTGTACTAGGGCCAGAGCAGGAGTCAGTGAGACCCATTCAACTTTCTCTTGACATTTAATTTTCATGCCAGTTAGAATAGTCTCTCCTAATCCCCATTGAGAACTCTGATTAGAAAGAGATGGATAAGAATACTTGTAGCGCCACTGGTGTTGTTCTTGATTTGTTTGTGTCTGCTGTTTTGTTAAATCTTAAATGCCATTTTAGGATGGTTTTAATGGGAAAACAATATGTCTCTGCTATAGCCGTGGCTGTTTCAGGTTAGCAGTTTTTGGCAAGGAGTCAAGCGGGTTTGCAAACAAAGGAAAGAGATAGTGAAGCAAGAATGCAAAGTATAGAAAACCCAACAGGGGACAACAGGCATGCAATTAATTTGGACAACTTGTCTCTTAACCTGTACTTGAAAATGATAAATGGTTGAGCAGGGTGTTCTTGTCCTTGATCACCTTGGCTAAGAAGAATCTTCTTCAATTGAGTGTGTGTTTGTCTTCATGAGCTATAAGCAAGATGCACATTTGTTTTTTCTTTCGAAGTTTCACCAAGTACCAGCATTACAACTAACATTTGTATGAGAAAAACAGACCTGGAACTTTGTCTAGTCTTAATAGTCATTATGTTAAATATGGATGTGCTGTATGTGAAACCAGCTTGAATTTCAGCAAATGCATCTTTGGAGCTTATGTATTGGCATACAGCTTACATATTTACTCTTTGACATGGGCTTTCTCTCTCTTAACACAATCTCTCGGGTAAAATAAGGCAAGTAACCACACACTTTCTGAGTCCCCTTTCCTCCAAGTAAGAAGCTCACATGGCTTTATTGCTGGGGAAGAACATAGAAGCATGATCCTGTCACTTAAAGCTATTTGTTAGAAAGATGTTTGATATATACTGATTCCCTATTACAAGGCAACAGAAAATCTAAGAGAAAACAAGATATAGGTTGAAAACACACTGTAGAAATAATCCAGTTGGAGACTGCTTTAACTGTCCTGGCTCAGTACTAGGGAATCCTGGGAATTGTAATTTATTGTGGCACCAGAGCTCTCTGACAGAAGGCTAAATGTCTCACAAGACTAGAGCTCCCAGAATTCCCAAGCATTGACCCAGGGCAGTCAAAACAGTCCCATACTGGATTGTTTCTGCAATGTGTTTTGGACCATACTGAATAACCCCTTTATATTTAAAATGTATTACTACATAATGCTAAATAATACTGTTCAGTACTGTACTTTCCAAACAGAAACACTTTAAAAGTAGAAGTCTCCCTTTTCCAGACATTCAGGCTGCTGTTTCAACATCAGAATAATTCAGCAATATTGCAGATTTGATTTGATTTAATTTTTTCCATGTAGATAGTCTAAGTTAAGCATGTGCAACATCTCAAATTAAAAGGGTCTTTGTTTACCTAATCTGAGGTCCTGCAGATACTAAACCTAGGTTATTTACAGCTCCCAAATTAATGAACTGTAGAAATGTATCTTATTCTCTAATCTAATGTTGGCTAAAATAATATTGGAAGCCTTTTAGTCTCCTGAGATTATATAAAATGTTCAGGTCAACAAAAGTTGCTTTAAGTTGAAAATGTGAAGATATAAGTAGGACTCCTAGTGTTGAATCTCCAGGATGTTTTGAAGAGCTAGGACTAGGATATTATCCGCCACTTTCTCCATCCCCACCCCCCCCCACCCCATGCACCTGTAGTAACTGGAGCGGGGAATGTAGTTTCCTGCCAATTATTTATTGTTTCACAAGTGTTTGAGGCCTTTAGAAAAGACTTGATTCTGGTAATGATTAAAATTGGTAGAAATTTTTTTAAATTCAACACAGCCAGATGCACTTTTGGACTCTCCATGGAGGTGTTGCTATAGAGACTGTCTTGCTGAGGGCCTATACTTCGAAATTCACCACTGGGCCTTGTTTCCTCCAAATGGCAACAAAGCAATTTATGAAATAATAGAATTTCAGATAAATTTTTATGACTGTTTAAGAATGTTGATAGCTGCATTTCATAATTTCCCAGCTAAATATCGGATGGTTTGCCAAGTATCTTGTTTTTTTCTTTCCTTGGCAGGAGGTTCTAAGTATGCTTGGAAGTACTTGTTTAGTTTAAATGACAGAATTGAATTGAACACTTAAAAAGCTGATGACACATTACTGATTATGTTTATTGAAATAGACTGAGTTGTCTCTTTAGTGAACATGAAAACAGTATGAAGACAACTTAGACTGCCTGGTCATATGAGGTTCTGTAATCAACAGGCTATTGCATCAGTTGTTGATTTTACAAGCCACAGTAAGCAACTTGGTCTCTAGGGAATGTTCCACACATTACCTTTTTCAGTTATGCAGATGTTTTTGATAAACAAGGCTTGATGACATCTGATAGTTGTTTTGTGTGAATGAGCTGTCATAGATCTTGATACAATCATGCTATTCAGTGTTAAATCTTATGTTACTGAAAGTATTAGTTCACTTGTTTAGCTGTCAGTCATAAAGTGTAAAGTAATCAAGTGAAATATGCACATTTACAATTAGTTGAGCTAAATTATTGTCTATGTTGTTGGAAACTGATTACTTCTCTGAAACTTGATTCTGGTGGCATAGTGGTTAAATGCCTGTACTGCAGCCACTCACTCAAAACCATTAGGTTGCAAGTTCAATAATGAAAGGACTCAAGCTTGACTCAGGCTTGCATCCTTCTGAGGTTGCTAAAATGAGATTGTTGGGGGTAATTAGCTTATAGTTGTAAACTGCTTAGACACTGCTAGTTCAGAATGAAGCTATTTGTTTTTGTTTTTTGTTTTGGCGAGTTGTCTCTCAGTGTATTCCATTCCAGGCTTTATAGGTGAGTTTTCATCAACCATTCTCACAAATCTCACAGTGACCAAAACACCCATTTTCTTTATAAACACCATTACCCATAAAAATCAAGATCTGAAAGAAATGCTCAGAAAAACATTAAGCTTGGCCTATAAAATATCTTAAATTTTATATATACCAAAACCTAGTTAGTACATTCTTTTCCTGTGTGGAGCATTGCATTTGAAGATATTAAAGCTCAAGGTTTTTTTTACTCAAGGGTAAATAATTCTTGCTACTTCCATTCTTAAATGATGCGGGATTATTACAGATGCATCAAATAATAACATAGTTAAAATGGGTATTCAAATAGATGAAACAAGACAGTTTGGAAGAAAGGTCAATTACTGTATATACTCATGTATAAGTCAAGAAATTTTAGTCAAAAAATTGACTCCAAGAACCTGGCTCGACTTATCCACAGGTCAATGTAAATCCTGTACTTTAACTCCTATTAAAAAGGGAACCATCTCTTGGTGAAAGGCAAGAGCACAATCTGTCCTGGAAGCACTGACCCCCTTTTATTCTCTCATCTATTCAGCCTTTAGTGCAATCACAAACAGTGATGCTTGCTGGAATTTTTGTAAGTTCTTTGGCATTGCTTTCATTTGCTTCATTCTTTAGATGCTTTGTTACACACCACTAAGTTTTACCCTCGACTTATCCATGGGTCAGATCAAAATTCATAATTTTGGCCCCCAAACCTGTCCTCGACTTATACATGAGGTCAACTTATAGTCAAGTATATACGGTATTAATGCATAAATGATGTTAAAAATGCAAGGCATACATTTAAATAAATAATGTGCTTAACATTTTATTAAGGTATTTTAACTGATTTTATTTGGAAGCTGCCTTGAGTCCCATTCTAGGAGAAAGACAGCACATGAATAAAATAAAATAATAAATTTTTGAATTCATTTTTAGCAACATGCAGAGTCTGGTTCATCAACCAGGCTACTTATTTTTAATGTTAGAGGTCTAAATCTAATGCAAGTTAATGAACTTTATACAAGTGTTGAGTTACTTATTCAGCACTTGATTCAATAGGTGTACTCTAGTTGGGACTAACAGCTGTTTGGCCAGAATTAAAATGAGAAGAATGGTACCAGGTATGGGCCTGCTAAAGCACTGCTGGAACTTATACTGTCAAGAAAAAATATTGGAATAAGTTTACAATTAACCATAGGATGCAGTTTAGAAAGCTTATATTCATGCAGTGCTAAAAGAACTAATTTAATGATTATCTGACTGAACTTTACTGTCACTGTATGAAACATCATACTTTTATTTTAAGCAACATTGTATAATTGCATCATATTATGCATGTAATAAATTGTGTTCCTAAAGCAACAAAAGTATTTAAAATCTGTTAATGTCACTTTTTTCAACATTCCTAACAATTCATTTTTTTAAAATCAAAAAAGCAGAAAAAAATCTCCGCTCTCTCCACAGTTTGAAAATGTATGGAAATTTTGCATCCTCCTGGAACTGGATGGCTTGACTATATTATTCCAAAGCTGTGAACTTTAAGTTTACTTTCAGTTTACAGTGCTTCTTTTACCTTAAAGCCTTTTTAGGACTCAAGATCATGTTATCTGTAGCACTCTTGTTAACTGCCCTCAAGTTGATGGTGACCTTATGAATAAGAGACATCCAAGTCACTCAGTTTTCAAGAGCCCTGCTCAGGTCTTACAAACTCAGGGCTGTGGCTTCATTGATTGACTCTGTCCATATGGAATGTAGTTTTCCTCTTTCCTACTGCCTTCTACCTTGCCAAGCATTATTGTCTTTTCTGCAGAGTTATGTCTTCTCATGATTCGTCCAGAGTAAAACAGTGTCTGTTTAGTAATCTTGACTTCTAGGGAGAGTTCAGACTTAATTTGCTCTGGGACCCAAATATTTGTCAGTAGTCCATGGTATCCTTAGAGCGCTTCTCCATATCACATTTCAAATGCATTGATTTCCTTTCTGTCAGCTTTCTTCAGTGTCCAGCTTTCACAGCCATACATAAAAATGGGAAGTACAAAAAACAACAAGAAGAAGAAAGAACAAAACAAAAAAAAGGGGAGGGGGGGAATTACAATGGCATGCACAAAATTTTCCTACAATCTTTGATTCTGCTCTGTTTCCTGTTTTTGCATTCTGATTGCCTATGATAACAAAAAGTCCTGTTTTGGTGTGTGATCAATTTCCTCCTAGGCTCCAGCATATAATTTTTCAGTTTCTTCTTCTTCCTCTGTAGTTGGAGCATAAACTTGGATTATGGTTATATTAATGGGTTTTCTCTGAAGTCTTATTGATATGATCCAGTCACTCTTTGCATTATACCATTTGACTGTTTTTGCTACATCACCCATTATAAATGCCACCCCATTTCTTTTTAGATTTTCATTTCTTGAGTAAAACACTGCGTAGTTATTTGACTTAAAATGTTCCATTCCTATTGACATGGGCTTATCCACCCAAGTACAGGGTGCCGTTTCCTTACGCGGGGATCTGTTCTGGACACCCCCCTGCATAAGTGAAGTTCCATGAAAGCCTGAGCCCCATGCTGGTGGCAGCATGGCACGAGTGCATGTGCCATTGCCTTTTATGGCAAGCGGCTTTCAACATAAGCTGAAAGTGTAAAGCGCGTCCACATATGATGCGGGTGCCCTGCATTGCAATATTTATATGTTCCATTTCCTCTTTTACTATATCTACTGTATTTTCTGGCATATAAGACTACTTTTTAACCCAGGAGAATCTTCTCAACAGTCGGGGGTCATCTTATACGCTGGGTGTCATCTTATAGGGCAGGTGCTGAAACTTCTGAGCCAGACTGGAGAATCTGAGGTCACTGCATATAGTGGGGGAAGCTTAAAAACGGCCGCAGACACATCCCCACCATATGCGGCGATCGTATGAAAGCAGCTACCACTCTGATTGTCTTGGAGACAGGGAGGACTGGGCAGGCAAGGAGAGCTGACCAGTCCAAGCAGGCTTTGTATACAACAAGGTTTCCTGCTAAGTACCTGCATGGCATTTGAATTAAAATTACCATATTGAAATCAAATCTGATGTTTTTTTAATTTTTATTTGGTGTGTGTTGGAAGAGGGGTAGTCTTATACGATGAGTATATCCCAAACTCTATATTTTAACTGGAGAAGTTGGGGGTCGTCTTATACGCCGGAAAATACGCTAGCTTCCCCCATTTTGTGCTTCTCACCTTCCATGATCCTATAATACGTGTTGTGCAGCTTTGGACTTTGATTTTTCCTCTGAGCATATTAACAGTTGTACATCATTTCAACGTGAGTCCAGTTTCATCATTAGCCAGAGCACTACTTGTCCTTGTCCTCTGCTCTTCCCCAGTAGCTCACTGAGTGCTTTCTGACCTGGAAGTCTCATTTTCTGGCACTATCTTGTTTCATTTTGGATTGTCTCATCATAAGGTTTTCATGGTAAAAGACATTCATAAGGGTTTATAATGCCTACAGTATTAATAGGTATTAGCTATGGTGCCACTACCATTGCTGCCCAGTTTGACACACCAGGGCCTATTCCAGACTGCCAAAATAAAGCAGCTTCGGGTCTCTTTGGAGGTATGCTGTTTAAATGATGCATGCACCCTAAGAATCTGGAAGCTGCACCAAAGCTGCCCTCCAGTGCTTAGGAATGGAGTGTGGCTTTGGCGCAACCTCCGGACTCTTAGGACCCATGCATCATTTAAACAGCATACTTCCAAAGAGACCCAAAGCAGCTTTATTTTGGCAGTCTGTAACAGGCCCAGGTTTGGTTCCTCAGTAAAAGACTGTCTGACACAGTAATAGCCCCTTGCCTCACAGGAGCACATAAAGTGCCTCACAGGAGCACATGACCACAGAAAGGAAGTTTCTTTATTGATGGGACCTGTAGCATTACTAGTTCCTATGTGTATCCTCTACCCAGATTTTGAGATTATCCTTAGGGATTCTTCTCTTGTTGGTTATGTCAAGTGTGCTACGAAGAATAGTGACTGTGGACAAGACTGTTTTGGTAGTGGCACCATAGCCATAAAGTACTTTCCCCAAAGAGACACAAACAATGACTATTCCAGTGTCAGATGAAGACATTTTTATTTCCCCATGCTTTCAGACAGTGGCATCCCGCACCAAGGTTTACCTCGTTTGGGGGGGGGGGCTTTGGGGCATGGCTTTGGGGTGAAGCCAAAAGAGCCCACTCCCAACGCCTTGCCCTGTTCAGCTTTACTCGAAAGTAAAGCTGCGTGGGGCAGTGCCAGGGGTGCTTGCCCTCTCCCTCCCTATCGTGTGCTGTGGCACGCAGCAGGGAGGTGAGAGAGTCTCACCAGGTATCATCCCCCCTTCTGTGGTGTTACTCCCTTCAGTGGTGTCACCCCTGCACCCCCTAGTGATGCTATTGCCTTCAGATCTCTTATAAAATTTTAAACACTTGTTCTCTCATATTAATATTAGTAAATATTTCTTTAGATTGTGAAGCTGAAAGCTTTCACAGCTGGCATCCATAGTTTTTTGTGGATTTTTTGGGCTTGATGGATATGTTCTGGAAGAGTTTATTTCTGACGTTTTGCCAGCATCTATGGCTGACATCTTCAGAGAACTGAGTGGAGTATATATACTGTGTGACCTTTGGTTGCAAGGAAGTGATTTACCTGTTAATCTCTTTGTTGATCTGTTGTTGAATGGCAAGACCTCAGAGTGTTTATTTAATTAGTGATCCATTGTCTGCTGGGAAATCCCCCTGGTAGCCAATCTTTGTTTACTTTAAGGGTTTCTTCTTTCCTGTTGAAGTTGTCTAGGTCTTTGTGGATTTCAGTGGCTTCCCTATGCATTCTGACCTGTTGGCATGGTCCAGAATTTCAGTGTTTTCACATAGCATTTTATGCCCAGGATGGTTTATAACGTATTCTGCTATTGCTGATTTTTCTGGCTGACTAAGTCTGCAGTGTCTCTTGTGTTTCTTGATTTGTGTTTGAACACTGCATTTGGTGGTCTCTATGTAGACTTGTCTGCAGCTGCATGGTGTGTGGTAAAGTCCTGCGACCATGAGAGGGTCCCTCTGTCCTGTCCTTTGCTGAACGCAGCATTTGCTGGATTTTCTTGGTTTGTAGATCATTTGGAGGTTGTGTTTCCTCACCTGTTTCCCTATTCTGTCTGTGATTCCATTGATGTATAGTAAAAAATACTTTGCCTTTGGGTGGTTTTTTGTCTGCACTCCTATGGGTTTTTCTGAGTCTGGCAGCTCTTCTGATGCCTGAGCTAGAGTAACCATTAGCCTATAGAGCCCACTCTAGGTGCTTCAATTAATCTTCCAGGAAGTGGGGTTCACAGATCCTTTTTTCTTGGTCTACCAGGGTTTGTATTGTTTTATTTTATTACTTTAGATTGTTTGGAAAATTATCCTTTTCTCTGCTGTGTGGGTTTTCTATTTCACTTTTACTGTGTTTACAGTTGTATTGTGATATTTTATTGTATATTGCCCCAGTATCTTGTTGTTGGTCAGGTTATAAATATAGCTAGAACTGTAAATAATTACTTGACCCATCCTTGAAACACCCAACACTCTTAAGAAATGATTTGAGTTCTCATTTCATCTAACCAGGAAAAAGAAACCACTTCAGAATTCCATAAAACGAATCTGATAATCATTGAAGCTGTGCAGTTCACATGGCACTTTGTAAAATTTGCTTTCTAGGGTTGTCATGACTTTTAGCCAAAGGTGGGAATCATATGGTTTGTAGGCTGAGCACAATCGTTTCTCCTCCATTCTCACCACCAATCCAACTTATTAAAAATGTACTTTAAAAAATGAAAATTGTGCCTCCACTGTGCACAGTTCTGTAATAAAACAAATATTCCACTTTATTTTGGACCAGAAAAATCCAAACCAACTCAAATATATCTCCCCCCCCCCCAAAAAAAAAAAATTGGCCTTCTGGCCACTTCTGGTTTTGTCAGAAGGGGCAGGTACAACCTTCAGGGTGCTAGTTGAGCTACCTCTGTCTTAAGCCCTTAGTGGTGTTCTGGACATTAACTTCCTTTTCTCTAATATAGCATATCAGTCTACTACTTCCCTTATAATTAAAACATGAAGGTGGTGCCATAGTGAAAAGTCTTTCTGCTCTCTGGACAATTTCAGAATCCCCATGGGCAAACCATATACCAAGCAATTTACTTACAGTCCTGCTTCACTTAGTTCAAATGTAGTAAGTAAATGACTATACAATTAACCTTAGAATAAACAAAGGGAGTGTGTTGATTGTGAGCCCTTTATTAGGACTAATGATCTAGTATAAAGCAATAACAGGAGATGTTACTTGCAAAAAAGAGCTGAAGCATTGTTTCCTAAAGTTAGGAAACCAAGATAACAGCTTTCTTGGGTTAGCTTCTATTTTTGATTACAACGCACAGCCAAAAACTGGAAAATAGGGGATACTTTGTATTAAGAGAAACTGTCAAAAAGGGTTGATCTTGGTCCTAAAATCTTCCAGCAATTGCAAAGGGGAGACGTTGGAATGATAAAGCTGTTGTTTCTAGTTGCAACTGTGTGCTGTGATATTTAACTTCTAAGCACTGCTGATGATTTTCTGTAAAGCAAAGGAGGCCAAGTATAGCCCTCCAAATGAAGCTCCCAGCATTCCTGACTATTTGCTGTGTTGGCTGGGGCTGATAGAAGTTACAGCCCAACTTTGCCCACTCCTGCTCTAAAGTTGAAAAGGTACTGGAGCCCTCTTCAAGTGATGTAGAGAGTCTTCGTAAAGAAAAAAATGAAGACACACAAATTGGTTCTACCTAAAAGATTTGAATTAAAATGATGTCACTACCTTGAAAAAAAAATTGATAATTTTTCTTCACTTTGTACCTCCCCTTTGTCCTGCTGTTTTTTCTGAATAAAAAAAGAAGCCATGGTCATGATGGAAGCTGGTAACACATTTATAATGCATACAAATGAAAGCATAATTTCAGCAGTGAATGTACTAAAAGCCACAGCATATAGCAGAATGACACTTACAGTGTTGGTATTGTCTAAGTCAATTGAGGCTAACAAATCAGTACCTTAAAATTAATTTAACAGTGTTCTTATCTAAAGAATGCCTTCCGGCTTATGAAATTAGTTTATGGTTCACATGTCACCATTAGCACTAAGTGCTAGCCTTACTGACAGTCTAAGAGACCACACTGCATGAGCAGAGAGATGGCAGAGCCAACTCAGGAACTGGATGTTCCTACTGTTTTCTTGATTTTTTTTTTAAATGGTGTCAGTATCACAGATGTCATTCTGCCTCATATCTTTTCCCCTAAGAGGTTGGACATATTCCCCTTCAAGTACTGTGTGTGCATGTAAGGACATGCCTATATTCCCTGGAATCCTTGTTATCCTTGACAATGCCAGTACATCAAACCAGAAACATCAGAAAATGGTCTACATTACAAATGCAGTGTAACTAAATATAATCTTGCCTAATATTCCTGGTTTTGTTTAAACAATATGGGCATAATCCAGTGAAGGGGAAACTAATATGACTTTGCATGGGCTAGCCCATAAAATGCTTGCTTCCCAGGCTGGGGATGAGGGGAATTTGTTTTAAAGACAACAACCAAAAACTTAATTGTTTTTTGTTTAAACCAGATTTTTTGTGTTAATGTCTTAATACAAAAATGGATCTTGTTTATTATATTAATACTGTGAAACTTGTTTTATGGATACATTTGGCACTGATATAATTTACACCTTTTAATAAAATTAAATGCTAAAATAACAGATCAAAATTAATATCATACCTTCATCATCACTGTTGTTTTCTTTGCATTTTTCTAAATGATTCTTCATTCTTGGCCTTCCAATTCACACACTCACACTCTCTCTCTCTCTCTCTCTTTTCTTGCTCTTGGCTTTACATCTCTTTCTTTCATTTTTTTTATCTCATCAAAAGAGAGCCAAACTAAGTCTTTTTCCTTTCACTCATGTCACTGAATTGCTTCAACTCACTCAAATGAAGACCATAGGAAGCAAGGAATAATACCTTTATAGTTATTTAATTATTATAGTAATAATAATTACTTTATAGTAAGTGAACTGGGAATTCCCCTACACAGGGAGATTTCCCAACCGCTGACTTTTGGAATTATATTGACAAGTTGGTAGCTTATATTGGTAGCGTATATATTGGAGTGTAGAACAATACCAATATAGAATTAAATCAGAAAATGAAATAGCAAAATGCAGTTCACATTATGGTCACTAGCATAAATAATTCTTTAAAAGGTCCTCATTTAAAACAAGTTGTTTTGATTGAACTTACATTAATTGAAGGATTTGTTTCTGAATGACATTTTTTTTTGCACCATAAAATAAAGTGATTCTTAAAAAGAAGCAACTGACACTGGATATTCATCTGAAAATGAACAGCTGCCATTAAACTATTAAAGTTAAATGCTTAAATTCAAACAGTCATTAATGTTCCCAGTAAGAGAATTGGAAATTGGTAATAAAGGTAATAGCCAGATTAGAAGCCGACACTGGGACAGTTGCATGGTATATCTCATTCCATATGATATCAAGGGACTGTGGAATGGTTGTTTATCTTAAAGTACCAACTGACACCTAGGCTGTCATCAAAACCTCTATCATAATGGAAAGACTGTACAGTAAGCCTTTGGCATCCACTGGGATTTGGTTCCAGGACTTGCTATGGATACCAAAAATCTGTGGATGCTTATGTCCCATTATATACAGTGGCATAGTAGTCCCTTATATAAAATGATAAAATTAAGATTTGCTTCTTTGTAATTTTTTTTTTTTTAAATTTCTGTGGATGGTTGAATCTATTGATGCAGAATCCATAGATACAGAGGGACTGTACTGTGAGCCTTTCAAGATTTTTAAAAATAAAATAAAATGGAGTTTTACTTATGGTTCCCTGCTGCCTGTGGTTCCAGTGTTTAGACACTTCTAATTTGCTTTCCTAATGCCAGTTTGCACATTAGCTGGTTGCTGCCAATATGCTACTCCTGAATAGCTGACTTGTGCACCAGCAAGGTAAAATTTGTAATATGTGGACAAACAAATCACATGCCCCGTCTTTTGGGCTTTCTAATGGTAATAAACACATGATTTAGACTGCATATATAATGCAAACATTCCTAATTGCTGGTATAGTATCAGAAAGAGTCATTGGAGAGCAGACCTGCAATAGCTATCCACAGCTGAGAAATAATAAATGTTTTGGGTTCTATATTTGGTAATGAGTGGTTGTGAAGTCTGTATTGAATAAAGTGTCTCTTTATAAGGGGAAAAGAAACTGGTGTCAGGGGCCTTATGTCTTGGTTTTAATAACTGAGTGTAATTGGAATTCCTGTGCAGAGATGCAGACCTCCAAAGCCATTTGGGATGAAGCCTCATAGCAAAAGGAAACTCAGACTTGTTTCTGAAAACTCTGTAATCAGATTTTTAAAAAAAACCATGTCTGACTCAAAGGAGGCTATCTTTAGGGAGACATTTCTTTTAATGGCAGATGGTGGAAGCATTGCCAAAAGTGAGATATTTGTGAAACTAGTTTTTAAATTGATACTTCCAAGGGAGGTAAATTATTAAATGAAAAATGTGATAAATTATTAAATTTTTGTCATAAACACACATCACAAAAATGTGATTTTATTAGAGGTTAAGAATGTTTTATCTATGTAATGGCAAATGGTTTTACTATAATCATTACAAGGGAGATCCCAAAAGGTGCAAAAAAAAAAAAGTTTCCAGAAAGATTACAACATCATGTGTAGAGAGTAAAGGAACTGCATGCTTGCCTTGCCAAGTATCTTGCGCAGGCTAAAGTAATGTGCCCAACTTTTAGCCAATAATTTGTTCAGGACTGAAATCTGCCCACAAATTATTAATGAACTGTATGTGTGTCAGGGAAGTGTAAACAGCCCCACTCGCTAATAGCAGCCAGAATTACAATCAATGCACTTCCTTGAGGCCTCTATGGAAACAATGCTGCTGTCATCTTCATTCAGTATAACACAGCAATAAACTGAAAGTTCAGTCTGCAGTTTCACAAAAACAGAGTTTTTTGTCAAATTTTCTCTTTAATTAAAAAAAAATCATTGCATTTGTCTGTCATTCCGGAAATGGAACTCTTCAATTAAGTTTCAGAGTAGCACTTCTCTGTGAACTCCCTCCACATTCTCAGCTCTTCAAAACACTATTCAAATTTTCCCACTTTCCAATACCATTTTTCTAACTGACCCTATCTAACTATATAACAGATATGCTCTAGGTTATAGCCTTTCCCCAATAGACCCCTCTTTACAGCATTCCATGAACTGTGGTTAGTAGGCTCTACCTACGCTTGGCCAGCTTCTTGCTTCACAATTCCTATTGGTTTGCTTATCCAAAAAGAAATCCTGCTCAGGTTTAACATGTCATAACAGTTTATTTTCTCTCTTTTTCAATAAATAGCACTTAAGTAATATAAGTAAAAAGACTTTGAAGAGTTTTCATAAGTAGCCTTTGCTCAAGTGATAATCAGAACCTTTATATGTTCTGGCTTCAGTGACAGTAATGGTATGCTAAAATAAACTGTCTTCGTTATGCAGAGGGATCTTACAGCATCTTTGAGACTAACTGAAAGAATGAAGCTAGTAGCATGAGCTTTACTTTTTACACCCCAGCCTTGCCACTATCACTTATTACCAACGTGTTACTTTTGAAATATAACTTTGTTGTGACCTCATTTTCAAAAAAGGAGAGAGCAACTCATTTACTTGTAATTTGTTACTTCAGGACTATGGATTTGCATTGACAAACAATTTCTGGATTTGAATTTTGGTAATATGTAAACTTAGTTTGTAACATATGCTGTATGATTTATCAAGCAGTGGTTCACACTCCCTCTGCTGGTTCATTAGCAACAATCTACTATTTTGAAGACTCCTCTGATTTATTGTAATGTAAACATGGGATTGTTATATTTTATTTCTGTTTGAACAGTATCTAGCCCACTGAGGCATTTAGGTGACAGGTGGGAAATATTTATATCTTTCCAAAGTGTGTTTATTATGATGCCAATTCAGAGTAGGATAATGGAAGATAAAGCATATTGCCTCTAGCTCAATTTGATGACTGGGAAGAAAAGCCAACTTGGCACAAGAACACAGCCTTCATTTCAATCAATTTAAAGGAACTGTATAACACACTTGGTTTATAATATTCAATAATGCTGGTGCCTCTGTAGCTACGTTATCACTAACGTATCTTTGCACAATTGGGAGGTTTCTTCAGATTTCATGGATTCCACCCTTGAGATACATACACAAATAAGAAACTGTTATTTTTTCAGAAAGTCCTAAGGGTAATAAAATACAACAACCCACAAACAAAAAAGGGGAGCTGGACATGGTGTGGTGCTGCTGACCTGAGGCAAGGGGGCAGAATGGAATTTAACAAGGATAAGAGAAATAGCTAAGGACCATCGTGGACTTCCACAAATACACACACACAACCTACATCTTGCCTTGGGCTAATGATTATTTACAGTAGTTTTAAAAAGTTGTATGATTTTTTTTATTATCTAGATTCTAGCATCACAATGCATTCTATTTATAGAAAGCCCTCTTTCTTAGGGAAAATATAGTTTATACAAGCAAATGTAAGAGATAGTGATGCCCCAAGACTGCATGATGTATTTCAAAGCTATATGGTGATAGGTTTCCCACATGCAAGCTGAATATTCAAGCTGTTGTCCCACACTGACTTTCTTGAACATTTCTTCTGTATATGTCTCAGTAAAACGCTCATCTGACTTCTCCTATTTTCCTGCTACTAAATGCAAAACACAAGATTTTTGACATTGTATGAGCCATGATTTCAAAAGAAACGTTTTGTCACAACTGTTACAAAATGTAGTAGTTTTTAAAATTATGGAAGATACATGCAATGTCTTTTTACTACCATTTTAGTAGTTTGCCAAATGACAAACCATAGTAATCTTTATGAAACTAATTGTCTGTTGTTACTATCATTTCAAGTAAGTCTAAAATAGTATCCCTTTGTTCCTTTTTATAGTCTCTTAGTTTCGTTCACTTTTTAAAGCATGTCTGATCATTGGTATCTACTCTGGTGATGTCCTGTGGCTGCCTTCCTTCTCCTTTCTGCATCTCACAACCATATTTCCTTCACTGGAAAAAAAAATCCTCCTCTCTGCAGGGTCCTTCTAAGTCTTCCATCCCACCTAGCAACTGTTCCCTAGTACCTCTTTCCTTAACTCTCCCTGACTTGGCAAGATTTATTGAGAGGAGGTTTGCCATTGCCTTCCTCTTAGTCTGAGTGAGTGTTCCCCCCCCCCCCCCAAGTGGGTTTCCTTGGCTGAGTGGGGATTCAAACCTGGTCTTCCAGAGTCCTAGTCTAACACTCAGGCCACTATAACCCACTGGCTCAACTTGTAGATATGTTAAGGAAGGATTTTATATCACTTAGGGTGGCTGAGAACATCACTAAAAACAAATTATATGATAAAACCATATTACCACTAGAAAAGATAAGTAAAAGTATTAAAATCAGTGATCAATAAACACCATAACAAATGAAAAGGTTTTTTGAAGAAAGGTGTCATCACTTTCACCCTAAATTAAGTGAAAGTGAGACCTGTTGTCATGATTCTATAGGCAGAGCATTATATAGTCTGAGGAAAAACATTTTTCCTTTGTTGGTTCAGCATGTTCTGGGTTTCACCAGTCTCACAAGCTTTATCCAGATTAGTATCTGACATGTGCATGATCCTCAAACTGCTTTTGCAGGCGTTTCCACTGTGTAAAATTCTAAAGGAATAACTGTTCTGTTTTATATACACTGTCAAAGTACAGCTGCCAATGACAATTAATGCCTGCCTGTCCTATTAAGGATATATGACAGTAGTGTCTACTTGTATATCATCAACCAGCTTACTGTGGTACATTTGTGTTGGTATCATTTATCATCTCCTCCTCTTTTGACCTCTCTTTGAGGTCTGGTAGTCTGTTTTCTTGCCACTTTGTGATGTGCCCTTCATTCATTAACCTCATACACTTTCTTGTGATCTATACTTCCATATTTTCATTTGTGCTTGGAACATCTCACATGCTCTTAGTATTTTAAAAGGTTTTTGTCCTGAATGATTTCTCTGAGATCTCTTTTGAGTTGGATTTCAGTCATATTTTGATTTTGGCCATCTCATTACTGTCCAAAAAAAGCACAATCTTCAGCTACTTGGTGTAATTGTGATTTACTCATCTACTGTTTCCTTATCCCTTGCTCCCTTTCATAAAATCCTTTGTGTTGAATGGAATAACTTCTTTGAGTTTGTAATATTCCTCAAATAATCCAAATATTACCACATTTTCTTTCTTTCTTCTGCAGATAGTTTGCTACTATCACCCTGGCAGGGCCAGCTTTTCAGTGGTTGAACTGTTACAGTTGCTCCAGAGTCCCCATTGGCTAGAGCTCAGTGCTGAAGGGGGGAAAAAGAGCTATTGATCTTCTTCTTTGCTAATCCCTTGTTGAATCTTCACAATGCTGAAAGCAGAAGGAAGCATTAGGGAAGGCCAGGCATCAGGGAGGAATAGGATTGCCAGGTTTTCTGAAGATCATATAGAACAGCCAAGGTAGTTCAAGACTGGCTGATATGTGTGAGGCAGGTATGTAACCTCCTTATTTGAGTCCATCCATTTAACATGTGATCTTTCTCTTTTCCTAATTCCTTCCTTTGTCCAACATGATTGTCTTTTCTAATGAGTCGTGTCTTCTCATAATGTGATCAAAGTATGACAGCCTCTGTTTAATCATCTTTGCCTCCAGGAAAATTTCAGGTTCTAGGACCCACCTATTTGTTCTTTTTGCTGTCTGTGGTATCCTCAGCACTCTTCTCCAGCACCACCTCTTAAATGAATTTATTTTCTTTTTGTCCGTTTTCTTAATTTTCCAGCTCTCGTATCCATACATGGAAATGGCGAATACAATTGCTTGTATGATTCTGACTTTCATGCTTAGTTGTATATCTTTGCTCTTTGGGGGCTTTTCTAGTTTTTTCATAGCTGCCATCCCTAGTACAGTCAGCCCTTCTTATACACAGATTTTTTATACACGGATTCAAGCATACACGGTTTGAAAATGTTCCAAAAAAGTATAAAGTTACCTTGATTTTCCATTTTTTATAAGGGACACCATTTTGCTATGCCATTACATTTAATGGGACATGAGCATACACGGATTTTGTTATACATGGGGGATCTTGGAACCAAACCCCAGCGTATAACAAGGGTCCACTGTATTAGTTACCTTCTGATTTCTTGACTGCAGTCCCCATTCTGCTCTGTGTTTGATCTCAGGTATAGGAACTCTTTTACTATTTCAATTTCCTCCATGTTTAGAGTGAACTTCTGAAGATGGTCTGTGGTCATTATTTTTTTCTTCTTTATGTTCAACAGTAAGCCTGTCTTTGCACTTTCTTGTTTTTAAATAAAGTTGGGGATGACATTTTGGCTTAGTCCTAAAAAATATTTAAAGCTTCACATACAGTATTACACCCAGGGTTTGTACAATGTTATTTAGAGCCATAAAAGCTAGAATAAATGGTAAAAGTGAGAACTGAGAGCAAGTCCCAGATCTGTAACATGGCAGAAATAAGGTTCTGGATGACTGCCCAAGCTGTCTTACTGCTGTTATAACCTGTCAGATAAAGTTGCATTCACAGTGACGCAGGAAAGATAAAGTATCATAAATTTAATCATTTCTAAAGAAGAAAAGGAGGAGGAAAGAGAAAGGGACAACCTTAGCAATAAATGTGGAACTTATTTGTAACTTGGCAGGAAAATGAAACAAATCTAAGCATCCTACCAGTATTTAAGGCTTATACATTACTTAAAGTAAAAGGCGACTTTACATTTGGTGTTTTTTTATCTGTGAGGTTTAATCTGCCTAGATTAATTCCTCTAAGTCTTTCAAAGAAAAGCATGTTTTATCTTGTGTAACACTTGTAAGAAAATATGTGCATTTGGCTTAGAAATATAAAGTTTTAGTATGGCCAATCTCTTTTAGGTGCTGCTTGAATGAAGTGATTTTATTGTTTAAAGTACTTCTGGAAAATATCAATTTCGAGATTAGAAAAATTAATAGTTGTGGATCAGAAAATGGGCAAGAGGGGAGAAAAGGTGTCTTTGTTTTCTTTCCATACATTTTTAAATGTAGTAATGGTCAATTAATACCAGTTCAGTTATGTTCTTCAGGAAGCTAAATTACTTAAATACAGGTAATCAATGCTTATACAGGACTTAATATGCTCTTGCAGAACAGGGATGTAATTCTTCTGTAAGAATGTATTGGAAACCACAGTTTTCAAGGCCTATTTGCAGTCTGGGACTAACTCAGTGTAAAATTGGCACATGGTTGTTTTGCATAAAGACAGCATTTCCTGTTCAGGAAACATTGTTTTTTTGTATGGGATGTAAAATTTGTATACATAAAATATAATTTCCTGTGCTGCTTTATGCACACAACAACCATATTTTGTTTTGTGTTGTTTGTTGCTGAATTAGCTCAGAACGACAAAGATTCTTGCTAATGCAGGATTCTTCTCATTAAGATTTCTCAGAAACATGCTTTTGACAATTTTTTAAAATATTCTTTTATTATTATTATTGAGAGTATTTATACCCCACTTTTCAGCCACAAAGGCTCTCAGAGTGGCTTACAAAATGGTTAATTAGGCCTCAGTCTTACAATGTAAAAAGACACACACAAAAGGAGAAGGGAATGGTATTGGGGAAGGGGATCAGGTCCAGCAGTTCTTCTCTCCCTAGGCCTGGACCATGACAGATGGACAGGAGGGAGGACTCTCCTTCTTCCTTTAGGCCAGGCCTGATGGAGCTGGCAGGCCTTTCTCTCCCTCAGAGGTCTGATGTCAGATGACAAAGGGAAGGCTCATCTTCTTACTCTAGGCCAGGCCTGATGGAGCCTTTCTTTTCATTCGTATTGTGGTTTTTCCCAAATCTGGACTATTTACACAGGAAGGCAAATTTACACATTGGTTCAAAGAAGCAATAAATCTTAATCTCTGGTTTTCCTTTGCAGTCCAGAGATGACAATAGTGTACTTTTATGCAGTACATAATACTTAAGTTGAGAATTATTGTGAAATTGTTTAATAAAAAGCATACCCTAACTTTAGGGGATAACACAATGTTTTTGAACAGATTTCAGGAGGAGCAGCGAATACAACTGATAGTTTACTATTTCAGTTTTTAGAATCCTAAAGGCGATGCTATCATGGGGTTTTCTTTGCACGATTTGTTCAGAGAGGTTTGCCATTGCCTTCCCCTGAGGCTGAAAGCATGTGACCTGCCCAAGGTCACCAAAGGTTTCAGGCAGAACCTAACGCTGGTCTCCAGAGTCTCAGCCCACACTCAGACCACTATGCCACACTGTTCGAATTGGAGTACGAGAATGTGTAGCACTCAGTACACCTTGAGTCTAGTTTATTTTAAGTAGGTGTGGCCCTAGGGTAGGGTTGCCATGTCCTGCCCCCCGGTGGGACAATCCCCCTTTTTTACCATGCAGGGGCACCCGGTCCTGGTTTCTTCCTGGACCCAGGATTGCCCTGGGTCTGCTGCTGCCGCTGGTGCCAGCAGCAGCTGTGCTGGCCATTGCATGCGGTGTTTACGCAGTGCGCACAGTGTGGTGCTGCTGCCGCCACCGAGGCCTTTGCGCCAGCCGGAAGCTTCCTGTAGCCCTGCGCACGCCTGCAGGGCCACACGCAGAGCTAAATAGGAGGAGTTTCTCCTCCTGGGGCTGGCTGGCCAATGGCTGCAGGCAGGGGGTGGGCTGTTAGAGCTCCAGTCTGCCCCCATTGGCCAGCCAGCCTCCAGAGGAGGAGCTCCTCCTCTAGTCCCCACGTGGGCCAGCCTAGGCCCAGCGAGGGTGCAGGGGCCAGCAGAGGAGGAGGAAGAGGAGGAAGGAGGGAGGAGGGATGAAGGAAGGAGGAGGAGGAAGAGGTAGCAGGAGAAGGAAGGAGGAGGAGGAGGTAGCAGGAGGAGGAAGAGGGAGGAAGAGTAGCAGGAGGAGGAAGAGGGAGGAAGAGTAGCAGGAAGAGGAAGAAGAAGAAGAAGAAGAGTAGCAGGAGGAGGAGTTCCATTCCATTTGTACAGGTCTGCTTTGTTTTAAAAATGATAGTGGTAATGATGATGATGATATCAGTCAGTTTCTGAGGCATGCACTCACCCTTTCTGAAGGTAATGTGACTTTCCAAAGTGCATTTATATGTATTTTCGGTGCTTTTAATGCTAAAAGGTCTGCTTTAACAATGATGATGATGATGACGATGGTGATATTGATATCAGCCGGCTTCTGAGGCATGGCCAATGTAAGTTGCTCTGATTTTTACAAACTCATGCACAGTGAAGAAAAACGAAAGTACTTTGACAAAGTACACAGTTCTGAGAAGTATAGTTGGTGTAAGACACCTGAAACCAAGGGCAAATCCACTTCTTGTTAAACCACCTTGACATGTTCCAATATGCATAGCCATGTTCACCCATGTTCAGTGTGAAACCCAAAGAGTTTGGTTATGCAATAAGCCTCTGAAATATGCAAGAGGCCATGTTAAAACAAACCCATGTTCAATGCTGAAATGTGCTGTTTGGAATGGAGAGGGGTGGTTTGGCCAGAAAGGGAAGTACATTTCTGCCATCTGTGTAGGAATAATGCCAAAATGTCCTCCATTTTGATCATGCCTTAGAAACACACATTTATATTAACATTTTTTAAAAAGCATCAAATTTTTTGTGTGTCCTCCATTTTAAAAAGATGTGTCCTACATTTTAAAATGTCCTACATTTGTCCCGGTTCGGAGGTCCTGATTTATGGCAACCCTACACTAAGGTCACTTTGGGCCAGGAGAATGCAAGGTGAAGCTGATTTGTTTCTTTTTTCTGTCAGTGTAGACAATCCCTAGAACCATCATTGTAATGCTGTAGTTGTTCATGTTGAAGTGCAGGCTTTCATCAGGATGGTATCCATAGCTGTGCATCCCAGTCTGCAATCAGTTATGTTGTGCCATATCCACAAAAGAGCTATAGAACTTTTAATCTCTACCACAACCAAGTCTTTTGGTAAATTGCATATTCAAGATCAAGCCACAAAATATTTGGTTGCAGGGGAAATCCATTCCCTTCTCATAGGAAGGACTACTGTGTGGGGGTGGGCTGGGCTTGTAGATTACATAATTGTCCTCTTCGTCAAGAAATACTGGCACTTTTACTTTGCAAATACTGACTACTTGGAGCCAGGTTCATTCAACGATTGCCTTTCCTTCCTGGGAAACTAGAGAACAAAGTGAATTAGTCTTTTTTGCTCTATATAAGCTTTCCGAACTTGGAAAATCCTCAGCAGTACATGAAGGCTTATAATAAACAAAACTGCTTAGTGTTATAAAGCAGTGCATTTCTGAGAGAAAAACAGATGTCACAAACCCCCAACAAAGATACAAGGTTCTGTATAAAGTTAGGGGAAATAAGATAACATTTTAAAATGCATTTTTATTACATGGGAAATTTGCAAAGTTTCCAGGGGAAAGAAACAGTCTACTGAGACTATACTGAGATGATACTGAGTTCTGTATAAAATAAATGTATCTTACATTTATTTTTAATTAAGACTAATTTTGGATGACATATCTAAAAAATAACTGACACATCTAAAATACTAGACCTTTTCTGAATGTCCTTTGTTTCAAACTCAGGCAGATTTCTGTTCAATTCCAGTATTTTCTAAAAATGTTTCAGTATTTTCAATTACATGTCAAAGCAAATAAATATTATTTGCTTATGCCCCATGTTGGTTTGACTTAAGCAGCTTTGCCTTGAATCACTTCCTTAAACCGTATGACATTATAATGAATCCTGTTAGGGATATTCTACTTAATAAAAGGCATCATTATAAATACGTGCCTACTGTCTGGGACTAAAAATGAAACAAAATCTTCTAAAGCAGGAGTAGGAAGTTGTTGATCTGAACCTCCCTACAGCTCTGACCAGCATACCCAGTGGTGATGGATGCTGGGAGCCGCAGTTCAGAAATATCTAGAGCTGCACAATTTCCACCACAATTTCTAGAACATGGCCACATAGCCCGAAAAACCCACAAAAAACTATGGATGCTGGCCAGGAAAGTCTTCCACTTCACAATTTCCACCACTGTTCTAAACCCATTCCAAAATTCCAGAGCAGCCATTTCACAAAGTTTAGACATTTGTACATCTATAATCTTAATATATTTTATCTATAGTACTCTGGCAAGGTTCCTAATGGAATTTTAGCACCACCATTGGTGAGCTAATGCTCTTGCTACCCTTCATGCACTGAACTTTAAATAGGATGTGTAATGATAATAACACTGGAATATTTAAGCATATTGTAGTGTGAGGTTTTATAGTATTGTACTGTAGTTGTTCGTTTTGCTTTTTAATATTTTACAAATGTTAAACTCTCCACCTTTTATTGCCCATTATCCATAACTGGGTTAGGCAGAAGAGATTTCAGGGTAAACATTTTTCTAATTTCAGAGGGAATACCTGCTGTTTGGCGTTTGTTGTTTTTAAAATTATGTTGCAACCTATGGTAGTGAAAGAATTCTTGGTGACATCCAATGGCAGTTATCATGGCCCAGAATGCCCCAAGAATAGTATAAATGCCTCTCTGGGGCATTTTAGTTGGCAGTGAGTGTGGCAAGATGCTGAGGAGTCTGCTATCCTGATGGCAAAAACAAATAGTTCCTCCCACTGATCTTAAGTATATCCCAAAAATGTGTAATAAGGAATACCACCACTGTGACATTCCCACCCTGCCAATCATGTTCCTAACTACCATGTGTGGCACCCACACCTCAAAATCTCCACATTTTTTTCAAGGATATGCTGCAAGCAGGTTCTACCACTACTGGTTTTAACACAGTACACAATCCATCCTCATAGATTGTCATTTGCTACATTCAGACCCCAAAAAGTCTTGTGTTAATCCAAACTCATATCTTCTCTGACTCTCATCCTCAGTACCTCATCCTTGCAACAGCCCCCACTTGTCCTTTCCACCAATCACCATTTACTTGTAAATGCATTGATTCAAATTTTTGCACCTGTCATTTAAGACAGTGTTTCTTAATCTGCCTGATGTGAGGGACTGGCAGGTTCTCCATCCCCATAATGGGGATACCAGCACCAAATTTGTACCCTTTGACTAAACTGTTTCTTTGTTTCCTGGAAACCTGCCATGGAGTGCTAGCCAATGGCTCACAGACTGACACAATCATCTGCAGAGAACTGCTTGATAGGAATTCTCTTGTGTTGCTCCCAGTCTGTGGAACAGTTTCTTCAGAGTTGTGATCTGCTTTCACTCTTTTTGCTGTGGGGAAGGATATGAAGGAATGCCTGTTCAAATATGTATATAAAATGCTTAGATGCTTATTTGTTTTTTTAATTATTGTAATTGCTTTATATGATTTGTTTGTTGATGTTAGTTGGACATCTTCAGCTGGAAAGGTAGGATAAAATATAATACATAAAATACATAATAAAGGCACAACAACTCCTTTTCTTCATTTTTGTCACATGTAAATGCCATCTGCTCTCATTTTATTTATTTATTTGACTTACATCCTGTCTAATATCCCTCAGAATTGAGACTGACAAAAAGATAAAAATAAGTGCAGATAAAAGCAGCCAAAAGGTATAATGTTAAACATGAGTAAACAAGTTTCAATATTAAAATACTGTTGAGTTCAAAAGCAATTTTCAAAGAGCATTGCCTGCAGGGGATGGAACAACACATGAACCAACCTAGATTCCTGGCAGGATCAAGACAACGTCCTCCCCTAAAGCACTCAGTGACTTATCAAGCTCATATAGCAGAATACAATCTGTATTCTGCAAACTCTATAGCTGGAACCCAAACCATATACAGTCTCTCCTCCAAGTCCATCGACTTGAAATCCACGGACTTGGAAATCCGCGAAGGAGTGACCACCATTAACCTTAATGGGGTGTGCACCCATGGAGCACACACCACATGCATACGCCCCATTGAAGCCTATGGGGCTTGAATATGCACAAGCTTCAGAACTCGAAGGGGATCCGGAATAGATCCCCTGTGAGTTTCAAGGGGTGACTGTAGTTCTAAACTCTAAAGAGATAGTAACAGAAATATAATATTTATCTCTTGGATCAAAGAATCATGACAGATGAGTTGAAAAAAATGGGGTGAAGGGCCTGTATGAGCTATAAATAAATAATGAAGCAACTTACACTATAGAGCAAAGACAGACAAACTGTGACCCTCCAGAAGCTATCAGGCTTCAGCTCCCACTATCCTCACCCAGCACAAGGATGAGGGATGATGCCATTTCATCAACATTTGGATTGCTACAAATTGCCGAGCTCCTTATGAAATATGCAGAGAATAACAGAATATATGGTGAAAATGACACATTCTTTCCCCTTTGCCTTCCATCTCCACTTCTGATCATGTTTTGTTCATGAAAATTTCACCATAGTTCTTATGGGGCAGAATGTCCCTGAACCTAAACAAACTGATCTTCTCTAATTATTTCTGACCAAAACCCGGTCATCTGCACCCTGAGTTTTTGCCCTTGGAAGATGCGAATCATCTAACAGCCATAACAAACTGATAATAGCAGAATACATAATCACATTCAGTGGCTGCGTTGGGACATGTTTTGAGCATATTTTAAAAATACCCTATGTGTATTTGTTAGAAAAGCAATGTGTAAATAGATGGCATCTGTCAACTTCATTCTTGAAAGGATAAGCATGCCCAAGTGACAAACCTGGCTTTTAGAAGATGAAGTGCTTTGTTATTAACTGCCCACAAATCAACCTCAATTCCTGGCAACTCTATGGATGAGACATCTCCAAGACACCCTGTTCGGCTTTGCTCTGCTCAGAACTTGCAGGACCAGGCGTGTGACCTCTTCAGTTGAGTGTAACCATCTGGCATATGACCTTCCTCTTTTTCTACTGCCTTCTACCTTTCCTAGCACTGTCTTTTCCAGTGATTCATGCCTCCTCATGATAAGGCCAAAGTACAACAGCCTCAATTTAGTCATCTGGCTTCAAGAAAGAGTTCAGGTTTTATGTGCTCTTATAACCTATTTTTCTGTCATCATGGCTGTCCATGGTATTCTCAGCAGTCCTCTCCAGCACTACATCTCAGATGAGTTGATTTTCTTTCTGTTGGATTGCTTCACTGTCCAGCTCCTACATCTATACATGGCAATAGGGATATGAGGACTTGGATGATCCTCATATTGGTGTTCAGATTTATATCTTTACCCTTCAGGATTTTGTCCAGTTTTTTCATTGTTGTCCTTCCCAATCCTAGTCTTCTTCTAATTTCTTGACTGTATTCTCCATTCCAATCAATATCTGATCCAAAGTATGGGAACTCTTTGACTATTTCAATTTTTTCATTATCTGGATGAATCCTTATATCTTTCGTGGCCATTATTTTGATTTTCTTGACAAGGATATCACTAGACTAAAGAGCCCCGGTGGTGCAGTGGTTAAATGCCTGTACTGCAGCCACTCACTCAACAAACCATAAGGTTGTGAGTTCAGCACCAGCCAGGGGCTCAGGCTCAACTCAGGCTTGCATCCTTCTGAGGTCACTAAAATAAATACCCAGCTTTTTGGAGGCAATCACAGTTGTAAAACATTTAAGGAGTGCTTAAGTGCACTGATAAGCAGTATAGATATATATATTTGTTATTCCTGTTGCTAGACTTTCCAAAACCCCTGTCTCTTAAAAAGCTTCCAAAATGGAACTGGATAAATTTATGGAAGATAAGACCATCAGGATGGCTGTATATATTACCCTCAGTGGATACCCAGTGGTAGTGAGAAAGAGCATGATGTAGCAGTTTGAGCACTAGATGACAACTGTGGAAATCAAGATTTGCTCTCCCCACTCAGCCATGGAAACTTTGGGCAAGTCACACACTCAGCCCCAGAAAATCCTATGATAGGTTCACCTTAGGGTTGCCATAAGTTGGAAATGACTTGAAGGCATACAGTAGCAGCAACATCAGTCAGAGGCAGTATTATTCAGGGTATCAAAACTGCAAGGAATAATACGATGGAAGGGACAGTTGCACTCATGTCCTGCTTGTAGAGACCCCCTAGGCCACTGTTTGAATGCATTGTGAACAGAAATTTGAACTAGATAGGTCTTTGGTCTGATCCAGCATGGTGGTTATGTTCTTAATGTGGATTGTGGTTGTGGAATTGGATGGGGAAGCTGTATGTGAAATGCAGATTATCATAGGAACCAAGTTAATTTCTTTTCCTGATCCTAAATGTTTAGTTGTATAAGAAAGAAGTCATCTGAATCAACTGCATATTTACTCAAAAGGAAAACCCACCATGTTCAGTAGAGTGTTTTTCATAGCTTACCACTATTCTTCTGGTGGTGTAGTGGTTAATATTGATACTGCAGCCACAACATTATGAGTTTAAATTTAGCAGTTTTCTTCTTGGCACAATTCACAGTCTTGGCAATTCCCCTTTAAAGCCCTAAATACCGTAGGCCTAGTGTACTTCCCCCCATATTATCTTGCCATCTCTTTGAACCATTCACTGTGTGTCATCTAGGGTGGAAGTATGTTGTAGTAGAGTGAGAGAAATAGTCATCCCAGTGTCAGTATTCAGATTATGGAATGCCCTGCCATGTAAATTAGAGTTGGCCTCTTTATCAGCTATGAAGGGCTGCTTTATTTTAACAGGGTGTATAATGGACTAAATTTAATTCAGTGTTAATTCTGCTTATATTCATTGAAGTGATTGGGACTTATTACTTTTGCCTAACATAAGGGCCATTAATTTCAGTAGGCCTACTCTAAGTAAGACTGATACTGGATTTATCCTCAACCAGGAGTAGGCCTGCCAGATATTACTCAATTGTATCTCCCAACAGACTGAGCCAACATGGCCAGGGATGCTGAGAGTTTCAGTTCAGTGACATCTGGAAGGCTGCATGATTCCTACCACATCACTAAAGCCATTCAACAATTCCTAAGCTGTTATTACTCTAGGGTTAGACTTTTAGAGTCCCCAACCCTGCTTTAGGCTAAATTGTAAAATCTGTATATTTTTATTTTGGCTGCTGACCATGTGTCCTTAATTAATTGCTTTGCATTGTTATTTTTAGAAAACAGAATTTTCTCAGTGTTGATAGTCATGTTGTATCAGAAGGGCTGGATATAAAGTACATTTGCATCAGAAGGGCTGGATATAAATGTTTTAATCATGAGTAAATACATGTTTATCTTGCATTTTTGTAATTGGATCATAGACATGAATTTCCTTGCATAATCTCACAATGTCAGAGCTAAATAACATTTATGTAGATTATTGTGTAAGTCTGGCTAGTTGTGGCTGCCAAGAATCATTTTATTCCTGATTACCCTGTGGTTTTTCAGAGATGAGCTAGAGTTTGTTGACATCTACCAAACTGGACTGGTAGGTCTGAAAATTGTAGAATTGTTTTGACAGTCACAAAAACCGTATTGTTTTCAATATTTTCAAGGGAAATGCCAGGGCTTGTTAGTGTCACTAAAAGGGACTATATTAACATTCCATGGTTTTTAGCAGAAAAATTAAGAAAATATTTGATCTATATTAGAATTCAAAGTATCTCTCTAAGACTGTTGCTATTGGACTTTTGAAGAATGATATAGCAGTGAATGTACAAATAAATGTCCACGACCATTTTGGCTGCATGTCAGCAATCCCTGTTGTACTTAGGACAGGAGGCTACTGTTAGAACAGAATACAGAGAAAAATAATGGTTCCGAGTCAGAAAGGAGGTCAGACAAGTCTGCATTCTATCACTCTATTTGTTCAACTTGTATGCAGAAAACATCATATGCTGAGCAAGTTTGGACTTGGTGGAAGGAAGACTGAAGGAAGGAATATCAGCAATCTAAGATTGCTATAGCAGAAAACAACAAAGACTTGAAACAATTGTTAAAGAAAGTAAAAGAGGAAATTATTGAGGTAGGTTTAATGTTGAGCATTAGCAAATCAGAAATAACGACTGTTGAGGATTTACATTAATTAAAGTCAGATGATGAGGAAATTAAGTAGTTAAAGATTTCTCATACTTTGGATCATTTGTCAGAACAGATTGCAGTCAAGAAGTCAGAAGAAGGGATGGCTGGGAAAGGCAGTGATGAAAGAACTAGACAAGATCCTAAAGTACAAGATCCTAAAGTGCAAAAAGTGAACACTAAGATCAGGATTATCCAGACCATTGTATTCCCCATCACTATGTACTGATGTAAGAGCCAGACAATGAAGAAAGCTGTTAGAAAGAAAATTAACTCACTGAGATTGTTGAAGAAGAGAGCTGAGGATACTGTGGGTAGCCAAGAGAACAAACAAATGGGTCTTGGAACAAATCAAGCCAGAACTCTCCCCAGAAGCCAGGATGACTAAACTGAGGCTGTCACACATTGGCCACATCATGAGAAGAAATGATTCACTAGAAAAGACAATAATGCTAGAAAAGGTAGAGGACATTAGAAAGATGGCATAACAAATGGATGGGAGGTGTTTAATTTGAGTTGAAATCAACTCAGAGGCAGTTAACCCCACTACCACCGCCATTCCCAGATGTATTTTTCGAAAATGTGTTTTTCAGAATCCTTGGAAAGAAGAGTTGTTCCCCCCACACACGCATACTAATTCATTAGCATGTACTGATGCTGGTCTCTTCTGATTTTTATGACATCATTTTAACGTATGATAAAATAGTAGTCCGCATTTGTTTCCTTGTTTACTTTATTTGCTTTGCCAGTAAAGACCTTGGCAAGGAATCCAGATTGCAAATCAGGATTGATAAGGAGTCAGTCAGAGATCAGCTAGGTCCAAAAAACACTGCAGAAATAGTTCAGTTTGAGACCGCTTTAACTGCTCTGGCTCAATGCTAGGGGAATCCTGGAAATTGTAGTTTATTGTGGCACCAGAGCTTTCTGACAGAGAAGGCTAAATATCTAACAAAACTACAATTCCCAGAATTTCCTAGCATTGAGCCAGGACAGTTAAAGTGATCTCAAACTGGATTATTTCTGCAGTGCATTTTGGACCCTAGTTAACCTAAGTGAGTTCAAATCTGCAAGACCAGATGGAACTACATCCCAGAGTACTGAAGGAACTTGCTAATGTGCCCACAGAACCATTAGCCATCATTTTTGAGAAATCTGGGAGAATGAATGAGCTGCCAGAGGACTGGGAAAGGACAAACATTGTCCTTGTGTTCAAAAAAAGGCATAAAAGAAGATTCAGGAAACTAAGAACAGTCACCCTGACTTCAATATCAGGGAAAATATTAGAACACTTTCCAGAGGAGTCTGTCTGGAAGTTTCTTGGTGACAGTGCAGTGATCAGTAGGAGCCAGCATGGGTTTGTCAAGAACATATCCTGCCAAATTAATCTTAAAAAAATATATCAGATAAAGCGTTTAGTGGATGGTATGAATGCTGTGGATGTCATTTGTCTTGATTTCACCAAACATTTGATAAAGTCCCTCATAATATTTTGATTAGCAAACTAGATGTAAACACTGTCAGATGGATCAATAATGGGTTGGAAAACCATGCTCAAAGACTTCTTTGAATACTCACATGGGGGGGGGAAGCATTCTGGCTTGTGTTATATTTTGATATATTTGTCATATTGCAACCCAAGGTTTTCTTGGCATGATCAGAAACAATTTGCCATTGCCTTTCTCTGAGGCTGAGAGAATGTGATGTACCCAAGGTGGGTTTCTAGGACTAGAAAAGAATTAAATCTCTGGTCTCACTTTAGAAGTTGTTTATGTCTTTTGTCCATCTTAGTGGAACAGGCCAGAGGTTAAAAAAATACCCTGCTGGGACAGATGGTCTTTTTCCATCTGAGTTGCATCTATGATGGTGGAGGGTAAAGAAGAACCACTTATCCAAGTAAGATATGATTAGAAGAGTTTCCTTTATTCCATAGGAGCCAGACTCTTCATTCTGATATGGCAATTACTACAACCTCTGCAGCTCATAATTATTGTCTGCCAAGAAATACAATATAGCCTGGCTTATAAAACAGGTGACAGCACTATTATAGCTACATGCCTTAGATCTAATTTACAGTTGGATCTTTCCAAAAGTGCAGCCATTGTATTGCTATTTGTTTGCTACCTATATGTAAGTTACAAATAGAATTAACTGCACATACTTTTATATAACATCTTCTTCATTGTACCAGCTGTTCAAGTGGGTGAATGGTTAAACTAAGTGCCCTTAAATCATCCACCCGCATTCTCTAAGATCAGCCAACAGCTCCTCTTCACTGTCATCTGTATGCCAAGTTGTATCATGACAAGATGCAGAGTGGGTTGAGTGGTTGCTTTGCAGTTATAAGGGTCACCAAAGCTCAAACAACTTTAAGAAGTAGAAACAACCGATTGTTGATGCTGTCGTGTATCCAAGATCTAACAGATTTTTCTTTCCAGAGCAATATTTTTTGGTGTGGTTATACTTCCCTCATTCCCTCAGTGTGAAATATACTTAAAACACAAAGAAATGTGTAAAATCTCTACCAGTAATAACTAGAATTTTAACACTGTTTAAGCTAACCCGTTGAAGACGTTCTGTGTAATGACAGGCCAACTTGTGCCAAGTGCTTGGCAGTAATGAGTGCTGATTTCAGACTAATAATAGTGAATGACAGGAGAAAATTGGCAAGGCTTCCAGGCTCAAATATTGCAAGATGCTTATAATTCTCTTTATGACATACATTTTAAATGTTGTAATCTATATCCTGGGATGTAAAGTAATTTGAAAGAACAAAAGGTTGCTGTCAGAAAAAAAGTTAGCAAGCTGAATGCTGTTGTTCACAAAGCATCATTTACTGGTAGCTAGTGGGGAGTGGATTCATGTGTAATGTCTGATTAGCTAAGAACAATCATATTCTTTTTATTTGTAGCAAGAACTGCAGGCAGGGAATGTTTGAATTGCTCATTCAAAAATAAAACCTGCTTTTGTTTGGAGTTATACCAGGTTTTAAATTCCAGAGTAACATTTTATCATCTGACATTTGTTTTTAAAAATTCAAAGGGAAAAACCAAGTAAAACTTCTATTTTTAATTATTTTTTACAAAGAAAGTGACTGATTTAATTTTTTTTCTTTTTGGATTACAGGCTGATTGTGCTTGGCCTTTGTATATCATTACTGAGGTTCAGAAACCAAACCCACTATCAGTTAGGGAACACACAATAATTGATTTATTTACTTATTTATTGTTGCCGTTATGGCAGCCCTAAGGCTAACCTATGGCTCACTCCCTTAAATCATGTATCATGCTACCACTCTGCCCATTGTTTATGCTGTTATTAATAGTTTATTTTAAATTAATTTTAATTGTAATACGTTTAATTCCTTTTTAGAGGGGGATGTTGTAATATGATATGTAATAAGTATTGTATCTCTTATGTTTTTTGACTATCTTAGCCGCTTTGATTGTTTTATTACAGAAAAGCGGGGTATAAATAAAAGGTTTATTTTATTATATTTATGATTAACCTATCACAGGGTTTTCTGCAACTGAGTACATGTGACTTGTTCAAGGTCACCCAGTGTCTATGGCCAAGTGAGGAAGTGAACCCTCATCTCCAGAATAATCCCAACATTCAAACCATTATACCATGGGCTGGATCTGTCTGTCTATCTATCTATCTATCTATCTATCTATCTATCTATCTATCTATCTATCATCGCTATTATATTCATTTATTGATTTATTATTTATCCCCTCCCCACCGACCAAGCCCTACCCCTGCTGTGAGATTTCCTGGCATGTTAGATGGCAATTAATAGTTCTCCCTGATTGGCAGGGATTTGATTCAGTATGTGTTCCAGTTCCAGTACCGGGGGCGGGGTGGGAGATTATTACTTATTGTGAATTTCTTTTCATGTAGTTAGCAAAAATGTGGTATCTCTGTGGCAGTTATTTTATCTTTATGTTGTAGTTTTTGTTTAAGCTCTTGTTTAAGTAATTCTACATGCACTTCTTATACCAGAATTCTGTTACCAGTTCCCTGTCCATTATTTATCAGTGCACACAGGTTTTATAGACCAGCACAATATTGTCAGTCTTAATCCTTACAGGACACAATCTTCATCAAGTGTGAGGAAATGTATATAGGATTTCACAAGAAATTGATTATTAAATAAATCATTTTTGTGAACAACACAAATTGGGATCATTTTTAAGGAAGTCATCTAGCTTAACACACTGAAGATGCTAAACATTGGAAGGCTAAGGTGCATTTTTCTTGATCATATGAAAAGTCTGAATTGTGTTCCCATAGTGGCCAACCTCTGGAAATACCACAAGCAGGACATGACTGCATTAGTACTCTACTGTTCATGGAAATAAGTGACCTCCTTTTAATATGGCTGTACGCCTGAGAGTGCACATTTCAGATAATACGGTACTGACACTCACAAGGATCTTTTTAAACACTGAGCATTCCAGTGTTTAGCGCCTTGCGGTTTAAGGGAATTTGCAGATTAAAGACACTGTTGCTTAACCAAGGATTAATTAATTGAGAAGAATTAAAGTAAACATTCAAAAGGTCAAACTCAGGTTTCCAAATATGCATTGGTAGAATTTGAATTACACATCCAAAAGACATTAATGCTATGAGAAGAAGACAGAGAGTCAATTGAAAATCAGTGTTATTGCAAAACATAGATGTTTATCACACTATGCTCTTAAAGAGGTACTATTCCAGTGTGACTCCTCTAGCAGCCTCCTGTTGCATGCTGGGATTGGCAGTTTTAAGGAGCTGAACTTCTCTGCCTGAGAATTCTAAATACCCCTCCTTAAAACTGCCAATCCCAGCATGCAACAGGAGGCAGCTAGAGGAGTCACACTGGAATAGTACCTCTTTAAGAGCTCGTCTGATAAACACCATAGAGAAATGCACTGCAAATTGTATAACTAGCACTTGAAGCAAATGTTGTAGATTATCTGTGGATATATGTGTGGCTAGCCATGGAGAAAAAAGACGTATGTGGGGAGGCTCTGGTATGATTTGAAAGGGAAAGAAACAGCATTTGGGGGATTGTGAAAACATTTTTGAGGAAGAGAAAAGAAAAGCAATATTCTAGAAAGAAGTAAATGGCAAACTTTCCACAAAACTCCTCAAAGGCATTTGGGGAGTGAAGGGGTTTAAGGTGAAGGGAAATGAGATTTCAGAGAGAAAAGCAAACAGAAGGGAGCAAGAAAGAAAACTGTTGGAATATGGAGAAAGGGGGAGCCACAAAATAGAAGAAAAAAAGCTGTAATTGGCTTAGACGTTGTGATGGGGCATAAAAAATTACCCCTTCTTAAATAATCTTAGATCCTAAAGAGAGAGCCAATGGACTGGAACTTTACTATTGAGGTTTCTACCTCCAACAGAGGTAAATGTTTTACCAAAACAGCAACAAAAATTTTCCTAATGCAAAAGCACGGGGGCTTCTCTTAAAACAGCACCTAAAATTGTCTTAATGCATAACCATGGAGGCTTCTCTTGCAAGATTCAGTGTTCTCTGTCTAACATAGGGGGGGCTATGACCTCGAAAGAAATGGAAACATCTTGGATCTCAGAGGAAGTACCTTTTCTCATTGCTAATAGAACTCAGATTTTCTCTCCAGAATTCTTAAATGCATTGTTCCCAGTTCTCCATGGCCAGAAGGAGGCGGGTCCTGCCTGCATAGCTATCCCTCCACACCATCTCAGCATAGAACAATACATCTAGACAAAATGGAGGCCTGTGATTAATATCATATACACACAGTCGGCCCTCCATTTTTGCGGGGGATCTGTTCCAGACACAAACACCCCTTAAAAACCAAGACTTGCCTATATTCAAGCTACATAGGCTTGGATGGGGTGTGTGCCCATGAGCATGAGCAGGGCGCATGCCATGGGGGCATGCCCCATTGAAAATAACGGAGGTCACCCCTCAATGAATATTCAAGATTGTGGACTTCAAGTCCGCAACACAGAAGGGGCAACTCTCTCTCTATATATATATATATATATATATATATATAATTTTGATGTATGACATTTAGCATCTTTGCCTGATGAAGAAGCCAGTGGGTCTCCAAAGATTTGCATCATGCATTTTGTCCGTTTTGGTTGGCTGAATAAAGATATAATTGTTTGGTGGATTTTGGATGTTACTGTACTCTTCTTATATAGGAAGCTCTGCTGTACTCCTTCAGGAACCATGGAGATGCAGTATTGAAGAGGGAGGGTAGCAAGCCCTCCCAACCTATGTCGGAAGGGTCCTTGGAGCACCCAGCAACAAAGAAAGTTCAGAGTCCAACTGTAGCTCAAAATAAGCACATCTTTAATCTCCGTACGGGGTGACAGCTGCCTACATGGCAATTCCAAGACTGTCACACCCAATTGTCTTTCTTCAAACCTTTTATACATTTAAAATGCAAGCATAGCTTAAACAGCATCTCTTTTTGGGTTAACTTTCAACATTTCCCAAAACCAGTTTATTGACTAATTCCTGTCTTCCTGCCTTCCTAGCAAGTTTCCACAGTTCTGGTTAATCCTTCACAATCCCATTGTTCCTCTTTATCAGATTGCTTGGCCATGCTATGCTGTAATCATTAAACTGCCCAACTGTCTTTTGACCTTTAGGTATTTGTTCCTCTCAGTATGAGGGTCTTTCTGAACTGAAAGCTGGTAGAGAATCTAGATGAGGAGTGTCCAAAACACACTGCAGACGTAATTCAGTTTGAGGCTGCTTTAATTGCTCTGTCTCAATGCTAGGGAATTCTGGGAATTGTAGTTTATTGTGTCACCAGAGCTCTCTGACAGTAAAGGCTAAATGTCTCACAGAACTATAGTTCCCAGAATTCCCTAGCATTGAGCCAGGGCAATTAAAGCATTCTCAAATTGGATTATTTCTGCAATTTGTTTTGGACCTAGATTCCTCATTAATGGAATAAGAAGCCCATCAGATTTGGAAGCAGATTTGGAAGTGTCAGTCAGAAAGATGAGAAAAATGGAAATGGCTCTTCTTCTTTTATGGTATAAAGAGGAATGAGAAGTTGAACTTTTGTATTGGTAGTTCAGGAAATAGCTGGGCAGATTTTGCAGGTTGGGGAGGAAATTCATGGTTGCCACAAAGAACCTCACACATGCCACAGAAATAGTGACATTGGCTTGCCCTGGGCTTTAAAGAAGAGCATTGAAAGTGTTTGAAATAAAATTAAAAGGTTAAGGAAAGTGAATTCGGGTCATAAAATCACACTAGGGTATTTTTAAATTTTATTTTGATGTATGTTTCTGGGCTGTAGCCTTTAGTCAAGATAATTTCCAAGGGAAGGAAGAGATTATGAGGCAATGGCTCACCCACAAAGGTGCTTGCAGAAAGTCACATATGCAGTTTTGTTTCTGAAGCATGCATGGCCTACACAGTCCTAATGGAGATTGTATCCATGGAACTTTTTTGTCCTTTGTCTAGATTAGAATACATTTCCAAATCTGTATGATATCTCCTTCAGAATTTCGGGGTGCATCTATAAATTACATTGGGTGTTATACTGAGAAGCATATTGTTTTTGATAGCAGAAACTAATCCTGTAGAAATGAATGTCTAGTTAAAATATTCAGGAGTAGCTCTAGATTTTCTGTCACTGCTTATGGATTTTGAACTTCTAATAAGCACACTTAAGATTACAACATTACGTATAATCAGAGTGATTCTGTACCTCATTCTTCAGAAGCCAATCTCAGGATGCTTTCGCCATCTTCTCCACACAGTGGCCCTACTATTTCCTCCTACTTCCTTTTGTTATGGACATGCCTCCCCCAAGCCCTTTTCATTGCTCTTAACCTCTCTAGCAAGCCTGGAACTCATTCTGTGTTTTAGCATTTCTGACTTTACCCCCAAAACATGCTAGTTATTTGTTTGAATTCCTCTTGGGTGATTTCCCCTTTTTTCCATTTCTTATACATCTCCCATTTAAAACTTAGCTCAATTGGAAGTCCTTTAGTCAAAGAGAGATATTTCCCCCTGGTGAGGAAGGACTCTCAATCCTTCTTCATTGGATCAGAGAAGGGCATAGCAGTTGTGTGTGTAGGGGGTTTACAGAGGCCACATACTCTGGGCGGGACACTAGCATGGATAGGGAAAGGGAGAGATTTTACCTGCAGGAGCCACTCGAAGGTGAAGGAATTTTTCCAACAATTGATCCCAGATTCTATTCTTCCTTCCCAGAGACATGTCTTGTCCACACAGCTTCAGGTGTTCCCCACATACACCAACATTGTTTCTTCTGCTACCTCTTCTCTCAGCCTGTCTGATGAAACAAAGAAGGATCAGCAATGCAGCTCAAACCTGCCAGCCAAGTCCCAGCAAAGCTCACAAAGCTTAAGCAGAGTTCAGAATATGAAAACTTCTTTTTTGCTACCTCTTTCCGCATGCCACTACATGCTCTAAATTCCTTGCTTCAGCCAATCTTTTCCAAATGGCGGCACTCTGGGCCACAGAAGCAATGCCCTGCATCCAGCCCTGCAAATTTCCCAACTGCCACCACCACTACTAGAAAAAGATGTGGCTAAGGGAGTGAGCTCATGTGGGCAGGTGAAGAGCAGCAGACACCACGACATGAAGCGATCAGTGAGGCTGTGCAGTGGTTTTCAGGAACCCTGAAAAGACGTTTCATGCAACCCTCATTCCCACAATGGTCCTAAAGGCTGCTGGTTCCCCTTGTCTTTCTTGAGCACCAGTGCTTTGAAGACCCTCCCCACTGTCCCTTTTCCACCTCACCGCCCCCCTGGATCTTTCCTCTTCCCCCAAAGAGAATAACTGATTTAGAGTATTTATATCCCACTCTTCAGCCACAAAGGCTGTCAGAATGGTTTACAGAATTTGACAGTTCCCTGCCCTCAGGCTTGCAATCTATAAAGACATGTCATAAAAGGAGAAGGGAATGGCAGTGGGAAGGCGATCAAGCCCAGCAGATACTGTTGGTTCTTCTCTCATTCTAAGGCCAGGGTGGTGGCAACTGGAATGGAGGGAGGGGCCTTTATCTGTCACTAGGGCTAGACATGGTGGAGCTATATACGTCGCCTGAATGTCATTTTATACAATATTTTAAAATAATTTTCTGCATGAAACAAAGTTTGTGTACACTGAATGATCAGAAAGCAAAGGTGTTACTATCTCAGCCAATCATGAAAAAAGTTTTGGATTTTGGAGCATTTCAGATAAGATACCCAACCTGTATATACTTAGATAGGTTACTAATACAGTGGTACCTCGGGATACGAAATACCCAGGTTACGAAATTTTCGGGATACGAAAAAATCCCATAGGAAAACATTGTTCCGGGTTACGAATGTTTTTTCGGGTTACGAAAAAACTTTTGGTGCTTTTTTCGGCTTTTTCGCACAGAATCGCGGCTTTTCCCCATTAGCGCCTATGGCAATTCGGCTTACGAAGGCTTTTCGGGTTACGAACGGTGCCACGGAACGAATTAATTTTGTAACCCGAGGCACCACTGTAGTAATTTGGATAACTTTAGAAGATGATGTACTCTACTTGTTTTTTCAATTACTGTACTAAGAACCAAGGGCAGGGGAATTGTACATAATGCATAATAGAACGCAGTGCAAGAAAAGTGTTCTAATTATTTTTTTGGAATACCGTGGGTAAGATTTTTGACAGAAGAACCTAGAAAGGGGGGAAGGTAATCTATCTTCAACAGAATTTCTCATGTGTATCTCCTGTACACAAATTGAGTTCCTATGTACAAGGAGGTCCTGATCTTTTAGGAGAATGGGACTGTTGTGAGGAAAAAGTCTAATTCTGTTCCGTTGAGTCTTCTTGCATAATAAATACTTCCCAAATTATGCAAAAATATTGTACTTTGTGTATTCAGAAACGGATATGGAAAGGATCGGGAAGTAATTCAGGATGTAATTCATGCCTCACCCAGTAACTAGTTCTTCTCTCTTTAGGGATGGCTATCTTGCAAGAAGACTGGATTTCTTTTCTCATGATTTTGTTAAAAGTGCTGTACTGCATGTGTGTCTTCATTGCCTATGTTTAATAGAAAATATTTTTTCTTAACAGATTTTGAACAGAAAATTCTTCTGTAGACAACATTAAAAAGACATATTTAAATTCAAAATCTATAAAACAGTGATAAGATAAACATTTTAAAACATGGGGGAAGTGGCTTTACCACATATTTGCTGCATTTTCCTAAAGGTGGAAAATATGCTACTTTTGTGATGTGGTGTGATAAAAGTAGCAGATTCTCTGCTCTTAGAAGAAACAGAGGAAGTATGTGTTCATCTGTTTTCACTTCAGTGTCTTTAGCACCAAGGCTTGAAATTAGTTAGGTTAGTGAAATCTGGGGTGAGGTGGTGATTTTTAATGCAGAACTGTAGTTTCTTAAAATTAATACTCTGACATTCTTAGATGATGTTGTATATTAGAAAGTTGCTGTAGTCTCAGTAACGGTGGCATGTTGGGATGCTTTTGTATGTGTTGGTGTTTGTATTGGTATCTGTTGTGGTTTTTGTTGTATGGGTCATTCTGACAGCCATCACTTAGATGAAAACTTCCTTCCTAACTACTCAGATCATCTTATGGAAATGTACTTCCATTATGCCAAATGTAATGTCATAATATTCAGTCAGGATAATTGTACAAGCAGGATTGGGTGTTACTGTGCTCCAAAACTGCAAATAAAAGCTGAAGAACGACCATAGGAGCTTGATCAGAGAGAAAATCTAGCCCTGTTTGGGCATTCACAAAAAGAAACCATGTTAAGGAGGACAGTGTACTAGTCCATCATCTTTATCTCTCTGTGCTCTCTCTGTGTAGGAAGTTAAATTTTGAAGAGAAGACTCTTAGCTACATGTGGAAGTTCTGGAACATTGAATAACCTAGATAACCAATTCTGTGGATAGGCTGCATTTGTAGGGGGCATTTCTCTCTTCAGACTCTATTTCAAAGGTCTGGCATACTACTCTTCCTGTGTATTAAACCATTTTTGTGAATGCCTGAATGGAATGTTACTGAAATTCAAAAAGTGATGTGGAATACGAAGTTTGGTCTCATGCATGTTTTTCTCACACCTAATAATGGAACTAACTGATGACAGAAATGTGCTTACCCTAGTATACTAACTCTGAAACATAGGATGTTCCAGCGCTTTCATCAGAAATATCTCAAGAGTATTATCTTCTAGTTTTATGATCCCTAACTGTAAGTGGTGTCCAGTGAATACTCTCTCAAGGCAAAATGGAGTGATATAGCCGAACCTGGAGGTGAGTGATCCCCATCCCTCATCAGATCCCAATGCATCCCCTAAATCAAACCCTAAAAAGTTGGGGAACCCTTTGGAGATTGTGTGGGATGGCATAGAGAGCTGATGAAGGGAGAAGAGCAGAGGGAGATTCTGCTGCATCTATCAGCAAATGTTGAATTTGGCCCTCTGCAGGGTTTTTATAACTTCTGCATTTCTGTTGGAAGTCAAGTTATCCACATACAAAGGGGACATTGCTGCAGAATGTGACAGGGTAAAAAATGTGGTGGCTGAAATAGCAGAGGCCTGTTCCAGCTTTTTAAGGTCTCAGTGGTGACCTTGTGAGACCTGTGAGTGAGGTTTAATTGTAATCTAAGGATTCCTAAGGTCAACTGAACAGAAGTAATGGATCTCATAAAGCAGGCTATTAAGATTTATAGTCTTTATACAAAGTCTTGAGCTTGTAATTTTGAGCTCCTTTGGTGATACATAGAACATGCCTGAATTATCTTTTACCTGTATTGAAATAATTGGGGTTGAATTTTATGAGCAAAAATAGGAATCTTTGTAAAGTAAGCAGCACTTCAGAAAGCTGTAAATACCATTTAAAACTGCTAATGGTATTTTCAAAGCATGTTCTTCTCTTTTATTCTAAGATATTTATGACATACAGTTAATGCATCAGTCCTCTGATGGACAGTGTTTTCAGTTCCTAGAACTTTGATATTATCAGTATACATGCAGTCATAGAAACATCAACATTTCTTGAATGAAAGAGCCACTTTTCTTTCGATCAACATTATTAATTTTTGGTAATCCAAATTTTCTTAGATATAATTATTAATTGTTAATTCTTCAGTCTTTGTTCCTTCTAGTCGAAATGCCATAATATCAGAGGCAAAGCAGATAGCCCTATAGAAGTGGCCTCTGGACGCTCTGACTACAATCACGCCAGGACTGCATTGACCACATGGCCCTCTTCCAAAGTGTGCCAACACCACAGTCCTAAGCCAGGAGTCAATCCAAATCCAACTCGTTTTAGGTCTGTCTTTTTGCCCCCGAGTACAGTCTCAATGTGACTTCTGGATGCTTTGGGAGGGAGGGTCATGTAAAGGTCACACAACAAAGCAGCCAGAAGCCGCTTTACATGGCCCATGCATTTTGGGCCTCAGTTTTTCAAAATATAATGTCTTTTACTTTACATGCCATCATGAGTTACTTTTTTTTTTTTTGGAATATCTAATATCTATTAAATGTGTCTTTGAAATCCTTTGAAAGATATCAGTGTGTACCTCTCTCTCAAGATCTGTGCAGGTTTTTTTTTCTTTACGAAGATGGCTAGCAAAATTGTAAACTTGGCAAATTACATTCTTAATGGTAATACAGCTAGAAAATTCATAAACACAATTCACAACTGGATTATGTATTCAGTGCAAAAGCAAAAAAAAGGTACAGGTGTTGCCTAGAGAAGAATCCAGCAAATTCTTTTTACTCCCCAAATAAACAAAATCAATCTCAAAGAATTCCATTCCCCCAGAAACCTCTCTGGTATAATCTGACACAAATGATGTAGCAGCTCCAACAGCAGTAGCCCATTCCCCCCCCCCTTTCCTGAAGCTTTACAAGCATAGCCCCTTCTTTTAGTATCACCCACCAACTGGTTATGCAAATAGGTCTTATAGCACCTTTGCGACTGAGTGAAAGAACTGTAGCATGAGTTTTTGTAGACTCAGCCTACTTCTTCAGATGCACAGAGTGAACTGTTGCCTAGGAAGACTGGAATATAATAATAAGACTGTAGGAATAGGCATAGAAATGCAGAACTTGTAGGCATGGTGATGAGGTGACAAGTTCAGTTTTAGCTATGGCCATCCTCTGTCAAAAATGCCCTTCAGCACTCTACATTGGGCAAACAGGCCAGTCTCTGTGCTGGAGGAGAAATGGACATAAATCAGACATTAGGAAAGAGAATACACAAAAACCTGTTGCAGAGCACTTCAGTCTTCCTGGGCATTTTATCTCAGGACAGCAGTCCTTGGACAACAAAAAACTACAAAGGAAGATTAAAAAGGATAACAGTCAAATTAGAATATATTTACAAACTCCAATCCATCAGCGGTGGATTGATCAAAGACAGTAGCTTCCTGGCACATTACAATATTATAACATTGGTTAACACCTTCAATATTTGCAATTTTATAATTTTTTTAAGCTGATGTTTTAAATTCTTTATTGGAATATGTTTTTAAAATTGTTATTGTGATCCATTTTGGATCCCTTTGGGGGGAAAGGCGGGATATAAATTAATTAACTCCCCAAGTAAACACCTCATGAGGATGCTCTTGACCAGTTTATCACTTCTCCTTTCTGGTTCCTAACCTGCACACACCACATTCCAAAACTCCCTCCACCATACATATGGTGCATGAATATCTTGAGAATATATAGCTCTTTTTAATTAATTGTATACTTAGGAGAAATGTGGGAGAATTCAGAGACATAGCCATATTAGACTGGAATATCAGTATGCAAACAGATCTTGCAGCACCTTTCAGACTCTGAGCAAAAGAAGTTGTAGCGTAAGCAAATACCGTGTTCTATTGCTTCTGATATAAGAATATTCAACTTGGAATTTGATGTCCTCACGACTTGCCTAATTGCAACCAGGCATTTCACAGAAGCAATCTAAATGGTTTGTGTGAAAAGCATGTTGGACAGTATGTAACTGTGGGGCAAACTAAGATTGTATAGGAACATAACATATATAGCATCTTTTTGTTCTTCTTGTTGTTGACTACTCTTCGACATTTAAACTGAGTATTGTACATTTAGGAAGATGAAAGATGCTCAGTTTACCTGAACGTAACCAAGTCTTTTGTATTCATTTTTCTCTCTCTAATAGTTTTCTCTTTTCATGAAGAAAATAGGAGCTGTATTGTCTTCTCTTGGATTCCCCTCCCACTTTCAGGACAAATGCTCATTTGTACTAATTTGTGCTAAAGATGCTGCCAATTTGCTGCAGGATGTTCTGCCAGTTCCATAAGCCATCTGTGGAACATTGTAAACACAACCCATCCCAAACCCCCTACCAAGTATATTAACATATCTGAATGTGCTTTCTATGAAATTCTTTGGCATTGACTCTATAGATACAAATGCTCCTTTAATCTACGTTGCTCCCTTTTCTCCCATCTGCTTGTTTAAATACAAACACTCCTAGGACTTGAGTGAGTGAGTGAGAGAGAGTGAACCCATGATACTACAATTGGGGAGGGAGAAGATACATCCCACTGGCAACCATTCTACATTGTAGGGTTGGGCAAATCTGTGTGTTTTGGATTCTACAGGCTTCATGCTGACTCACAAAGTAATTCATTATGTGTCCATATCAGTTTGCAAATGTTCATTAAAAGAATCCACGTGAGTGCTTTTCTGTATGCACCACCCTCCACACCGTGCATTTCTGTATGCATTGCCTCTCCTGCAGGTATGTATTTGTGATTTTCCCCTTCTGAGAGATGCATTTATATATTATTTATTTATTCATTTATTTATAATCTTTATTATAAATAATTATTATACTCCTTCATATAATCTAATCTTAAATCAGTATACATTTCAATTTGCAAAATGTAAGAACAGTTGAAAAATGTTGGAAAAGTTTATGACTGAAATACTCCTTGTTCTTCCAACATTAGTATTGTTCAAACACTTGCACAAGGAAGGATCAAATAGCCCTTCATGTAAACCATTGCCACATTTTCCTGCAGTGAGTAGTATATGGGTGGTGGGCACAGCCCTACCTGTCCATGTCCAGAAAGCCACAGGAATATCCCTATTAAGGTGTCCAGCATGGCCAGGAAACTCTTGAGCCACAACAACCCTTACTGCCACCACACTCATCTTCATAAGTAAACTGGTAGAACTTATGTTGACATGAACCAGGATCTTGGCTAATAAATCCTTAAACAACCTAGCTACAGATAAAGAATAGTTATCATATATGGAGTTAGACAACTGAAATTGTAATCTGTGTATAGGAACCATCCACATGGTCCTTTTTCATTTAGAGTGCCAATATGGTGGAGTGGTTTGAGTGTTGGACTAGGACACCAGGGTTTGAATCCCCACTCAACCATGGAAACCCACAGAGTGTCCTTGGGTCACACCCTCTCAGCCTCAGAGAAAGGCAATGACAAACCCCCGCTGAACAAATTCTGCCAAGAAAACCCTATGATACATTTCTCTTAGGGTTACTATAAGTCAAAAATGACTTGAAGACATACAGCAACAAGAGATTATAACCTATTAAACAGATATGTAGAAACTTACAGGTTTTCAGCTGGTTGTTAAAGCTGAATATGGTGTCTGCCTCTCCAAACATAAAGGGAAAAACCTATGCCTTCCAGCACTTGTGTGCATTTTCTCTCTGACTCCAGAGAAGATCTGACATATGCAGTTCCATTACACAAAGGGATGTGTTCAAGAATGCCTTCTCAAACACACCTGTGCATTTAGGGAAATGCATGCATTCTTTGATCACATTTCTTCTAAGGATGCATATTTGTATGTGCTTTGTTGACTGGAGAACTTAATCACAAAATTCAACAAGTTAAGAATAATTATGTTCATGTATTAATTCGGGAACTGTTGACTGACATGTTTCATATTTAAAACTGCCATGCCAGCAGCATGTATAAAGTTGACATCAGTCTCCTGGAGAAATCTGTTTGCTCTTTGAGATGTGAAGCTAGCACTATCACAAGGCCAGTCCATTAAATACCTGCAGGCAGGTCAGCAGCATTTAGAATTTTGTCGTCACACATCAGTATGAAAGCTAGGGAATATACATACTGTGGCTGAGTTAAGATGATATGAATGAGTATAATTAGATACTATTGTAACTTTGAGCTAGATTAACTTCATATGTCTAAAAGTAGTATTCATGGCCATGAAAAGCAAGCTACTCTTTTGTTAGAGTGAATCAAGTACTTCACATGAACTAAATGAGAAAGTGAAATGTTTTCTATGAGATTACCCCATCAGACCTGCAACAGAAGTGGATAAATAAAGATGTATACTGTGGGCTCTTGGTATCCACTGGGGTTTGGTTCCAGGACCCCCTGTGGATAACAAAATGCTCAAGTCCTATTAAATACAATGGCATAGTAAAGTGGTGTTGAAAAACGACTATATATTGTTAGTAATGAGTATCAGCGTAGTTGTTTGAATATTGGACGTGGAGTTTGGAGGGTTGGAATCCTTGCTCAGCCACGGAAACTTACTGAATAAGCTTGGGCAATCACATTCTCTCAGCCTCAGAGGAGGACAATGGCAAAACTCCCTCTGAACAAGTTTTGCCAAGAAAACACCATGATAAAGGCACCTGATGGTTACTACAAGTCAGGAACAATTTGAAGGCACACAACAACTTATTATTAGTAAAGTATTTTAGGGAAGCCAAAATATTTTATAAAAATGTCATATAAGAATGCTAGATAAACTTATATTTTATGTTATGAGGATACAGCTTTATGAAACGTCACTTAACCAAAGTCAGTCAGTATTCCTCAAGACACATGAGGTAAAGCATTTCCCGTCTGCATACTTGCCAAGATTCTCCATCAAACTAGATACAGCTGTAGCATTTTAATATGGCAGAAATGCATAAAATTTTGTGTTGTGGGGCCTAAACATTGCAGCCAGACTGCTAAGGGGGGTTTTATGTGTAAACTCTCTCAAAATATGTTAATTGTGCACTTGCTTAGATGTCTAGTGGCATTATATGTGGGATAGCATAAGTAGTGAATGTGAAGAGAAGTTCAGTCTCCTATGCATAGCTGAGGAGGGAATAATTTGATCTGGATTGTAGAAAACTGCATGGGGAGGGGGGGAGATGTTGGAATCATTTCCCCTGACAGTCTTTTTCTGCAAACATTTTAGAAGCAAAATTCAGTGTTAGGATTATAGACTGTGAATTGGTGGATATATGAGATTTGTTTGAATAGGCATGGGCAGCAATCTTAGATCAGAAGGCATTAATATATTTTCTTTAGATAAAGTGAGCTATTCTTGAGCTAGGCACACTTCAAAATGTGGCAAAAACATCAATGTCACATAATATGCAAACTTACATTCCGCCTTAGCCAGAGCAGTTCCAGTAAAATCAATAGTACATGTTATTCACAATGAACTTGAAATCAGGTCTCACAGATTTCAATAGGTCAATCTAAATATAAATACAACCCAGTGTGGACAAGTGTCCATATTTGCATTTGTACATGTAATAGATTATGATGGTGATCAATAATAAAATCAAGGACCAAACTAAAAATCCAAGCTACACTATTTTCATAAACATTCTTGTGAGATATATCCATTGATGGGTATAAGGGAATCTAGAGGTAGGATTAAACTGAACTTAGTAGTTTTTCTTCTCAGTATGGAATAAAATGGACATATTAACCATTAACTGTTGATGAAGCAATCGCTTTTGTTATTCTCGTTTGAAGACTAATTCAAATAGTCTCTTTCAATAAAGTCTCTTTCATTTTAAAAAAAATAAAATATATTCTCAGTTAATGAGATTTTGAATTCAGACTATAGGGATAGACATGTGTTTATTATACATCTGTCAACTGGAAAGTGTAGTGACTTGTGCCACTTGTAATTCTGAGGTCCCTCTTCCCCTGTTAATCATATCATGAAAGGATTTTAGAGTGAAAATTAACTTCTTCATTTTCTTTTCTTTTTTCACAAACTCATTAAGACCAGAAAATGTCTGAAATAATATTTAATTTTAGGCATGAAAAGTTTAACAGAACAGTGTAGTGAAGCATGGGGATTTAAAATCAAATTTCAGTTTTATCCACTTTTGCTTCTGTTTAAAAGTCAGGGAGAATAATTGTTCAGGGAAACTGTTTCTACAAAATAAAGTATGATTGCATCAAGAATTGTCAAACCACCAGTGGACTGTTCATTTTCAAAGAAGATGGGGAGTCAATAGGACCTGACAGTGTGCTGAGAAGGTAAAAAAGATTGACTCCTCACGTCCCAGCTTGGTTCCTATTGTGTCTAATTAATAATTAAGTGGGATAGTGGCATATCACATGAAGGTTGGAATGTGATTCTAAAAGCACTAATTATCCTGCAAACCTGCTCTTTGAGTAGGTATTAAACATCACATGTATTTACAAATGCAACAAGAGTTTGTGATTTTAAGTACAATAAGATAGCTGAAGATATATCACAGAACCTATTACTAAATATAGTTTAAGGATATAAATGTAGAATCTCAGCTTGGTTATAATGGTTTCAAAATGTCCAATTCATAGGAAGAGAAAAAGTGAATAGAGGGGGATGTTAAGATTTGTAATGTTCTAGGGTCCTATCTACGTAGGAGTAAATTATAAGGAAGCAAGTAATTATATAATACATTTCCTTGTGCCTCTTCTGCTTTATCTGAAGTAACTAGAGTTTGTCACTGCCAATACGTGATACTTGGTTAGATGGATGAGTTCTGTGTTCAAGTAAACTATTGTGTGGGTTTATAGTTATTTCCTTTTGGATTAATAGTTATTTCTTTTGTTTCTTCTGAGTCATTATTCTGCTTACTGTAGCATTTTTATAAATTTAAAGTTACAATGAGGTGTAAAATAAGTTCAATCTGCTATTATTTTTTCGGAGGCCCAGAAAAAAACAACCAAAGAATAAAGTTGTGAGATTGGCTAGATTATGTTGATCATGTCATTCTTGTAGAGCTTCACAAATTTTTTGTCTTTTATCAGTACTGAAAACTGTATCTTTGGTACTCTTTTTTGCTTTAATAGTTCCTTATATTTATAGGTTTTATCAGTTTATGTTCTGATCTAGTAGCTTGTATGGTTCAGTGAAAACGATCGGCAACAAAGGAATTAATGTATTTCCTCTATAATGGGTTAATTGACTCCGACCCTCCTTCTGATCATTCACCTGTTCAGCTATCACTGCAGAGCACAGTCCACATACACAAGTGATTTCTGGATTTCCTGGTAAATCCTTACTTTTTTTGGCTCTGGATTAAAGCCCTGAGGAACTGAAAAGGGCTGGATTCAACTCAATTATCCTGTACATCATCTCAAAGCCTGTTGTGAAAACGTGAGACCACTTCATTTGACCTGTGTAGACAAGCCCCAAATTTATATTTATAAGGATTCAGTCCCTTCATATACCTAAGGCCCAAAGTAGATGGGTGTCAAGGAGTGGCCTCCAGCTGTAGAATCATAGAATCGTAGAGTTGGAAAAGACCACAAGGGCCATGCAGTCCAACCCCCTTCCATGCAGGAAATCTCAATCAAAGCATACCTGACAAATGGCCATCCAGCCTCTGCTTAATGACCTCCAAAGAAGGAGATTCCTCTATGCTCCGAGGAAGGAGTGTGTAAAGCCTACACTAGCGAAGTGTGTGGCAGAAAGGAGCTCCGTTTTGGAGCTCCTTCCCGCAATACTGGAAAGGCACCCCAAGTGACGCTGGGATGTCATGCCCGCTCTGTGCTGTTTGGCTGTGGCGCAGCCGTGATGTCATAATGGTGGTGCCCATGTATACATGGTGCCACCATTATCACACCGCCGTTACATGCTAGGGTTGCGGGGCGTGAGGTGGCGCCACCCTTGGGCAACCCTAGCACGTATCCAGGCCGGCGCAAAGCGCCATAGTTACCCTAAGGTGAAACAGTCACAGGATTTTCTTCACAAAATTTGTATTTGTTTAGAGGGGATTTACCTCAGCCTTTCTCTGAGGCTGAGAGTATGTGACTTGCCAAAAGTTACCTACTGGGTTTCATGGCCAAGCGGGGATTCAGATCTTTCAGGGTCCAATATTTAAACTACAACAATACTCTAATTCTAAAACTAAGCCAAATGGTCCCTTTTAACTCCTTACCAGAGTGGAGTTGCCATAGAAGGATGTGGAATATCAAACAAAAGTGAAATTGAAGCAGCATTAGCAATAACAGCAGTAATCTAGGCTAATTTAAACTAAACAATTCTTGTTCACTCAGGCTGCAGCTGTACAGAAAAAAATAATTCAGTTTCTCATTGCTTTAACTGCCCTTGCAAAATGCTATGAAATTCTGAAAATTTTAGTTTTGTAAGACATTTCCCCTTCTCTGTCAGAGAGCTCTAGTGCTACAACAAACTGCAGATCCTACAGCTACATAGAATGGAGCCATGACAGTTAAAGCGGTGTCAAACTGGATTATTTCTGCAGTGCAAATGCAGCCTCAGTTTAAGTACCAGCACACTGGAATTATTAGGCCCTGTACAGACAGGCAGGAAGAGGTGGGGAGATGCTTCCCTTTTCTCCCCTGGATTGTTGCCGTGGCAACTGCATGGGCATGGCACAGATCCGCTCCACAAAAGAGCTGCGAAATGCAGTTGCTTTCTGCGCCACTGCCGAGGTGCCATTAGTGTCCTGGAGTGGCACAATAATGTCTCTTGTGTGTCACCCCATTTGGACTTGGTGCACAAGGCACGTCATCAGAGCGTGCTCCGTGTGAATGTGTGCATGCCAAGATGGCACCCAGAGAGCACGGAGTGTGTGGATGCTCTGTTCTCCCGAGCCCTAAATTCGGCCCCAAGATGGCACTTTTTGCCCATCTGTATCAGGCCTTATAGTTAGGAACAGAAGCTTTTGTTGCCCTTCTGAGTCCCTGGTGCATCAGTGGATTCCACAAAAACTCAGTGATATGGCCTACTCATAAAGTTCATAAATAGTGATTTATTTCTCCATGGGTGTTAATTTTTTTAAAAATGTGATTGTTTCTCTCTCTGGGGTTGAAGTTTGCATATACTGTAATCATTCCATTAAGAAGAGATATTTTGATGTGTTATAATTATTGGAAGCATTCATTGTATTCTGAAAAGATATGGTCATACTAGCAACATAATTTTTCATCAATAATTAATCTGGTAGATAGGAATCTTGATGCAATGTTCTTTATACTGGAATACAGAACAATTTCATCAAATTCAGCTGAGCTTTTGTCTTTAAAACACTTTACAAAATAGTAAAGGAAAATAGGAAAAGGTCCTGGGATTCTTTGTAAAAAAAAAAGTGATGTCGAAATTCTTTGCAGTTTCTCTTCAGTGGAATAGAAGATCTCTGGCATAGTTTAAGAATGATGTCTCCAGGATGTCTCCAGGATGATACATGTATTGATATCAGAGGGTTTGCAGCTTTGGGGTTCTGCAGCTGGAGGGGGGACACTTTATTTCCACCTTATGGGCAGAGCCACCTCTACCATTTGGCAAAGTGAAGCATATTCATTCCTCTGACAGATTTTCAATAATATGAAAAGACAATAAATGCTTAGATTACTTACTTAGGTATTTTTACTTTCAGGATAGTGAGAGGCTCGTGTCAGGATCTTTTTGTCACATGTACCAAAATAACTTAACTGGTCTTGGGCACCCAGATGCCTTGAATATCTGAATGAGAGCATGTTTCACAGATTGGTTAAAGGGTCTTGGAGCCTTTGTCAGAAAGGGATAGACTTTGAAACTACTTGCTGTATAGTTGACAAGGAGTTGTCTCATGGAACTTTAAAGACTAATAATTTTTCTTTGGCCCAATCTTTCATGGACTGCAGTTTATCAGATGCAGTCTGATGCACTCCATGAAATCTTATGTCAAATAAAACCGCTTAATCATTAAGGTGCCACAAGACTCTTTGTTGGTTTTGTTACCACGGACTAACATAATGCTTCCTCCCACTGAAATGTTTTGCTACATAGAGAAACCAGAGTTTCAGAAATTCTATTGCATTGTGACTGAAAGAGATATGGAGCTGGATGGCAAATTTATTGTCTTCTCATCTCAAATAAAGACATGTAAACTAAATATATGGCATGGATATACTAATAAGTATTAAGTGGTTGTTTCATTTTACCATGTTTGTTTAGTGTGTCATCCTCTTTTTGTGTGAACTAGAACAGAAGTTTGCTGGCACTCTGCATTGCAGTTACAGATTCATAACGTTATGGCTCTACAACTACTCTGTATTTAGTAACACTATTACCATGATCATAAATGCTCTCTACTAGGCAGCAGCTGCACTGATAGATGGAGGTCTATTCAAATGGTGACTGGGGCACAGGGGGATTGCATTTCCACACACACACCCACCACCACCACCAGCGAGCAAGATTGTGACAGTCAGAAGCAGGACACCTGTGGCAATTTGCCCCAGGCTGAATCCGTACTACAGAAATAATGAGTTTGATACCAATGATACCATGCTGTGGAATCCAGGAATTTGTAGTTTGTTTTGACACCAGAGCTCTCTGAGAGAGATGACTAAATAGCTTACAAAACTATGAACCCCAGAGCGAAGTCGAAGGCTTTCATGGCCGGCATCCATAGTTTTTTGTGGCTTTTTCGGGCTTCTTGAAGATGCCAGCCACAGATGCTGGCGAAACGTCAGGAAAAAACTCTTCTAAAACATGGCCACATAGCCCGAAAAAGCCACAAAAATCTATGAACCCCTGAGTTCCATAACAATGAGCCATGACCATTAAAGCAGTGTCAAACTGCATTATTTCTGCAGTGTAAATTCAGCCTTAGTCTTACTTGACGGTGGGAAGTGTTGGAAACATCCTACTCCTGTGCACCATTTGCCAACTGTCCTCATCTCTAAGTGCAACTACTGCCTGGTAAAGTAGATTTGGAGGGGTTGTGCAGGGAGATCTTAGTTATGCATTTCTAACTAAGTAGAAGTAGAATATGGACTGTCCTGTTGTAGACAGTCTTTACCATGATTCTAAGAATTTTTTGTAGAACTGAGAACATGGCTTTTATGTAGCTACATCACTAAAAATAAACTATTGGGCTAATCTGAACAATAATTTCTGGAAATTCTGGTCCTTGCAAGCAACTGAGCTGGATTGGAGTTGTACTCATAGTAACTGAGAAAACAGTATCTATGAAGAATATAAGTGGGTGTTGAATAGCACTTCCATTTTAAATGAATTACTGGAATGTCTGATGAAAGTATCCTTTAATTTCTATAAAAACAGTTTTATTACAATATGCACATTCTCTCTATACATTTTGCAAGCAGTTTCCTCTAATGAATACATTTTGTATGCAGTTTTCTTAATGGGTGCATTTTTTGAGTGAAGAGGTGCATTGCAGAAGTTAGAGAAGTACAAAATCAGAAAATAGTTGTATTTTTTCATATATGATGTGAGTATTCAGTCAGTTTATATAAAAATGCGAACCTACTAAATTCTCTCCAGCTGTACTTTCAGTTATGATACTTGAAATGGGTTGTGCCAGCCTGTGCTAAAATGTTTGCCAATACTGATCGTGCCATATGACGAATTATGTAATGCTCTCATTTACACACTACCTGACAAAAGTTGAAATATTATATAGCAGTAATGGTGGTAGTTGGCATAGAACTGAGATAATGCAAATTGACATAATTGAGAATTCATTCCTGTGCATAATAATGTACAGTATGTTATTTTGCTGGTTCAATTGCACCATGTTTACTCAACACCATAGATGTCCTTTATATTTAACTCTATTACTCAAAACAAATTTTGGCTACACACTGATTTTGAACAGTTGAGCTTTTAATCCTCTTAAATACCTGTTAAGGGGTGTGTGTGCAGATTGAATGCCGATAGCTGTGTTGCATTTTGCTATTAAATCCATATCCCTAACACAGAAACCTCATGCAATTCACTTTTATAATGATATATCTTAAATAGTCCATTGCCATATTCATGGGAAAAATAAAAAAGGAAGATTGCGCAAGAGATCATTCTGGCTGGAAGTACTAAACAGAGAGAATTTCTACAGAATGTATTTGCTTACCAACTAGAAAACAGTGAAACCAGGTAACAGAATTGAGTCTGTCATCATCTGACCTGGGAGGGAGTGAAAAGACAGGCCCAACTCCATCAGACCTAGCCTGATGAAGAAGAGCTGTCCCTCCATGCCATCTGACATTATCTGGCCTGGGAGGGAGTGAAAAGGCAATCCCAACTGCATCAGGACTAGCCATAGCAAGGAGTCCATCTGCCATGTTCCAGGC
>NC_056523.1:63936220-63971220 GCF_019175285.1 Sceloporus undulatus
CTCAGAGGGAGAGAAGAATCACTGGACTTGATCCCCTTCCCCACCAGTATTCCCTTCTCCTTTTGGTTCATGCCTTTTTAGATTGTAAGCCTGAGGGTAGGGAACTGTTTGAATAACTATCTGTAAGCCACTCTGAGAGCCTTTGGGGCTGAAAAATGGGGTATAAATACCATAAATCAATACTGTACATACATACATACATACATACTAAAGCGTCACTTTGTGAGCCTCTGAAATCTGAAGAATCGGACACAGAGGAGTCAGAGTGCCAGGATTTTATAATGGTGGCCTCTCCAAATCTGAGGAGCTGGGTGCTGAAATAGTTGAGTCCCCCCAGCAAGTCTTGGTAGACACCAAGCATACACCACCTTCATTTGAAGTTCACCTAAGAGATAAACAGAGGCTTTGTAGATCCCAGAATCTGCTAATTAGGAAACATTGACTCATTAAGGACCTGGTACCCTGAGGCAGCTACCTATAAATCTCCCAGCAACTTTTTGGAGTCTTTGTTGCTTGCAATCATTCAATCTATGTGCAGTGCTCTCATTGTTCATGTGATTTTGACCTTTGGATTTGCTACAGCTAACAACTTGATGTCTTCTCACTCTCCAGCTCCATTTGTCTTCGACTACTGGCTTGGTGTAATGACTCCTCGATGATTTAAAGACCTTGCTCCTGTTCCTCCATTCATCTTCCTGAATTAACTGTGAATGACATGAACTGGATCAACTATGCTATAGAGCCTTTTCTACAATCACCATCTCTCAGGTCACTTGCTAACTGCAGTACAGGACATACGGTTGACCCTCGGTATCCACAGACTTGCCATCTGCACATTCAGGCATTTGCAGACAGCAAGCTCATGTTGCCCCCAATGACAGTGCATGCACATGGCCACACTGCTATTAGGGACAGCCCCCGTTGTCCCAAGGTGGCACGTGCATGCAGCTGCATTGCCATTAAGTTCCATTGTCCCCAATGGAGGTGCAGCCATGTGCACACACTGCCACAGGATGCCATTGGGGACAATGAAACTTGAGCTTCCATGGATTTTGGAATCCATGGGGCGGGGTGTCTGGAACACATCTCCTGCAGATACCAAGGGCCAACTCTATATTATTAACAATTTAAATATAACTTTGAAATTTGCAGAAGGAAGGCGCTTAAAGTACCTTCCATCTGAGGTGGGAGTCCCAACCTTGCCTCTTTCTCCATCACCTGTGAGTGGATCACCAAGCTCTTGAGTGCCAGATGCCATTTTGGCTGGGCACCTAGCCAGCCATCAGCAAGGGAAACTTTTCATATGATATAAAGGTAAAATATGTCCCAGGCTGGCCCCTAGGGTGGTTTCTTTTGTCATCCCCTAGACCCTGTAACCCATTGGTGCAAGTCTGGAAATTTCTCCTTCAACAAATTGGCAGCTGGGGTGTTCACTGTCACCTCATCTTAATTTCTCTGCCACCTACCTGTCAGTAACATCCTATTTACAAGTATATTGCCCACACCCAGTGCCAGTTATCCCACAATTCCATAAAGATACAATACGTATATTATTGCAGCTATGTTAGCAATAGCAGCTATGATTCTTAAGTGACCTGGCTTAAACTATTAATGCTTTCAGGGTTACTTTTAATTGGTTTATATACTGCCTTTTCTCTTTCCCACTCTGCAACTGAAGAGGAATTTATAAAATTTAAAACAGATACAGATACATAAAAACCATGTAAAAAGTTGCTGTTAAAAGGTAATATAAACTGTACATCAAATGAAAAACAATTTAAAACAGCCATTTAACTTGTGAGAAATCAAAACAATACAAACATTATTAAAAGTTATGTTCTTATGAACAGTCCATTCCCAGAAGCCTGGCAAAATAAGAAAAACTTCCTCTGCCAATGGAACAAGAAGGAAGTCTAGCCAATCCAGAAATATAATTACAGAACCTGGTAGCAGCCTCTAAGAAGGCTTTCTCCCATGTTTCCAGGGAATGTATCTCTGAGAGCAGTATAATAACATCAAAAATTCACAAAATAGTGATGCCCTTATTGGAACAACCAAAACGCACAAAATACATTTTGCAAGCTTTTGAAACTGGCTTCTTCATCAAACAAACATGTTTTAAATCACACAGGAAACAATTTGCCTATGTTAGTCACAAGCCTGCATTTTGTCAAGATGCAGCTGTTCAGGTGGTATGGAGGGACATTCAGACAGGTAGGCAGGCAGGCCCTTCCTCCTTCTGGTCATGTGGGCATTCCAGGATGTATATTTTTAGGTTCCATTATCAAGACAAAAAAAAATGCTCCTCTTGAGATCCAAGTTGTGTCTGTCCTTTGTTAGGCCTTTGTTAGATAGGCATATAGCACCGAATTTCTAAAGAAGCCCTCAATGATTTTACATTAGCAAACATTTTTAAGGTGTTGCTTTGGTAAAACATGCCAAATATACCGTAGTCCAAATGTTTTTAGAAAAAATGTTTTACTATTATTGAAACCTCAAATGGTCACGTCCCAGTCCATTGGCCTTCTGTTTAGATATCTCCTGATGTGGCTAAAATGCAGTATCTTTCATCCAGAAAACATATCTGGGGCAGCCATGATGGCCATGCAGCAAATTTCAATAATACAGTATCCCAAATCCACAAAACAGTGATACTTCTTTTGAGACACTGAGGGTGCTGTGATAGAAAAAGCCTTCCCTAAGGATCCCAAATCCTGGGACGGTCCACATGGGATGGATTGATTGGACCCATACCATATTATTCTAAACAGATAAAATGAGCTTCTAGCCATATAAATTACTTGTGCCCTAGTGGCTGGATCCAGATGTCACAGGGCAACCCACTATGGCACGAATAGGGATTATGCAACCCTCCAAGTGTTTGCTAGACTGCAGCAGCCCTGCCTAGATGAGGAGATGCATTATTTCTACCCGTGCAGTATGGAAACTTACAGGAGTATTTTATTATTATTTATTATTATTATTAAAACCAAGATGGAAAGGGTCTACAGTTCAAAGGAGAAAAATCTAGGCCAGTTCTAAAGTAGATCTTTGGATTCTGGCCAATGTAACCAGTTAGTTACCTATATTTTATGAACAAGTTATTGCCTTAGCAATAGTATTCAGTGATGAATATCTGCCACCTTTATGAATGATTAAATCAATCTTTGCTTCAGTACAATAGCAATAGCAATAGTAAGTACATTTCTATATCATTAATTAGTGAACTTGCACTCCCTAAGCAGTTTACAACATGTAAGCCAATTGCCCCCAACAAGCTTGGTTTTCATTTTACCAACCTATGGAAAGATGGAAGGCTGAGTGGGCCCCAGAGCCCTGCAGGATCGAACTCACAACCTTGTGGTTGTGAGTGGCTGCAGTACCAGCATTTAACCACTGTGTCACCAGGGCTCCTATAGTACAGAATATATGTTATAAAATCTGTGAACATCTTGTTTTTGAAAATTACAAACAAATATAGGCAGGGTACAGACTGCCAGAAAGAGGCGGCCGGGAGCCACCTCTCTTTCCTGCATAGCTGCACCGCAGCAACCAAATTGCACGACGCGGCTATGTGAGGAAAAGGGACCACTAAAAAGCGGCTCGTTTTTGTGCCGCCACAAACAGCTGGTGATGGCGCAAGCACGTTGCTGCTACGTGGCTCCATCTGGAGGCTGCACAGCAGAGATGTCATCGCTACATGCGCTGTCTATTTGCACATTTTTATAGAAGCGTCCTTTTTGGCCCATCTGTACCGGGCCGTAGTCAAACTTCTATGAAGGTCTCCCAGAATTCCTGCTCAGAGAAAAACTTGCTTTGAGTGAGTAGTTTAATGAATTTAGTAACAATTTTCAGGTTAGTGATTTTTCAATATCTTTCATAGATACATAGCTTAATAACCCTATATTACCACGCATCTCTTGCTTTACCATTAGTTCTTTCTTAAGACATGCTTTTTCCATATTCTAAATAAGTTACAAGTGAAGTGAAGTGAAGTGGAAACATCTTTTTGTAACTTGGAGGGTATTTTCATGTTTTGCTGCAAAATTTCATTTAAAGAAAAAATTTGATGGCAAACTTCCACGTCTGCCCAGGGATCTGTTTATCTATTTCAAAAATCTGGAGGCTTCAGAGATGTCATAACTTATCTTTTGCATCAGCAGGGTCACATGTACCAATATAATGCACTAATAATAGCACATTGCTCAGTGAGCTCAGGAGACCTCTCTATGGGTATAGGTAGTAATATTCCTGAAGACTGTTGAGCTTTAGAAGCATTGATATGACTTCATGTTTCTTGACCCTTCTTATGCTGAAGCTTGTGCAGTATGCAGTATCCTAAACTTTTGTAACTTTATGAACTTTATTAACATAATGCATTTAGCAACATTTTACAGATGGCATTTACACATGAGATACCTAGAATATATGAAATCTGGGAGCATTAGCAGTCTCTGAAACACCAAGTTCTTGATTCTGAACAACCTAGTACAGGTTGGGTATCTCTTAACTGAAATGCTATGTACCAGAAGTGTTTTGAATTTTGGATTTTTCCGGAGTATTTGTATACTGTATATCTAATGAGATATTTTGGAGATGAGACCCAAGTCTAAATATGAAATTCATTTATGTTTCATGTACATATTATACACAAAGCATGAAGGTAGTTTTATACACAATATTTTCAGTAAATTTGAACATGAAATAAAGTGTGTGTACATTAAACAATCAGAAAGCAAAAGTGTCATTATATTACTTTTGTGGAAAGTTTTGGATACTGGTGTTCTGGATAAGGAATACTTGTATAAACAACTGAGTGTAAATACTAATAAGATTGTTGTTTACTTACACAGGTGAGTAGACATTATAACTCTATGGAGGCTGGTGTCACCTATGGATTATGCAAATTAACAGGATTGTACTTGTATGGTTGAAACTGTACAAATTAGTTATGCATGTAACTGAGTATTTTTGTCCTACATGAAAAAGTGATATTGATGTTGGCTGCATAAATGGAGAAATCATAGTGATAATTCTCTTTTTATAGAAACGTCTTCGAGGTGGTTTATCCATCTGCAGAAATGAAGATTCATCTAAACAGAGATAGTCACACTTTTTAGTGATCCAGATGTGTGTGGATGACTACTATAGAAGAACACAAATCAGGAAGCTAGAATTGTATGTGCTTAAGAGGTGGTATGCCAGCAGCATATGCATCACATATTATCTGGTGGCAAGACACACCGTTTGTTTTCTCTGTACGAAAACAATATGAATAGATAGTTCCATGCTGTTTGCCTATTTGGTTGCTAGGATAGGATCTGTAACAGAAACAGAACATTTGTATCCAGAGCAACTTGTTTACCTTTTGACTTCAGTGCATCAAAAGATAATTACTTTCTTCCTGTTATGTTCATGGTTTATTATAGCAACGAGTGACAGATTAAGTATTCCCTGATTGGCAGTGATTGGCTGGACTTGGCATCTGTGGCTGCAGTCCAGGCTCTCAGTCCCTGAATCTGGACATTAATACATAGTGAAGGGCAAATAATAGGTGCACAATTTAACTGACTACATGGGTTGCTAATGAGTTTTCATCACAGACTCCAAAAACACAATTTGAAACCGTGCAGGAAAGTAATACGTATGCATGACATTGCAAACCTAAAAGGTTCCTTCTTAGGGTGAGTGTTACTGGCCAATGCAGAATCCAGGCAGAGAAAATCACTAGTATAGGATTAATTCAGCAGGCCATCATGTTACATTTTGCCCTCAGAGAGATGGTAAAACCTTTTAACCGCCCATTGTTATTTAGTTGCAAATCTGAGCTTTGAAATTTGTTGTATATTTGAAGTGGTGGCCCTGGAGAGTAGAAACGTGGCAAGGGGTACCTTTTCTCTCCTTGAAATATGGCTATATATTACAGGGCCAGAGTTCTTATTGCTCAGCATGCACCTTCTCAATCCTATAACATACATACCGTAAAGTCTGTTTTTAATCCACAGGCCTGTATTTTTCTCTACAGCAGGAGAGTTCACGAAATAAATAGAGACCAATTTCATATTGTAGGGTGATACAACTTCCATTCTAGTAGCACTTAAAGGACCCCTGGTGGTGCAGTAGTTAAATGCCTGTACTGCAGCCACTCACTCACAAACCACAAGGTTGTGAGTTCAATTCCAACCCGGGGCTCCAGGTCGACTCAGCATGGTATCCTTCTGAGCTTGCTAAAATGAGTACCCAGCTTATTGAGGGCAATTAGCTTACCCATTGTAAACCACTTACGGAGTGCTTAAGTGCACTGATAAATGGTATAGAAATGTACTTGCTGTTGCTGTTGTTAAACTACTGAGTTCATTTTTGGAATGAACAAACCATACCGGCTACAAAATGTTCTCCTCTTATCTTCTGTTTATCACTCCAGTGCTCTTGCACGGGATTCCATTTAGGCATGCCTAACCTCAGGACTGTAGAGCCAGCATGGTGTAGTAGTTTGCGTGTTGGACTAGGACACTGGGAGACTAGGCGTCAAATCCATAGTTGGCCATGGAAACCTATTGGGCAAGTCACACTCTCAGCCTCAGAGAAAAGCAAAGGCAAACCCTTTGAACACATCTTGCCAAGAAAACCCCATGATAGGTTTGCCATAAGTCTCCATAAGTCTGAAATTACTTGAAGGCATATACAACAATAACTCCAGGACTAATGGTAATTCATGGTAATCTGTAACAGGCTGAAGCAGGCAAATTCATCTCTGTCTTCCCCAACACTGTTTTATCCATTGTTCACTTCTGTTGGGGAGTGGTGACAGTGATTGCTAATGTCCTTTTAAACTAACTCCAAAGCACTGTCATTTTGTAAAAGGTTTAGTAGCTTCTTTAGTTCCTCTGTGTGTCTGAACAATATGAGTTTGGTGTCCCCCCCACCACATACAGGAATCAGAATAAAGCATACACAGATACTATCCTGCTTGTTGACAGATCCATTCAGCAGCGCAGGTGTCTCAAGTGTTGCTGCCTGTTGAATAGTACAAAAATTAAAGATCTTTCCATACTCTTAAAGATAGGTAACAAAAAGTTCTATTTTTCATGCTTTTCTTTGGAGCATAGCAGACAGGTTTGTTTTCTTAAACTAAATGTGAATTTTAATTATTATTATTCTTACTTCAAGTGGGATGTGCTTATAATTCTTGCCTCTTAAATATCATGATATATGTTTCATTTAACAATTCTTTGTATCTTTGTTGAAAGGATGGTACCTTTTGTCTGCCTAAATGATGGGCAAGAACAATGTTCTCAGACCCATATTCCATCTAGAATAACTAGTGTTGAGGGTTGGGATATCATTATTTTTGATCTGTGCGTCTTTTCTGATGTAAACCACAGAGTCCATGTCCTTTTTGCATTACCTCTAAATCTTTTAAAATCATCTCCAAATTTGTATTTTAATGGAAAGGAATTGCATTGCAATACTGTGAGAACTGCAAAATCCAGTGAAGAGCTAGGTTTTGGCCTGAAGAATACAAAGAATAGGAAGAAATAGTCAGAATAAAGAAATAAATGGTGAGATATAATCAGTGAAGTGCCCCCAAGTATTTGTTTTTTCACTTGTTCATGAAATCTAGATGAATAATGAGCTGGCCAAGTTTGATGATGATGCCAGATGCCACTGTGGACACCTCCAAAAGGATCACTCAGGATTTGGGGAAATGAGAATCAACAGGGCAAATGCGTTGTATCTGAAACGGCATATTGCCTAGATGAAAAAGCTGCAGTAAAAAGTCGACCAAAATGATCATGGTCCTGCATAAAAATAGGTTACAACTTTGGGTCTTTTTAGCTCAAGAAAAAGGTGACATGATAGATTTGTATGCAATTGTGCACCTGTATGTTGCAAAAAAACATTTTATATTTCTCTCCTAGTATCAGAACACAGAATCATCTGGGAAAGTTGAATGGTAGAATATATTAGCTTTAGTATATTAGCTTTAGTGTTAAAGATAGTATGACTCTGAAAAGTTTATGTTGTGGTACACAAGTAGAAGGTATTGTTGCACTTGTAGCTCCCTCTTTCCTCCCCTCGCTTCACTATATCTTTAATCTCTCTCTCTCTCTCTCTCTCTCTCTCTCTCTCTCTCTGGGTTCTTTCTCTACGGTCTTTAAACATGCTTTAGTTTCCTCTATTTTGAAAAAAGCTTCTCTTGACCCCTCTTCTTTGTCTAGCTATCATCCGATTTCTAAGGTTTTGGAGCGGGTCATTTACTCTTGCTGTCTTGAGTTTCTTGAAGCCAACTCCAGTCTAGATCCCTTTCAGTCCTGTTTCCGCCCATGGCATTCTACAGAGATGGCTCTCACTAAGATCTTGAATGATCTTTTACAGGCCAAGGCTAATGGCCTTTACTCTGTTCTCATTCTTCTTGATTTGTCGGTGGTCTTTGACACCGTTGATCACTGTCTTCTAGTAGATATAATAATAATAATAATAATAATAATAATAATAATAATAATAATAATAATAATAATAATATTTTATTTATATACCGCTTTTCCAAAAAGATCAAAGCGGTTTACATAGAGTTTAAAACCAATTACAAAACACATCATAAAATAGATAAAACCAAGCGCACTAAATACGATATACAATCTAAAAACAACATTCAATCAATCAATAGGGTGGGGTAGAAAGTCAATGGGATCAGAGTACACGACTTCATTTTCTAGGGAGGAAGGCTTGACAGAAAAGGAAGGTTTTAAGCCTCTTTTTAAATGTTTCCAGGGGGGTGATAAGACAGAGCTCGTCGGGAAGACTATTCCAGATTTGTGGGGCCGCTACTGAGAAAGCCATCTGGGAAGTAATAACATATTTAGAAGGTGGAATTTCCAACAAGTTCTTCCCAGTTGTTCTGAGTGTGCAGGGCGGATTATATGGGGAGATGCAGTCCCTAAAGTAATTCAGGCCCAAGTTACTTTCTGACCTTGGGTTCTTGGACTCTGTTCTTGACTGGTTTAGATCTTATTTGTCAGATAGATCATTTGCAGTGGTCACAGGCGGTCAGACTTCGTCTTCTATTCCATTATCTGTTGGAGTTCCCCAGGGCTCTGTTTTGGGTCCCTTTTGTTTTCTCTCTACACATTGTCCCTAGGAAAACTCATTAGTTCTTTTGGCTTTTCCTATCATTTGTATGCCGATGACACTCAGCTGTATCTTTCCACCCCTGACCTTTCTCTGGGTCTTGAACAGCAAGTTTCATTTTGTCTTACAGCTGTCTCTCAGTGGATGCAGCATCGATGCTTGAAGCTCAATATGTCTAAAACAGAGCTTCTCATTTCCCCACCTAAGTCTATTCTTAAATACTCCTTTTCTGTTTCTGTTGATGACATTTCTATTCAGTCTAGGAAGCCCGTAGTCTTGGTTTTATTTTTTATTCTTCTCTGTCCCCCAGATCCAGGCCACAGCCAAGGCCTGTACATTCTTTCTTTACAATATTGCTAAAATCCATCCATTTCTCTCTGCGTCTACTGCCAAGACCCTGGTCCACACCCTGGTGTTCTCGAGATTAGATTATTGTAACCTCCTATGTTTTTCTTTTATTATCATCCCTTCACTGACTCCCCTTTCCCTTCCGTATTCAGTATAACCTTCTGTTGTTGACCTTTAAAGTCCTTCATGGGCTGCTCCCTCCTTATTTATCTGAACTTCTTTCTCCTCACATTCCCACTCATACCCTCCGTTATGGTAGTCAAGGTCTGCTGTCTAAGCCTAGGATTTCCACTGCTCCGTCCCGGATTCGTCCCTTTCACTTGCTGCCCCTCACTTCTGGAACCTCCTTCCCCCACGAACACAGCTCATCACTTCTTTTCCCCATTTCAAAACTGAGTTGAAGACTATATTGTTCAGGAAAGCATTCCCAGACATTGTGTGATTGTTTATCCGATTGTTATCTGAGATCTGATATTTGATTTATTTGATCTTTTTAATTTGTTGTCTGCTTTTTTATCTAATTCTATCTTGTTTTGTTATCTATTTTATATGTATTTTGTAGAATGTACGTCATTGGCAGGTTTCATTTTTATCGATTTTATTGTTTGTATATACAGTGCTGTGTAAATCTACAGCACTATATAAATAAAGTATAATAATAATAATAATAATAATAATAATAATAATAATAATAATAATAATATTAGAAGGTTGGCAGTTTGTGGCCCAAATGCCCCATGGTGGGGTGAGCTCCTGTCACTAATACCAGCTTCTTCTAAACTAGCAATTCAAAAGCATGCAAATGCAAACAGATAAATAGGTACTACTATGGTGGGAAGGTAACAGCATTCGGTGCAATCTTGCTGGCCACATGACCACCAGAGTAGTCCTTGGTCAATGCTGGCTCTTCAGTTTAGTAACCGAGATGAACAATCCCCCCCTACAGTCAGTTATGACTAGACATTCATGTCAAGAGACTATGTTTACCTTTACCTATTGTATATTATGAGAGGATGTAGGATTTAGGTGTTTAAAACTAAGGTCAAAATCTTTAGTGTTTATGACATCTGGAGAGAAATGTATGCCAGAAATCTGACACCTCTGAAAGACACAAAATTTTATTTAAATTTTATTTAAAAAGCAAAGAAACTATGCAGCCCACAAGTAGTAAAAGAGAGAGAGAGAGAAGGGTAATGCTTTTTTGTTAGGATTACTCAAGTGCTATAAAAATTGTTCACAAGTGGCACAGCCTTCCAAGTTTTCTAGACATTTTTGAGAGTGCACGAAACTGATGGAATTACACAAAATTTTCAAACTCAGCAAGACCAGACTTAATGTTTGAGGGAACTTGCAAAGTCCCTGACAGAAGACAGATCTATTTGTGGGCTCAGAGAACATAGAAGAAGCATTCTGTATACATATTTTATCAGTTTCACAGAAATGAAGATACACACTTAAAAACTGAATGCATCTGCATTTATGGTCCATAAATACCCTAAAAGCACCAGATCCTCTCTGATATTGCAAGCTAAGAAGGGTCATCTCTGGTTAGTACTTGGATGAGAGACTGCCAATGAATACCAGCTGCTGTAGTCTATGGCCTGTTACAGACAGTCAAAATAAAGCTGCTTTGAGTCACAGTGGAGGTATGGTGTTTCAATGATGCATGCGTCCTAAGAGTCCAGAAGCCACACCAAAACCACACTCCAGTCCTTAGGGCTGGAGCGTGGCTTTGGTGCAACTTCTGGACTCTTAGGACGCATGCATCATAGAAACACCATACCTCCACTGTGACTCAAAGCAGCTTTATTTTGACTGTCTGTAACAGGCCTATATCTTAGCAGAAGGAATAGAACAAAAGAAAACCCTTAAAAGAACCATGAAATTCATGGGGTCACCATAAGTCAACAGGTGACTTGAAGGCACATGCATACACAGTAAATAGGAAATAATATATATTTTAAAGAAATATCAGCTTATGAGAGGCTCTGGGGTAAATGCAATTACAAGCTACTATAGTTATGCCTATAGTAGAGGTGGAATGCATCATGGCTCCAAGCAGTGTTTCCCATTTGAAAAGACTTTCAATAATTAGATAAAAGCAACCTCTTTGCACAGTGATTCTCTGAAAAAAACAGTTTGCAAATGGATTTTAAAAAATTAAATAGATCAATTAATATATGTATACAGATGTAGTGGATCCCAATGGAGTTTCATGGCACAGTAAGAGAGGATAATGCCTTTTAATATCTTGTCAACATAGGTCTCTTAAAAAAATCTAGACCCAGTATTTAGCAACTTAGTAATAGTTTAGTGCATTAAATTAAAGGCATTCAGCAGCTTTTAGTAATGATGATCTGCTATAGCAAACCAATACAGAAAAGGCATATATGTTCAGAAAGTATATATGAAAATTAAAAAGGAATACTATGAATTGTCTAATTACCATTTTATTTAATGTTTATTTATACTGTAATGGATGCTTATCTAATGACTCAATGGAATATGATTCTTGACTTTAAAAGGATTTATCAGGCTACTTTTCAATCAACAATTTTTGCCCCTTCTGGGGAAAAGAAAGCATTAGCATGATGGAGTCTTTTCATTTAACACTACTTTTCCTGTTCCAACAGGCATTCCCCGAATAAAATCCTGTGGGCCTCCCTCCTCTTCTGTGGCCAAGAGGTTGGGCTATGGGGCTTTTTTGCTTGTTATTTTTTAGTGTTGTAGATGGCTTTTGTTACTTTGTATTTTAATGTTTTATGTATGAATGTTTTAACTTTGTTGTAAGCCGCCCTGATCTTAGGAAGGTGCGGGATAGAAATAAAAACTTTATTTATTATTTATTATTTATGTTTAGTTTATTATTAAAACCATGGTGATTAGTGAAGATAACAGTAAATTGTCAACAGAAATGTCATGAATGCTTCTGATTTTTAAGTGGCTAATGCCCGTGTGGGCTAGCATATAAGTCAGCAATCTTCTCTGGAGGTACAAATTGCCCTCTACTAAGGAGTAGGCATAAGGCCCTGACTGAGTTCACTACAGCTTCACTTGGTACTTCAAATGTAGCTTTTCAATTGGTCTTTCAAAAATTGGGCTTTTAATTGGTCGTTCAAAAGATCTTTCAAACATAAATGGTGCAAAAGTTCATTGTGTCCTGGGAAGTGTCCCTTGCTTCCTGCAGCAGTTTTTTTCTACCACCATTCACATTGCAACACACAAAAATAGCAGCTCCATTCCCTTATCCTTCCAGCACAATCTTTAAACAGGCACCCCAGAATCACCAAATCATCTGAAAGACTATGAAGATAAAATAATTGTATGCCTATTCTAAAGCTCATATTCTTTGTTCAAGCAGTGCTTAAGTATAAAAGTTTTGAAATCCTGGCAGTGATTTCTTAAACTTAACTTGGGAATATAAATACAAGCTTTTATCCATTTGAGAGGATGGGGAAAACACAAATCAGAAATATTTTAATCAAGATATGGGCTCTTGAGAGAGCATGAAGGTGGCCAGCTTGAAGTGGCATGAGAGAGCTTTTCCAGTGCATACTTGCATTTCTGTTATGGATGTTGGAGCTTGCCTACACACTCTCTGACAAACACAGCAAAGCAAAATGGTTTTAACTATTGGATACCTCATTAAGCTATTTCAGAAAAAGGTAGATCAACTAAATGCCCAAGAGGTAAGATAGCTATTAGATACATTTTTTCCAATGTGAAGGCTTTCATGGCCGGCATCCATAGTTTTTTGTGGGTTTTTCAGGCTATGTGGCCATGTTCTAGAAGAGTTTATTCTTGGCGAAACATCAGGAAGAAACTCTTCTAGAACATGGCCACGTAGCCCGAAAAAACCCACAAAAAACTATAGATACATTTTTTGTTTGAATAAATCAACAGACCACATGAAAACCAGACCATATAAAAATTACCAAGTACATACAAACTGTATGAAGTGTAAAAGAAATGTGAAAGAAAACCCCAAGAAAATTCGGAGTGATATTTTTCTCTTTATGGTAGAAGAGTTAAAGAACGAAGTCCCACTTGCTGTTGATGGTCTGCAAACTTTATTATCTTAAAAAGTCCAATGCCTTCCTTCAATACTCAGAGTGTCCACTTTGTTGAGAGTGCAGACTACAACTCCAGAAATTTCTGGTAACAGCCCATGAAGAAGGCCAATTTGTGGCAAGGCTGAAATGCCTCCTTTAACTCTTCTGCTGTGAATATGTGCTTTCCAGGTTTTTTGTTTTTTTTGTTCTATTTTTCTCTTTTGGCCATGAAAAATGGAGAAATGTTGCATCAACACGGGAGGATACCACTTTTTCTTATAGACAACATCTTCCTATTTCCAAGTCCATTCCAATTTAATTGAGGGTAGTATTTAAGTATTTAAGTTTTTCCACTCCAAACTGATAACTACAGCCCCCCTAATAGGTTCTGGGTACTGAGGAGTTGATAAGAAAAGTAAACACAGTGTGCTCGGAAATAATAAATGTGTTATGGTACTTTAGCAGTATTTCATACTTTTAATCTGGTCCTGGGCCTTAAGGTAGGATTCCCTAGCATTATTTCCTCCGGGTTGTGTGTGTGCGCGCACATGTATGCATGCCTTCACCTCTCCTGTTGACTTATTTATTTATTGAAATATTGATATCCTGCCTTTTATCCAAAGATCTCAGGCTGGCTTACAATAAAATCAACTGTAAATAACTACAAAAGTTTAAAATATTAAAAATATATTAGTTTTCAGTTTAGAAACCGTTAAAAAGCAGTTAAAATGTCACTGAGTAATCAGTTTGGCCTATAGGCTTTAATAAAGACTTTTGGTGACCTTGTGGATTTCATAGGGTTTTCATAGGCAAGGGGAATATTTGGAGGTGGTTTTGCCAATTCCTTCGTCTAAAATACAGCTTACAGCACCTGATATTTATTGGCAGTCTTCCATCCTAATGCTAACCAGAGCTGACCCTGCTTAGCCTGCAAGATCAGACTGGATTTGGTGCCTTTAGGGGTATTTGGACAGATTTCCTCCTTAAGTAGAATAACTGTACATCGAGGTATTAGTAGCTATATGACACTTTAATGTTAAAAATGCTTAGCATACAAATACTATCTTACTGTGAAACTGAGACTGAAAGAGAGTGGTTTGTTTATGACCCCAGGGTTCTTCCAAGAATAAAAGGAAGGTTTTTTCATAACTCATTCTGTTACCTAAACTAGCTTTCCATCAAAGGAAATCATTATAAAGCAGTAGGAATACTTCTCTGTCCTTCTGAATTGGAAGCTATCTTCTGGTGATATTCCATTATGTAAATTTATCCACAACAGTATCCTTAATACAGTTGTTAGTTCCAACTAGAGCAAATCAATAGGAACTGAGTAATTCCACAGTTACATAAATTCCATTGATTCTGTGCATCTACTTTACTAGGGACTAATAGATTTAGGCCAACAAGAATGCACCAGGAGGAGGCAAAAGAAGGGTTATCATATGAGAGAGAAGCTCAGTAAACATTGTCTATGTCTTAAGCAAGAATATCTTTGTCTAAATCTCCAACCAGCTGGGATGACATGGTGTAATCCTCTCTGTCAGTGCCCCTGAAGTGGATGTAATTGAATCTTGTGGCTGCTTAGGTTATTGGGTTTTAAATTTTTCTCTTGACAAATTTCTTCATATATCTTCAGTGTATTTATAAAGCATCTCAAGTAAAATCTATGTCATTAATTACCCTTTCGCATTATGCCAAGTAGTTTTGTAGTATGGTTTTGTGTACTGAAAATTCCTCTTATCTCAGTATTTTCCCTAGTAATTTCTTTTGGCAAAATAATTTGCTGATTGTTTTAAGCCCAAAAGCTCTTTGACACTTAAGAGATTTGCAGCATGGATTATAAAGTGTCATTTAATCTTCACCTGCGAATCCATTGTCTATGGATTATTGATGCAGTTAAGTCATTACGGTTAAGTCTCAACCTTTTAAATGTGAAGACCTGAGAATGAGAATGCAAATTGAACCTACAAATTGAAATACAGAAAACTCCTATTATAGGCTCCTCTAACACTGAGCTTTCAAAGATCTCCAGATATCTTTATTTGTATGCCCAGATAGTTCTTGAGTTAAATCATGCAGCTTATGTAGCAATTTAGCTGCTACCAAATAATAATTACTTTCAAGTTTTGAAGAGGTCCTTCTGCTTTTTAGATAAGCTGGATAATACAGTAACCTTCTGTAGACAATCAACTTAATATTTTAAATATCTTTCATTGGGAATCAGTGTCCACATGGTCAACGAATAGCCATATTCACAGAGATCACACCATGGAATATTGTTAGAAATAGTTTTGTTTTGTTTTTAAGAGGAAACACAGGGTTTTTTAATGAAATAGATAAGATGTATGTTATTATAATACAGATTATGATGACAATAGAAAAGAATATAACTCAACCTAGTAATTTCTTACTGATCTTTCACTGTGAATGGCCTAAATCTTCATTGCCTTAGTGAAAAGTCCATTGTGTTAGCTGAAATAAATTTCTGAAGTGAAATCCTTCAAGGGAGAGATCCAGCATAGTTTTCCATTGTGCAACCATGTATGCAGTGCAGACCAAATCTGTGCACATCCACTTATGCAATATTTAAATTCAGTTCAACAGTGCTAGCAATTCTCATTCCAATTTCAGGACTCCGTTTCAACAGAAGAATAAACTCAGTAAAATGATGGGAGAGAACCTCAAATAGCTGTATGAGATATCGGCAGTGGTGGATGATATTTCTTGCAGTGAATATGGTCTATGGCTCATATATCCATCATATATTTGTTTGCAACTAAAACTCACTTGTGTTTATTTGGGACACTGGTTATGAAGAACTTGTTCCCAGTGATTGGAACATTAGATTTGAAAATTAATTTTACCACATTAAATATTTAAATAATTCATTACAGCAAACGCTAATGATTGCATTTATTTAATTCATTTAATTTTCATTAATTAACTCATTGATTTAAAAAAACTATGATGTTTTGGGCAATGGAATTTACAGAGAATGGCATGGAGGCTGTCAATCTTGACTTTAGGGAAACCCATTTTATTATTAGCTCCCTCAAAAGGGCTCTTTTTGCCTATTAAAGCTGCCACCCTCCGACCTGGAATATCTTTTCCTTATGGACTTTAAAGCCCATAGTATCATTGTTACCTGGAAGATATGGAACTCCAATATACCTGGAACTGTCAAGTTGGGAGAGGCTTTTCCATGGTGTGAGATCTCCTTTTGTCACCTGTCTGCATCTCTATTATATTTCTGTCCCACCAACATGTACACTTCACTCACACCTCTAATGCCTTCTTGGTTAAAGGTTAATAAGTTGTTTTATTTCAGTTAGAAGGCCCTGATCTACTGCAAGTATAGAAGTAAGAATACATACAAATATCAGTCACTAAATGAAGGGTGGAGAATTCTTCATTAGGAATCTTTTGAGAACCTCTGAACATAGTCATGGCTGAATCCATTCTTCTACCTCACTCTTAGAAAGAATAATCTGCAAAGATTAGTGGTAAAGGATATGATCTGCATGCAGGAGCTAGATTGTGGCATCTCTAGTTTAAGATCTAACAATCCCATTCTCTGCACTCATTTTACTGTAATACTTATTTAAATCTCTGAAGTCTGTATTGTAAAGCCAATGAAATATTGAAATGTTTGCATTTATCTTGAATGAATGAATCTTGGCTTGGAAGGAATATACCTGCAGATCTAAGAAATTTGCTGTTGGATATGGAAAAAATTGGCTTATTGGAAATGGAGGGAGCAATCGTGTGCTACATACCTGGGAGTAAGTGTCACTTGATTAAAGTTAAGACTTACTTCTGAGTAGTCTTAGGCCTGAAAGAGACAAGCCTCAGGGAGCTGCATGAGCGTGCTGGCACCATTTGTGCCAGGACCATGGCAACCGCACGTGCTCAGCCCCAATATGGGCCACAACCGTGGTCCTGAACCAAGGTGCTGGATGGAATGGATTCTATCCATTCCTTCTTTGCCCAGTTCTTTTTCATTGGTGCAACTTAAGGCTGCGTTGGGGCACGTGTGTAAATGGCACACCCACAACATGGCCTGAAGCCAGGTCATTTTGTCTATGTTTTTCTGGCCTTACTTGATTTGAATGAACAACATTCAAACGAATAGTACGACATGGATTTTTTCATAGCTTTATGTTTTGGCTCCAAGCTTCAATCTTCCCAAATTCTTAGAAGTGTGTGACCAAATCCACTGAAGAAGGAGGTGTAGAAAAAAAAAAAACAAGAGGGGGGTTGTGAGGAAAGAAGTCAAGAAAGCAAGAAATGGGAGGGGAAGACTTTTGACTTAATTATTAAAGATCCCAGCACTGTACACCACACCGAAGAAATGCAAATATGTTGCAGGTCACCCCATATAATATTACATAATAATTGTATATTTTAGTAATGCACAGTAGAGACCAGTGAGGAATATGGAGCCCTGGTGGCGCAGTGGTTAAATGCCTGTACTGCAGCCATTCACTCAAAACCACAAGGTTGCGAGTTCAAGACCAGCAAAAGGGCGCAAGCTCGACTCAGGCTTGCATCCTTCCGAGGTCGCTAAAATGAGTACCCAGACTGTTGGGGGCAAATTAGCTTACTTCCTAATTAGCTTACTTGCTGTTCACCGCTATGATCTTTGGAATAGCGGTATATAAATAAAACAAATTATTATTATTATTATTATTAGACCAATAGAGGAGAAATTACTGAAGCAAGTCATAATTCACCACTATCCCCATCCCCAGAAAGTTTCCAAACACTTTCCTCCCATCCAGAGGTAGGAGAGACATCAGCCTTTCATGCCTAAATGGTCTTACATTCTGAAAGGACCTTGGCTGATTAAAGGTCTTAGTTGGCCACAATTTATTATTTATTGATTTGATTTTTAGCCTTCCTTTCTTCCAGTATGACATCCAAGGGAGCTCAGAACATAAGTTACAACCAAATACAGTTAAAACAATGGACACTACAAAGGTTGAAGCACAATTAAGCAACTGAATTAAAAACATCAACATAAACCAGTTAAAAAGGCAGTTAAAGCATGATGATGATGATGATGATGATGATGATGATGATGATGATGATGATATGATTTAAAAAGACAGACCACACCAATTAAAAGACCTTTTGTAGTGTCCAGTTAACAGCCAAAGTCCTGTGTAAATAAGTTCTTTGCCTTCCAGCAAAAAAAGAGCAGAGAGAGGGGAACAAAGAAATCACTACTCCATCCAACAACCATTCTAATAAATTATTCACTTTTTTGTTCTTTCCATTCTCCCATGCCCTTCTTAACCCAGCTGTTCTGCAACTCCACAGATTCTGCCTCCCATGCTCCTCCATATATGTTACCTAACAACAGTCATGTGATACATTCCCTCCATTTCTAATATTCCTTCTCGAGAGGCAGTAGACCTTTATCTTTTCCTGAATAAGACTGAGGTAGAGGCACCCACTCTAATGAACTCTAATCTATAGTTTTTTGTGGGTTTTTCAGGCTATGTGGCCATGTTCTGGAGGAGTTTATTCCTGACGTTTTGCCAGCATCTGTGGCTGGCATCTTCAGAGAATGCTGATCTGGAAGAGAGTGGGTATATATGTATATGCACGTGTGTGTATCCTCCTACCCTGAGGCCTGGCCAACAACAACAGAACAATACACAGATTAACATCACTCCTCCTCAACCAGGATCATACAGTATGTGTGTGTGTGTGTATCCAGTCTCTTCCAGGTCAGCATTCTCTGAAGACACCAGCCACAGATGCCGGTGAAACGTCAGGAATACAGTCCTTTAAAACATGGTCACATAGCCCGAAAAACCCACAAAAAACTATGGATGCCAGCCATGGAAGCCTTTGACTTCACAACTCTAGTCTACTTCACTAAAGCATTTTTTAAATTCAGAGTTAATTTACATGAAATCACTAGTAACATTAATTCAACCCGTAATTCTAAGAATTAATTCTGAGCTCTGTCTGTTCCATAGGCAGAGCTTGGATGTGAACAGGATGAGTAACCATGGCACACTGTCAATAAGGTCAGTCTATTTGGGGGTCATAGTGTTAGAACAGTATGAGGGCTGCAGAACTGTCAAATTACAATATCTGTGAGAATAGCTGGAGGCCCACTCCTGGTAATTTGAGACAGAACTGTCTGGTGTCTTCCTGTTTTTTTAATATGAACACTATGGTATAAAGGGAATATTTAAGGCTGATTATTGAGGACATTTTGGTAGAGATAGGAGTAAACTGTCATTTACAGTCGGCCCTTCTTATACATGGATTTTTTATACACGGATTCAAGCATACACGGTTTGAAAATGTCCCAAAAAAGTATAAATTTACCTTGATTTTTCATTTTTTATAAGGGACACCATTTTACTATGTCATTATATTTAATGGGACTTGAGCATACATGGATTTTGTTATACACGGAGGATCTTGGAACCAAACCCCAGCGTATAACAAGGGTCCACTGTATTTTGTAAGGAAACGAATGCAAATAGGCTTTGGACCAACCTAGAAAAATGTAACGAAGGGTGTGAATGCAATGATATGTCTGGAAACTGGTTATAGTAGAGGTTGACACCTTCTTTTATAAAGTCTTTATCCATTCATCCTTCACTATTGGTTATTTTCTGTTGTTTCACCATGAAAATGCTACACTGTGGTTATTTGATGGCTTCTCACATTAGTACCAGATTTAATGAGAACATTAAATTAATGTGTCCAGAGGTACACTGTGTGTCCAGAGGTACACTGCCTTTCCAGTAACAGCCTCTTCACCATAACATTTTGCAGAGAGAATGGAGAACTAATTTCTACAAGCCCCTCTTCTCTAGCAGCCGCCTACCTCCCTCTGGAATACATTTGGGGTAGGTTGTTGCATTCTATTCCCAGACTGCTATCAGATCCAAAGAGCCTTTCATAAATCGAGAGTAGTTAGTTAGTTATGTAGAGAATTTATACCACACCCTTCAGCCAAGAAGGTCCCAGAGTGGCTTACAAATTGTTGATTTGACAGTCCCCTGACCTCCAGTTTACAATCTAATAAGACAGGACACATGAGCAAAAGGGGATAGTAGTAAGGGAGGGAATTGGGTCTGGCAAGATAATGCTTGTTCTTCTTTACCTCTGAGGCCAAATCAGTGCCAGTTAGGATGGGGGAGCAATTCAAGGCAAGATGGAACTGTGCCTGGCTGCTGTTCTGTTGTAGCAGTTGGAATGGAGGGAGGGCTTCTCAAGTTAGCTAATCTTAGTGAATATGAATAAGAATAAATGACCAAGATGATGGAATAGAGAGCATGCTTGTCAAATTTGCAAGTAACACCAAATTAGGAGGGGTGGCTAATACCTGAGGACAGGCTCAGAATTCAAAATGACCAGGCTCAGGTTAGATAGCTGGGCTAGAACTAACAACATAAAATTCAACAGGGAGAAATGTAAGGTGCTACACTTAGACAGTAAAAATAAAATGCAAAGATATAGGATGGGTAACACCTGGCTTGGCAACAATACATGTGAAAGGGATCTAGGAGTCTTAGTACACCAAAAGCTGAACATGAGCTAACAGTGTGATGTGGCACTAAAAAAGCTAATGCAGTTCTAGGTTGTAACAATATATAATGTCTACATCAAGGGAAATAATAGTACAGTACCACTCTATTCTGCTTTGGTCAGACATCAGCTGGAATACTGTGTCCAGTTCTGGTCACTACAGTTCAAAAAGGATGTGGACAAACTGGAGGGTGTCCAAAGAGCAACCAAAATGTTGAAAGGTTTGTAAACCATATCCTATGAGGAGTGGTTTGTGAGTGGCTTAGAGAGACATAATAGCTGTATTTAAATATTTGAAAGGATGTCATATTGAGGATGGAGTAAGCTTGTTTTCTGATGCTCCAGAGACTAGAACACAGAGCACTGGATTCAAACTACATGGGAAAAGACTCTACCCAAACATTAGGAAGAACCTCCTGATGGTAAGATCTCTTTGACAGTGGAATATGTAAAATAAATAAAATAATAACACTTTAATTTATATCCCATTTTTTGTTTCCACAATCAAAGCGGCATACAACCTTTAAAAAAATACAATATATACAATTCCCCCCCCCTTAAAAAAGGATTAAACAATTCCATCCATTAAAATTACAGACGAAAAAATCTAAAAACAATACTGCAATAATAAAATAATGGTGGGCAGTATTCACTTGTAGATGACTGTGGGGGGAGCATTACATGGCCGGGATCTATTCTGGGAAGACCTCAGAGAGTGGTGGGGGTTCTTTGAGGTTTTTAACGAGAGGCTGGATGGTAATCTGTTGCTTTTGTATTCCTGCATGTCCCTTGTGATCTCGTCCCACTCTAAAATTCTATGATTTCTATGAAATAATAACAACCCGGATTAGGTTATTTCTGAAGTTTAAATGAGCATTTAAATAAATTGAAGAAAAAGTTTTTTGAATATGCAAGATTTCTTTTGCCTTCTGCTTTTAGTTATACAGTGTGCCTATGCTATACGCAGGTGCACCATACCTGTACACTGAAGCAAACAGCATGCATGCTACACCACACCACAAGCGTGTGTCCCATTATTTGCAATGGGGCGCAAACATACATGGAATTTCCCTTATGTGGGAGGGGGGTCTGGAATGGATCCCGTGCATAAGGGAAGGACCCACTGTATGTATTCAGTATTCATAGTAATTTTTTTTTTGCAATGTCCTGAATATTATGCAAAACCAAGTGTTATACTGAAGTGCCAAAAGGAACCCAAATTCCACCACCACCCCAATTCAAAAGAACGACTACACATCAGCAATGAAATTAGGGTTGTATAATGCCACCACATTCACGTCTCTCTTTATAGCTATGTTTAAGCATGACCCTCTAGAGGGCAAAGCTTGGTTAAGCAATCCATATATTGAGCTTTAAACAAATGCTACTATAGTTATTAGCTTTGGAGACTGGCAGTTATTGAGCACTATTTAAATGCTGTATTCAGTTCCCAACAGTAGTTAAATAAAATATTTAATATTCATGTTGGATTATGGCAAAATCATGGTTGTGCCTATAGTTTTCTGTGGTTTTTTGGGGCTACGTGGCCACGTTCTGGAAGAATTTATTCCTGATGCTTCGCCTGCATGGGTGTCTAGCATCTTCAGAAGGCTGTGGCATGGAAATGTGATATATATATATATATATATATATACACACACACACACACACACACACACACACACACACACACACACTCTCTCTCTCTCTCTCTCTCTTGTGTGACCCTTAGTTGGGAGGAAGTGATTGCGTATTAATCTGTGTGTTGGTCTGTTGTTGAATGACAAGGTCCAAGGGTCACACAAGTATATATATATACCCCACACATTTCATGCCACCACCCTCTGAAGATGCCAGCCACAGATGCAGGTGAAAAGTCAGGAATATATTTTTCCAGAATGCAGAGGCATAGCCCAGCAACAGAAAATTATGGACACCAGCTGTGAAATCCTTTGATTTCATATATTTGTATCATTTACTAAACCAGCCACCTTGGGTCCCTGGGAGAAAGGCAGGATATAAATAAATAAATAAATAAATAAATAAATAAATAAATAAATAACACTGTAACTGAGAATGTCAGATAAAATTTCCCAAGCTTTTGCTGAAATAATTTGTGTCTTCTGTTTTCTCACTGTTGTACTTTGTACTCCTTTAACTGGTTTCTTCATTTGTAATTACCCTTATTGAGCCTATTGCGTATAAACTTCTGTTGAATAAAATGGAGGTCCATATTTCCAACATAAAATTATTAACTCAGGAAATTCTAACCCCAAAATAGAAGTGGTTAATGCAGTGTACCTACAATGAATGATGTGTGTCAAAATATTTTTTTAATTTTTTAAAATTTGGATTGAAAGGTTCACATTAGGGTTGCCCTAAGTCAGAAATGACTTGTAGGCACACAACAACAATTGAACTTAAAAGGACAATTGAAAACAATGCAGGATTTTAGCAGCATGCTTTGTTCCCAACCTGTAGGATACTCTTGCTGGTGGTTCAGTATACTGCTGTTTGTTTGCTATTGTTTTAAAGATTGATTTGGTGTTGTGAGCCACTTCTGAGCAGTTTAGCCTGATGAGTAGGGTGGAAATATTTTTATGCAATTAAAAATAAAAGATACTAAGCTTAACAGAAAGAGTTTCAACTGTGAAAGAGTAAGTACAGTGTGCCCGCATCATACGTGGGTGCCTTTTACATGGCTTACGCTGAAAGCTGCGCAACGGGGTTGGAATGACACATGTGCGTCATGCACGAGCCCCATTATTTTCAATGGCATACATGCTATATGCCTTACACAGAGAGGTCCAGAATGGATTCCTGACATAAGGCAAGGGCGCACTGTACTCCTGTGCTTCATTTTAAAAGATGAAGATTGTGCAACCTGACGTATAGCTAACCTGTAACACCAGCAGCTACAGCCAGCATAGCCAATAGTGACAGATGGAGTTCAGCAGTGTCTAGGGGAGTGATGGTGAATCTTTTAGCTGAGTGCCCAAACTAAAAGGTCTTCCAGCACTGAGTGTTACCTGGTGCTGGGGAGTGGGACTTCCACCTTCTGAGGGCAGGACTTCTCTTCCCACCCTCCTGGGCTTCTCCCGAAACAGCTCAAGGCTCGGGGGGAGGGGGAGGAGGAGGAGGAGGGAAGGAGGTGGAATTATTATTATTATTATTATTATTATTAAGCTTTATTTATATAGCGCTGTAAATTTACACAGCACTGTACATAGAATCTTTTAATTAGACCAGGGGTAGGCAACCTCTTTGAGCCGGGGGCCGGGTTGCTGTCCCTCAGACAACTGGGGGGCCGAAGCCAAAAAATAAATAATTAAATAATTTTTTTTAAAAACTAAATATATAAATAAACTAGGACAAATGTAGGACAACATTTTCAAAATGGGACGCACCTTTCTTCTAAAAATGGAGGACCCGCGAAAACATTTGTGATTTTAAAAAAGTTAATATAAATGCATGTTTCTGAGGCTTCTATAGACAATTGCCCCCCAAAGGCCCTGGCGGCAATCGGCGGCAGGACCAGGCTGGGGCCGGTCCCAAGGCCTTGCTGGGCCGCATCCGGCCCGCGGGCCGCAGGTTGCCTACCCCTGAATTAGACGTTTCCCTGCCCTCAGGCTTACAATCTAAGAAGACACGACACAAAAGGAGAAGGGGATGGTTGTGGGGAAGGGGATCAGGTCCTGGAGTTCATCTTTCCCTCTGAGGCCTGGACCAAGGCAGATGGACTGGAGGGAGGGCATGCACCTCTTCTATTTGCTCCCCCTGCGCCATCCTCCACCAGCAGCTGCCTCCGGAGAGGCAGCTGGAAGCCAGGAAGAGTTGGGAAGGAGGAGGAGGAGGAACAGGCCCGAGCCTCTTCCTCCTCATCCCCCCCACGAAGTCCCTGGCCTCCAGCTGCCTCCAGACAAGAAACTGGGGAGGGTCGGGAAGGAGGAGGAAGAGGCGCACACCTCTTCTTCGTCCTCCCCCCACTACGTGTCAGGGAAATGGCATTGCATGCCAACTCTGGTACACGTGCCATTGGTTCACCATCACAGGTCTAGGGGGACACCCAGTTCTCACCCCTCCTCCATGGTAACTTCTGAAGGCTACTTGGAGTATGTCAGCTACTGATTTTCCTGTTTTTATTTGTTGTCAACTGCCTCTACATTTTAAAGCATGATCATGAAAACATACATGAGCTTTAAATTTCTGGTTTTATTTGTGATTTGATGAACAATATTTTTATGCCTTCTGCTATCATCGATAAGATTTATTTTTGGTAAATTGTACTGTGTGCCAATGAAATAAAATATAATTGTGTGTGTGTGTTGCTATTGGACTATCACTGTGCATGAGAGTTTGTAGCATATAAGGGATGGGTCCCTGCCTTATAGTGCTTGCTGTGCAACTGGAAAAGGATGGAAAGCAAAGTTAAGAAAACACAGAAAAATAATATTATGCTACTATAGTTGCATACGCTGCAAATTGTTGTTGTTTTTACATTATGGCAGGGTGTTCCAAACATTGGACTACAAACCTCATCAGCCCTAGCAAGTATGAGCAAGACTGACATGTAATTGGAGTTGCAGTCTAACAACGTTTGGAAGGTCAAAATTGCCCTCCATTGGAGTTGGACATGGAAAGGTAGAAGTTGTGCCAAAGGCACTGAGAATAAAATGGGTTTTGGGAAGCATTTGAAGGAAATAGGCTTGATAGTATCACAAGTGTTCTATCTCTTTTAAGCTTGTGTGACAGAGAATAAAAGGCAGAGTCCTTTGAGACAGTGGAAAACCTTTGGACATCTGATGTTGTCTGAACAAAGCTTATGGGTTGTACTATACTGGAATATAAAAAGAGAGAAATCCAAAAGGCAAGCCAATGGAAGGCTTTGAAACTACTGGTGCTGGATCAGGTATTGGACAGGAAGCCATTGTAATGATTTAAGGAAGGGCACCATATAAACCAATCAATGAGAGAGTTGGGTGATTTTGGGAACAGGATGCTGGATACAGTGGATAGGACTGAGAGGAGACAGTGGAACACTAGAAGTATGTACCAGCATTCTCATCCCAATTGACAGCGAGGACTGGCAGTGGTGTGAAGAAAGTAACATAACATGGTAGATTGCTGAATACAGAGGGGGGAAAGGTAAAAAAAGAACACAACATCAAGGCTTCATGGCTTTTGCAAGAACAGGAATTGTTTACAAATAAGAACATTAGATTGGCTGTGAGTAAAGATGTAAAATTTTGGATGTATTGGTTCTGAAATGCCAGTGAAATTGCCAAGTGGAAATAGACAACTATTTGATGATGGTAGATGGAGGAAAGTGCCACTTACTCTGTTTCTGTGACCAGTTGAACAGTACAGTGAGTTAGTGAAGGTTAATAAAATGCAGTGAGGGTTCATAAAATCAGGACAAGGAGAGGTTTAGCAGCCTGAAACATATATATAGTATGTGGAGGATGGTATTTAAAATTTCAAAGAAAGTCTTAAGACTCATGTGCCAGCAGAAGGCTTTGGACAATTGTCATTGTGCCCTATTTTTCTAAGCAAAACAGAATCTTTGGGGTGCCAAGGTGCTGGAGAACTCACAAAATAGTTTGGGAATTCTGCTTTAAACTAATCATTTTTTTTTTCTTTCTGAGGTAAACATTTATAGCAAATTTCAATATTCTAGAAGGTACATTAGAAGCTTATCTACAAAGAAAATATTTGTTTCTTTTTGTTCCTGACAAGTCAAGGCTCGGATTACTGTACATGTAGTCTTTGTACTTTAGAGACTAAGCATTTAACTTTAGTTTCAAGGTTGTTGGCATTATTGTCTTTATCCTGTTTTTATTTTTTGATCCTTGAGACATCTACACTTGAAATGGCCTTACATTGTGCTAGGAGAATAATGATAGCTTTGGTGCGACTATCACTGTAATATTATATTTTGCTGCTAACATGGCTCCTGTCCAACTGAGCAGACATGTCAAAAATGTATTCTGTTCTAAAGGATGCCTATCAGTAGCAACTATTTAATGTACAGTTAAAATGCACTTTACTGAATTTAATATTTTCACATTGGTTCTTTCTAGACTAGGGAGTTGGACAGCATGACTGTGAATATCTTGATATAATATATAGAAAATATTTTAAAAATATATAAGTGATGGTTAAGAGGTAGTAGCAGGAATAAATAGATGACAGTGCTGTGAACCTGGACTTCTGAGGGAGTAGAACAGCAAGATTTCAACTTTGAGGAATCTGTATCAGCAGGACCATGGACAGCTCTAACCTAGCAGATAATTTGCTTCATTTAGTTGCAGACCACAGCTAAGATAAAATACCCCATCATAGTTATTAATCTCTCCTTGCTTCTAAATAAAGAATAGACTGGATCTACTGGGATGGAATCCATGTGAGATATATGGGGTTTTCAGATGTTTTATTGCTGATATCCAGTTGGATATCTAGTTGCATCATTCAAACCATGTGCCATGTGTGGTATACTGGTAAAGCAGAGAAAGTTAGGGTTGCTATTATTTTATTTTACTGTAATATAGTGTGACAGGAAAGAACCTGCAGGAAGTATTGGGAATATGTATTTTTAAAAATAGAAGAATGAGAGGGTGACAGCAGCAAAAGCAGGGAAGGGAATTCCTGGAATTTAGCACCTGGTTAGTAGTATCTAAAGAGGAGGAGGAGGAAATCTGGAACACCCTTTCTCACTTACAGAGTAAGCTGAAAACAGTACAGTTTTTTTTTTAAATCCAGATTTCTATAAGATACAACCAGTTGGTCCCTCTCTTTTTTGTGTGATATTCTTCCTGCCAAATCTTTTTTTAAAAAATTCTAAAAGGAAGTAGTCAGGAATAAATTAATATATGTAGATCATACTGTCTTCAGAAGTTGAAGACACAGATACTTGCCTACTGTGTCACTAATAATGTATACAATTTCAATATTTTATGAGTGAGAGGAACATCCAGTGGAGGAAATGTAAGATCATTTGCCTGATTCTGTCAAATGGCTGCATCAGCATTCTATTTTTATTTAGGAACATTGAAGTTTTGTTGGTTTGAATGATGTTAATCTCACTATTCAAAATTATGAACAAAAAAGAGGTCTCCCTGGATCAGGCCTGTGGTTACCTTTGGAGTATGCTGCATAGTCGAAGGCATCCCCCTTTCTTCTAGCTTGAACACGAGCTTTGGATGCAGCCAGGGAAGCTGCTGTAAAAGGACAGGAATCAAAAACTCTCTGCATGTTTACAAAACCCTGTGGAGTTTGGTAATGGAAGTCTACATTGCTACCTCTTTGTTTTGAGGGGAGAAACATATTTTCTTTCACTTAAGTTTGTTTGTAGTGATTTGAGAAATATAACTGTTAAAAATCCCAATTTTTGTTTGAGATTATTTCATTATTTCATTGTATTATATAGTGATTTATATTTTTATGTCTATTGTATATGGTCCTGATACCAAAGGATCATAGAATTAGAGAATCATAGAGTTGGAAGATACCTCAAGGCCATCCAGTCCAACCCCCTGCCATGCAGGAACACAGAATGAAAACATTCCCAACAAACCTGTTTAAAAACCTCCAAAAAAAGAGATTCCACCACACTTCTTCAAAAGATGAAAGAAAAAATAAGGAAATAAATAGAAGTTTGGTTTATCTTTGTAGACACTTGATAGCCTTCCAGAAGCAAAACAGAGGAGTAATGAAACTGTACATATTTACCTGTGACCCATTAATGCTCTCCATTGGGAAAGGAGACAGACATTTGTTTATAGAAGAACCTCGTGATGTTACATGATGTTCTTGGACTTCAGCTCCCAGATTACCTAGTCAATATGATTTATACTAACCCTGTGTGCACTGTGTGAAATTAATGTTTTTGTTCAATAAATCTGAATTTATTGACATCATATAAGGTAGTCTGTATAGATTATTAAGATGACATCTGTACAAAAATCAATTACAGGATCAGGAACTACAGAAATAAATTAGATAAACATTAAATAGCATATCCTGCAGTGGATGCTTTCATCTAACTGCATTGCATTCAGCTGGTTGCTTATTGAAATGCATATCCCACTCCAACTAATCATGTATTGCTAGACTACACACATTTCAAAGTGTTCACCACGAGCATTTCTTTTTAGTTTTCACTTTCTTTCTAGTGTCCATATCTTTGCATATCAGTACTGGCAATCATCTGAGAGCAAATATATCAAAATATAGCAACCAATAATTATTGAGATACAAGCTACCCCCTTATGGGGGGTTTCAAATTAGTATTCTAATTTTATTTATTTATTTATTTATTTATTTATTTAACAGGTCTGAAACTGAAAGTTCAAGAAGCATCAGGTATGTTCTTCGAATCTTCACAGTTTTTAAATGGTCTCTGTGTAAATAGTTATAAATAAAAAGGATTTTTTTTATTTTGCAACATTTTACAAAGACAGTTCTTTTGACATTACAAGATTACAGTCATCTAGTTTCTTAAGCATGCCAAAGTCATTGTGCTTTAGTTAGGAATAACAAGCAAGCTATTTTAATTTTTTTTAAAAAAATGTATATGAATGGGATTTACTGTACTTGAGGGAAAAGAAAATTCTGAAGTTATTTTAGAGAAAAGTGCACAGATAACACCCGGAGATGTGCATATATCCCTTCCCTGTCGTATACAATTGTTTTCTCTGTGGCTTAGATTTGAGTTGCATGCTGCTGGAAAGAAAGAAAAGGAAAAATGCTTTGCTCTTTAAAAGTAATTTGTTTTCCAGAATACTGATGCTTGAGATATTTTAATGTGTTTACTTCCAGTCAGAGATGTGTGTTGGTGTTTTTGTCCCAACTGATAGCATTTAGCATAATTAGTTACTTTCAAGTGAGACTGCATATTAAGGGCTATGTGATAATCAAGCTTGTTTTCTTCTATAAAGTCATCCCAACTTTGTTTTTTGTTGTCTGAAGTGAGATTCTTATGTATGCTCTTCAAATGAAATATAACTTTGGCTGCATCCTCACTGCAGAAATAATGCAGTTTGATACCACTTTAGCTGTGATGTCTCTATACTTATGAATTCTGGGAACTGTAATTTGTTGTGGCACCAGAGCTTCCTGACAGAGGCTCAAAATATATGGGCCTTTCAGGCCATTGATATACTCCAAAGAAAGCTAAATACCTCCCAAAACTACAAGTTCCAGAATTCCATAGCATTGAGCCACGGCAGTTAAAACGGTGTCAACTTGGATTATTTCTACAGTGCAGATGCATCCTAAGGTGAATTTATCATAAGGTTATTATTTGTTTCTTTGTTTATGGTTTTTTGGGCTATGTGGCCATGTTCCAGACGAGTTTCTTCCTCCTGTTTCTTTGTTTATTGGATTTGTTTCCTACCTTCTTCCAAAAATGGAATTCAGCATCTTCTTGGCAATCTTTGTTCAGAGGTGGTTTGTTTTTGATTTCTGAGTCTCAGCGAGTGTGACTAACCTAAGGTTACCTAGTGGGTTTCCATGGTTGAGTAAACATTTGAACCCTGGTCTCCAGAGTTATAGTCCAGTGCTCAGACCACTACACCATGGTACCACTCATCAAAATCTGCAAGCATTCTAATGTGAGGCTTAAGCATTTTTATATAGGAAATGTTAATATGTGAAAATAATGATTTACAGAAGCTAACAAATGATTTTGTAATTTACAAGGTACAATACAGAACATATTGGTTAATTTATAAAATGTTTGCAGCTGTGAGAAAAAGAGAAAAATGTTGACAGCTTTGTTAGGACTAATCCAAAAGTTGCAAAAAATAGTTCACAAGCTTTGAAGTATTCTTCTTCAGGTGGGATGTTATGTGAAACCAAAATAGCAAAAAGGAATGTGCTAGAAGGGACTTAAAAAATATATATACCCAGAATTATCATGGTGTGATTTCAGAGATGTATAAAATGTGATTCCACAATTAAAATAGAAAGTTTTATTTTGTGACCTTTGAAATGACTTGTATATTATGAGCTCATGTCTCAAGTTTGTAGTCTGTTCCCCCCCTCTCAAGTTTGATACTTGAGAATATTGTATAGATTACCTGCCCTTCTGATTGAGTTGTTAGATAAGTACCACTATCCTACCTTGAATATGTCCAGTTTTATCTGATTTTGAAAGCAAAACAGGGCCAGGTCTGGTTAGTATTTGAGTGGGAGTTGGTAGCACTCCCCATAAGTCAGCTACCAATGTTCCTACCAATGCAAATTTACATTAGCTTACTTTCAGCAAAGTAGTTTTAAAATGAGCTGTCCTTGACATTAACAGATTAATAGTTGGAAGTTGTGATAATCTATCAGTAAAATGAACTTGTAACTTTTAACTGGCAATATCATCCAATACAGATTGGAATTCAGAAGAAAAAATAGTAACAAAAGAATTAAGTATTTGATAAAGTGATGTATTAATACTCAGAACAGTCATTCTGCCAGTCATGCAGTTCTGTTCTCAGAGCCAAAATTTGTAAGTTTCTATATATGTTGGAATGCTTATGATTTGTGTGTGTGTATGTTTTACTTATAGTCGATGGTTCAGATAACGTTAAGCAATGTTTTAAATGAGATAAATGTGTGCTTCAGTTTCCGCCACCCAGGTCTTAATTGCTTTATGGTGGATAGATTATACTCCAAATGACCAGTATGGCTGCCATAAAAAGAAAGGAAATGGTATAGGAAATTACATAGAAATACTCTATCAAACAAATTATTGAAATAACGGTTTAAACTGTCTTTAAAAATGACTTAGCATTGTCATCTTATATAATATACATCCATAAAATTGCACTGAGACTTTCCTAATGATTTGTGATATTTTAAAAAATGATTTTTAATATGCAAAGTCACATAATTATTCCAAACACTATCATTATTGGCGTTTTGTGGGTTTTTCAGGCTATGTGGCCATGTTCTGGAAGAGTTTATTCCTGACATTTTGCCAGGATCTGTGGCAGGCATCTTCAGAGAATGCTGGCATGGAAGAGAGTGGGGTATATATACTGTGTGACCCTTGGCTGAGAGGAAGTGATTTACATGTTAATCTCTGTGTTGGTCTGTTGTTGAATTGCAAGGCCTCAGGGTGGTAGGATATGTGAGGAGGATTTGTGTCTATTTAAATAGTGGTCCATTGTCTGCTGGGAAACCCCCTGACCTTGTTGATGTTCATATGCATGTGCTGAGTCTTGATTTTGGTGTTTTTCAGGACTGGGTTTTTTTCTTTCCTGTTGAAGTTGTCCAGGTGTTTGTGGATTTCAATGGCCTCCCTGTGCATTCTGACCTGATAGCTGTTGGCATGGTCCAGAATTTCAGTGTTTTCAAATAGCATTTTATGCCCTGGTTGGTTTATAATGTGTTATGCCACTGCTGATTTTTCTGGCTGATCCAATCTGCAGTGTCAGTTGTGTTCCTTGATTTGAGTTTGAACACTGTGTTTGGTGTCCCTATATAGACTTATCTGCAGCTGCACGGTATGTGGTAGACTTCTGCAGCCATGAGAGGGTCTCTCTTGTCCTTCGCTGAGTGCAGCATTTGCTGGATTTTCTTGGTCGGTCTGTAGATCTTTAGGAGGTTGTGTTTCTTTATCAGTTTCCTTATTCTGTCTGTGACTCCCTTGATGTATGATTAAAAAAAAATACCTTCCCTTTGGGTGGTTGTCTCCACCTCTATGGGTTTTTCTGGGTCTGGCAGTCCTTCTGATGTCTGAGTTGGAGTAACCATTAGCCTGTAGAGCCCAGTCTGGGTGCTTCAATTCATCTTCCAGGAAGTGGGATTCACAGATCCTTTTTGCCCGGTCTATCAATGTTTTTATCATGCTTCATTTTTGTCCTAGGTGATTGTTGGAGTTCTTGTGTAGGTATTTGTCCATGCATGTAGGTTTTCAGTATACTGTGTGGCCCAAATGTTGGTTCAGTTTGCAGATAACCAGGACATCCAAGAATGGCGATGTTCCTTCCTTTTCTTTTTTCCATCATGAATTGGATGTTCAGGTGGATGTTGTTCAGATGGGTCAGAAACACAGCCAGATCTTCTACATGGCTTCAAATGGTGAAAGTATCACCCACATATTGGAACTATGTTGTGGGCTTTTTTTGGTGCTGTCTCCAGGACTTGCTATTCAAAGTGTTCCATATAAAAGTTGCTAACACAGGGCTCAGATGGCTTCCCATGGCTACCCCATCTCTCTGCTCATAGAAACATTGTCCCACTGGGAGTAGCTTGTGGTGAGGCAATGTTCAAACAGGCCTGTGACATCTTCCAGAAAAATTGTCAGGTAAGTGCTTTGGTGTCCATTAAGGTAAACAGGGAGATGCTCCTTAGCCAATTGGCTCTCAGGGCTCTGACTCCTCTGTCTAATTTGTGAGAACGGGCATTCCAAGAGCAGTGCTGATGTCACAAAGGGGATGATAGGAAGCCATATCCATTTTATTGGAGTGGAGAAGTACAGAGGGAGTTCACTGACCAGTGAGAGCAGCTTGCCCACGGCATTCCTGTTACCCCCTCTTGGTGATTCCTGGTGTGGTCCACACCCACTGCATCCCCAAAGTGATGCCACTGGCTCTTAATGCAAACATTTTGCAGTTGTGCATAAAAAAAACCCTGAGAGTATCTGGGTTCTTAGGTTCTTTAATTTTGTTTGTCATGTTGCTTAAAAATTCAATATTTTTTCCTATTATTTGTATAAGAAAGGGCAGTTTGGTTATGGGGGGATCAGTTTTTTGTCCCTGAGACCATGTCTAAAATAACAAACAAATAAAAACTGTGCAAATATCTGGAAATTGACATCTGGTTCTGATCTATGCAGTTTATCTGTAAATGCTGTAATCTGCAATATCTATAATCACTTTGTCCCAGGGACTTCAAGTCTGCTCCTCAGGTAGATTAGACTGGGAAATGCAACTGACCCAGTATCACCCAGTGAGCATCACTTAGTAGTTATTTTGTCTTTTAGGGAAGGTTAAGGGCTGTTTTTCTCTAACATCTATTTGTCTTTCTGACAATTCATGGTATCTGTAGAATTCTCTTCCAGTATGACATTTCAAATGAGCTAATTTTCTTCCTATCAGCTTTCTTCGTTGTCCAGCTTTTACAGGCATACATAGAAATTGGAAATACTATGGTCTGGGTGATTCTGACTTTGATATTCAATTATATACCTTTACACTTGGGGATACTGTCTAGTGCCTTCACAGCTGCTGTTTCAACTTCTAGTCTAATTTTTGACTAAGGTCTCCATTTTATTGACTGAGCCAATGTATATTTGAATGTCTTTATCATCTGCTTTAAAGTCATGTAAATTGTCTGTAGCCATTATTTTTGCTTTCAAAATAGTAACCCTGCTTTTGGTAGTGTAGCTTCTCTTTTTTGTTTTCCCTCTTCACTACTATTCTGTTTGAATTGTGGACTTCTTTAGATTGTAAGCTTGCAGATAAGCACAGCAGTTATCTTTTATAAAAGTTTTATGGGAGCTTTTTAAGGAGAAAGGTGTGGCAGGTATGTTTCAAACAAATTCATATTATTTTCTAGGACAAAAGAAGTTCATTGCATTTAAATATTATCTATGATATTTCCTTTTAGTCATGAAATTTTTTATGAATTTTGGTTCTAGCTTTGACGTAGTAAGCTGTGAAACAGTTTCCTGTAAAAGCATTACTGTCCATCTGTTGCCAAACAATGTGCAAAATGCCTGTGATAGTTTTAAAAATGACCTTTTCACAAAGATTACACATTGTACTACTTTCTGTTAAAGAGAGATGAGTGTAGCTAAAGTAGCCTCTTAAGTAAGACCTATTTTGAAATGTCAGTGTTGCCTTCAGATACTGTATGCGTCAACAGCCATGCATGCAAATGGTAACTCTTTATAATAATTAAAAAAGATAT
>NC_056523.1:63976220-64028139 GCF_019175285.1 Sceloporus undulatus
CAAGCCCCAGTATGCACTGGGGCTTTCCCCGGCTCCCTATTGGTGCGCGAGGCGGAAGGGGCGGTCCTTCCTCCCCATGACGCTCTGGGAGTCGGCCTCAGTGGTGCGGAGCTTCCGGTCCTCCAGGGCAGCCCATTGGTCGGGCTGCCTTGGAGGAGGAGTTCCACAGCACACGTGGGGGGCGGGGCTTAGGCCTACATAAGGCCGTGCTGCAGGCCCTGTCCCCCAGTCAGCACTTGGCTTCGCACGGTGCGGAGCCAAGCTAGGAAGGGAGGAAGACAGGAGCAGCTTCCCCCACCCACCCACCGCTGTTTTGTGGGTTTTTTGTCACAACTTGGGGCGGCAGCATAGGCCAGGATCTGCACGCTGTGGTATCAGGGCTATGGAGCTCTGGTTGGAAGTCAATAGGTACCCGGGGGCGAATAGGGCAGGTGTATGGCCATTGCAGGGGTCATAACGCGGGAGTGCCTCCCGGTGACTAGGGGCTTAGTGAATATGTGAACACATGGCATGTTTTGCGGTTAAGTTGTGTTCCTTAGCCCCTAGGTCATCCCAAGCGCCTGGTGGGTGCCAGGTTTTTGGATAATCAGACAAACGTGGGGTTGTTTGATTTCGCAGATCCTGACCTCATCCTTGGTGCCAACCCTTACCAATTGCTTGCTAATAAAGTTGTGGCCTTTCTTCCAAACTTGTTGTTATGTGTGGTTATTTGCAGCAGCATCTGAGGCAAATTGCATTATTTCTGCAGTGTAGATGTAGCCTATGAAACAAGGATGGGAATGGCTCCAGGGCAAGGAAGAAAAGACACATAGTAGGGCCTCCATTTACAGCACTTTAGAAATAAACAATAACAACAACAACAACAACAACAAGAGTGGGCAAGCCACACTCTGTCAGCCTCAGAGGAAGGCCATGGCAAAGCTTCTCTGAACTCATATTGCCAAGAAAACCCCATGGTAGGTTCACCTCAGGGCAGGGCAGCCCTCCCCCTCTTCCAGGACATGTCCTCCATTCCAACCTTCTGTCCAGGAGGTATTCTAAAACATCCTCTATTTTGAGCATGACTAAGAAGCATGCATTTACATTTCTAGGAGTGTTTGGAGCTTTTCTTGAGTCCTGTCCTCCCTTTTTCTTGAATGTCTTCCATTTTGTGGTGCCTTCCTTTGTGGTGAAGACATTTGGGAAGAAGACCAAGCTTTTCAAGTGTATTGTTGGAGCCAGTGTGGACTACTTGTTGGAGCTTATGGAGCACTGGACTATGACTCTGGGTTCAAATCCCAGCTCGGCCATGGAAACCCACTGGGTGACTTTGGGGGAGTCGCACTCTCTCAGCCTCAGAGGAAGGCCATAGCAAGCCCCCTCTGAACAAACCTTGCCAAGGAAACCCCATGAGAGGGTGGCCAGGAGGCAGAAAGGACTTGAGGACACACAGCAACAAACAATAACACAAAGTGGGTCTAGGAATCAGAGAAAAGGGTGAGTGAGTGGAAAGGGAGGCAAAAGTGGGTGGATAGGGAAGGAATAGGGCCAAATTCTGGGAAGAAGAAAGAGTTATGGGGGGGAATGGGGCCATGGAAACCCACTGGGTGGCTTTGGGGGAGTCACACTCTCTCAGCCTCAGAGGAAGGCAGTGGCAAGCCTTTCCTGAACAAGTTTCTCTCTTGGCAAGAGAGAGAGGGAGGGAGGGAGGAAGGAAGGAAGGAAGGAAGGAAGGAAGGAAGGGAAGAAGGAGGGAGGGAAGGAAGGAAGGAAGGAAGGAAGGAAGGAAGGAAGAGGGAAGAAAGGGGAAAGGTAGAAAGGAAGGAAGGGGAGGGAGGGACAGGAGGAAAGAAAGAGTGAGGGAAGGAAGGAAAAGGAGAGGAGGAAGGAAAGAAGGGAGAAGGAAAAGATTGAGGGAAGGAAGGAGAAGGGAGGCACTCTGGACTCCACAACAAACTCCAACTCCCATAATTCCAGCCTTGAGCCAGAAAGAGTTAAAGCAGTGCCAAATTGGGTTAATTCTCCAGTGTGGATGCAGCCCAGGTGTTGCAGAGCGCAGGATACTTCTTCCCCCTTCCAGCCTCAGCAAGCAGCTCTCTCCCCCTGCTTCTCAGAGGCTGGTAGGGCTGCTGGCTGCTCTGCTTGCCTGATTCTATGATCCTCAGGCTAAAGCCACTCTCTCTCTCTCTCTCTCTCTGGCACCCCCTGCAGTTTGGCGCCCTAGGCTGCTGCCTAGTTCGCCTATATGGATGAGCTGGCCCTGGGGCCGGCTCGTCCATATAGGTGAACTAGGCAACCACCTAGGGAGACAAAATTTAGAGGTGGCTTAGCAGCTTTTTTGTATAATTTGTTTGCGTAATTAAGCAATATTAAAGTGAAAACTCATTACATTTTGACTAATTCTTAGTACTATGACGAGAGATTGGAACCTAAGTTTTATGTCATGTTTAGATTTAACAAACGAAACAGCGGAAATCAAGGGGTGAAAATAATTATGAGGAGCAACAGGGAGTGCCAAAATATTTCTCGCTTAGGGTGGCCAAATACCTAGAGCTGGCCCTGGGAGTCTCAATGCTTGGCTCCAGTGGAAACTTGTTGGATTCCACTTTGGATCTTTATGTTATACAGTCATTAGTTTTGTTGTTACTGACATTTGATGAACCTATAAATGGGAGACCCTATGAATGAAAGACTTGCAAGTGCTCTGGTCATCAAAAGCCCTGCTCAGTTCTTGCAAATTTAGGCCCTTGACTCAATCCATGTCATCTTTCTCTTAGACCAAATTGGGATAGACTCAGTTTAGTCATTTTGGCTGCCAGTGAGAATTCAGGCTTAATATTCTTTCAGACTCATTACCTATCTTTTGCACAGTCTGTGATAATCTGTAGAATTCTCTTCCAGTATTTCAAATGAATTGATTGATTGATTGATTGAAATTTTATTTATATACTGCCGTTCCTATGATCACAGCGGTTTACAAACAGAATAAGATACAATACAATACAGGTTACAAATATAATACAATAAAAATCAGTTTAAAAATCAAAATTAACAGCTAAAGTCCTTCATAAAAAAAACCTCGTATACTACTATATATCATTAAAATCTATCATTAATCAATCAAAATAATAAAACAATATAAAAATACAATAAATAGTATGCAGGAGCAAAACAGTCAGGACATGTGAGGGAAGGCTTGACGAAATAAATGAGTCTTAAGGTTTCTCTTAAATGACTCCAGGGAGGGGGCTAAGCGGAGCTCCTCAGGGAGAGCGTTCCAAGACTGCGGGGCCACCACAGAAAAAGCCCTTTGCGCAGTCACTGCGTATCTTGTCTTGGGAACACTCAAAAGTTTTTCCCCACGAGATCTGAGAGTGTGGGGCTGATTGTATGGGGAGAGTAGGTCCTTCAAGTACTCTGGGCCCAAGCCATTGATGTTCAAATAAGCTAAATTTCTTCCTGTCAGCTTTTTTCACTGTCTACCTCTCACAATCATACATAGAAATCAGAAGTACTATGGCATAGTTGATTCTGCCATCATTCATTTTATTAAAGAGGAAGCCTTCTTATCTAAATGTTTTGTTTTTAATGAATGGGAAGGCAATCAGACTGGCAGTTAAAATTTACAGGTGGACCTTCAGATCCACAGCGGTTCCAGCCCCCCCCCCCAATGTGAAAAAATGTGGATAATCACAACCCATATTATAAAATGGTGGTGACATGAACGTGCACACATAGTATTATTTTTACTATATGCTGGTTTAAAAGTGCCTGTTGCAGTATAAGTGATTTGTTTTTCTACCTCCCAGTTCTTAGCCCAATTTAGTTATGCTCTCTGTTCAGGGACTACATGACTCACTACATTTGTGTCATATTGTAAATAGACTTAATGGGATGATTTTAAAATAAATTTAGATGAAGAAAGAGTCTTTGTGTATTTCAGTTCTTGCTAAAATGTTTAATGATTACTGGTTTCATAGCAACACAACAGTTTGCTCACCACTTAACTATTTATTCTATTTAAAATAGACTTTCTCTAATAAAAAAAGGTTTAAGGTATATAGGTCGAGATCCAAAGAAGCATGCAACTAAGCATATGCAAGAGCTTACAAACACCCAGAAAGGGTTATAAATTCTTGATATTACAGACTGCTGTTATGATACTGCTGGTATGATACTCATAACATCTTTCCTGTGTGACACCTCATTTTAATAAAATAAAATTTATCTGAAAAGTTTTTTTAAACATTTTCCCTGGGTGTTCAATATAAAATTTTAAATGCCCATTTCTACGTACTATATAAATGCTTATTAGTCTGAGGTATTCATGCTGTTGCCTTCATTCAATATTTCCCTCCCTGTCTGTCCAACTATCTTCACCCCTCACTGTTCCAATTAACAGTCTTGAGACTTTACTAAGGATATTAAATGTGTGTAGTTGAGAAGAGTTATAATTATGTTGCTTATTAAGGGCAAAGAGCAGAATGCTGTTTTTGAGTAATGGCAGGACAATAGAGAAGGTTTCATTGCAGGTGCTTTTTTTAAATTGATTTAGCCTGTGGCTAAATTGATATCAACTCCCCTAAAGGAAGTAGAAAACTAATGGCTCTGAACCAAAGTAGAACAAAGATACAAGATGATGTCAGAATAGCTTTGTTAACATAGTGCAACTCTCAGTTTTAAAGAGGAAAATGAGAAGAGAGGATGCATCACAGATTTACACCAGGGACGTAGCCATGGGGGAGGGGGTTCTTGGGGTCCGGATCCCCCTTCCGTTAGATAAAATGAATGGTGTGTGCTGCTGCGCTGCCGCACCCAAGCCCCATTATAATGGTGGCACTTAGTCTGGACCATCCCCCCCTTCCCAAAATCCTGGCTATGTCCCTGTCTACACTATGGCACTCCTACACTATACTTTTAGCATGGTGTCAGATATACAACTGAGCACTAAAGTCAGTATCGCCCAAACCATTGCATCCCTCATCTCCATGTACGGACATGAGAACTGGATGGTAAATGAAGCAAACAGAAAGAAAATCAATGCATATAAGATGTGGTGCTGGAAAAGGCAAATAGGTTCTTGAACAAATCAAACCAGAAATCTCATTGAAAGCCAAAATGATCAAATTGAGGCTGTCAAACTTGGCCACATAATGAGAAGTCATGAATAACTAGGAAAAAAAAATAATGCCAGGAAAGGCAGAGGGTAGAAGAAGGAGGGAAAGACCGCATGCCACATGGGTGGAGTCAATCAAGGGCATCACAGGCATGGGTTTGCAGGTGGTGAGAGGTGAAAGATAGAGAGTCTTGGAGATGTCTCATCCACAGGGTCTTCATGTGTAAGAGTCAACTCAAGATAGATAATACCAACAAAAGTATACACCAGCATAGTTAAGTTGGCTTTCACATTGTGCACTCGGTTGCACAATGGATACTGCAGCCTTCAGATTACCAGTTAGGCAATAGGTGATCAGCCTTCCACATCACCTCCAAGACAAAAACGGACTCATGTGAAATGACTGGCCACACTAGGGACCACACATACAAAACAAAGGGTAAGCACTTGAACAACTATTTTTATATCAGCATAGTGCTCTGGTAGGATTCTGGCATGTATCTTTTGCACTGACTGCCAAGTATCATCTAGTAAAACTACTCAAGTTGAATCTATGTTGCTCTAAAGCTGGATTCAAAACTGCATAGAATTGAGCCTTGAAAGGTATAAAAACCTCCCACTGCAAACATTTGCCATCTACATCTGGGAGTCAATAAAGAAAGTAATGAATCAGTGAGGAACAGAACTAGAACATTCATCCCTGCTCTGTCTTCTTATATGCAGAGCCTATGCACTATTAAAAAACAGACAGAGGAGGATGTTTGTGTGAAGCCTGGTTTAGTTCAGGTAGCGAACTATAGGCAAACCCTAATTGAAGGAAAGAATGTCATTTAAAAGGCAGCAGGAAGGGAGCAGATTATAATTGTGAACAGGTACAAAAATGTGATTACAAACAATGGATTTCTTCTCTACTTCACACTGGAAATGCGTTTGGTACTTTCAGGGAACTACTGCGTTTGAAATTGAAGTGTGTACATAGGTAAAACATTGTGTTTTAGTTATTTGCAGGTTTTCCACATTCAGAGGGGTCCTGTGCACCTAACACCAGTGAATGTGGAAGGACAAGTGTATATTTTGATAAATTTTAATACAAAGAGATGGGAAATCTTTCTAATAATCCTCCTAATAAGATGGAAGTTAGATGCTCTGGCCAAGAACAACTGGAATTACCCTACTCATGCAACACCTCTAGCATTGGAATTTGGAGGGAGTGATTCCACCCCATCTGGGATTGCCAGATCAAGATTATTCCAGGACCTGGGATTTTCAAACCAAAGCTTGAGACCTAGGGAAGGCCCTTGGTGACACATGGGGCTGGGACATGGTGACAGAGTCATAAAGTTGCAAGAGACCTCAAAGGCCATCCAGTCCAACCCCTGCCAGGCAGAAATACACAGTCAAAGAACTCCCAACAAATGGCTGTTTAAAAATCTCCAGAAAAGGAGACTCCATCCCTCTCTGAGGCAGTGTGTTCCACTGTCAAACAACTCTTACTGTTACAAAGATCTTCCCAATGTTTAGGTAGAATCTCTTTTCCTGTAGTTTGAATCCTTGCTCTATGTCCCAGGACTTTATCACATGGGATGCAAGTGCCCTCCTCCCGTGATTTAGACCACCATTAAATCCTGTTAATAGTGCTATTGGGGGAAAGATTATCACACCTCTGTGTTTCTCCCATTCTTGTCCCATTTGTAAAGAGTAATGGAGGCCTCTGTTACAAATGGGACAAGGAGAAGTGAGCGGGGGTGTGATAATCTTCTCCCCAGTCGTGCTATTAACAGGATTTAATGATGATTTAATCACAGGAGGAGGACGCTTGCCTCCTCCATGTGATAATCTCACGTCTCTGGAACAGCAGAAAACAAGCTTGCTCCATCTTCAATATGACATTCCTTCAAATATATAAACATGGCTATCATGTCACCTCTTAACCTTCAGTTTTCCAGGCTAATATACTCAGCTCCCCAAGTTGCTCCTCATAAGGCATGGTTTCCAGACCTTTCACCAATTTGGTCACCCTCCTCTAACACAGTCCAGATTGTCAATATCTTTCTTGAGTTGTGTTGCCCAGAACAGGTTATTCTGTATTCCAGGTCATATCCGACCAAAGCAGAATAGAGTGGTACTGTAATTATTACCCTCAGTCTAGACACTATACTCCTATTGATGCAGGTGTATTATTAAGCATTATTCAATACACAGCAACTACAGTTGTTCAGAGTTTGTCATTCAAACACACAGATCATATTTTCCTACCGGTAGTTGGAAATTAACAGTCTTTGCAAATTGCAACACTTGATTTAACTCAATTAACCATTGCAAAGTACAGTGAACTGCACAGTCAGCTAGAAGTCTCCTTTCTTAACTAGAGATTTGCATGCAGCTTTGTGTCTTGACTGGCGCTGGCTTCCATGGAAACTGAAAAATATGAATCCCCACCTGTCATGAAACTGGTAACTCAGTGTGGTTCTCTGAGATCTGGCAAGCCCATCTTCTTCACACTATTCTTTCCATAGCACTGCAAGACCTACTGAGCAAGGTTTAGGATGGGGAGAGGGCAGGTGACACTAGTAGGCTTGAATGTAGGTCTCTAAATATACCAAATAATAATTTACATAGGAGATCTTCCCTGCCTCCAAGCAAAACTGTGACTGTTTCAACCTTCACTATTCAGTGGTGTTTTGCTCACTAAATTCAGTAGATCAAATATTTGCATGCACTACCAAAGAAGAGATGAGTAAGCATTTTCACTTCTTTAGGATGCAGTTCAAGGATGTGAAGGCACCTTCATGCTGCTTGAAAATCTGGTCATTCATGTGTGAAATAAACAGCAGTATCACATAGCCAAGATACAGGTTGACTATTTTGGAATGCTCTTATTAGTGAGTTCTCTTGGGAGCAGGATAGATACAAGGTCACAGACTTCACATAAAACATTCATTAATACTAATAATCCTGAAGTGGAAGGCATGGGCATTTCCTCTTGTTAATACCATGTGAGACCGAGTAGAAATTTCTCCAGATATATATTTTTCCAGTCTGAGCAACCTACTGAAGGAAAGAAATGCTTCAGTTCTTTAGAGCTGACCCATTTCCTAACCCATGCAAAATTCTTCTGAAAGCAGAATTTGTAGAACAGAAAGAACTTAAAGTAAGTAGTTCTTTCTCAGATGAACTGATGTTTTATGAAGCATAAAATCTAAACTATAGAATCATAGAGTTGGAAAGGCCCTATGAGCCATTGATTCTGACCCCCGCTTCATGTAGGATCTCTAGCTGATGCACACTTAGCAGATAGCTGACCAACCTCTTTTTGGAGATGCCCAGAGAAGGAGACCCCACCACCTTTCTAGGCAGTTGGTTTCATTGCCAGACCGCTCTTACTGTCACAGAGTTCTTTCTAATGTTCAGTTGAAATCTATCCTTCTGTAACTTCTAACTATTGAACTTGGTCCTACCCTCATAGAGAACAGGCCTTTCCCTGACAGTTTGTGGTAGCCCTTGAGGTATTTAAAGAGTGCAATAATGTCAACCCCAGTCTCTTCACCAAGCTGAACATGCCCAACTCCTTCAACCTTTTTGTTTTGTTCATAATATCTCTTACAATACTTATTGACCTTATCTAAACATGTTCCAACTTGTCTATATCCTCTTTAAAATGAAATATCCAGAACTGAACACAGTACTGCAAACAAGGCTTGATTCGTGCAGAACTATTATTTTCCTTGGTTTGGAAAATATGCTTCTACTAAAGCAGAGCAAAATAGCATGCACCTTCTTTGCTGAAGCATCACATTGCTGGCTCATTTTCAACTTATGATCAACAATAATCTCAAGGTACTTTTCACATGTAGTACTGCTGAACCATGTATCACACCCCTTCTATATCTGTGCATTTTGTTTTGGGGAGTAAATGTAGAATTTTGTATTTGTCTCCACTGAATTTCATTTCATTAATTTCTGTCCCATTTTCTAGTTTATCTAGGACTTTTTGAATTCTGTTTCTTCCAATGTGTTAGTCACTCTTCCCAGTTTTGTGTCATCTGCAAACTTGATAAAGATTCCCTCTAGTCCATCATGTCAATCATTAATAAAAATGTTGAGGAGTAATGGCCCTTTGACAGAACCCTGAGACACTCCAGTTTGAAGCACAGCATGGTTTGCCAACCAATTTTGGATCCATCTGACAGTGTTCCCATCTATTTCACATCTAATCAAAATATTATGGGTGATTTTATCAAATGCTTTGCTGGAAACCAGATAATGACATCCACAGCATTCCTGCCATCTACTAAACTACTGTCCTAATTGGGGGGAAATGTAAAAGATTATTTTGGCAGGATTTGTTCCAGATAAACCTATGCTGCCTTCTACTGATCACTGCAGTGGCATCAAGATACTTGCAGACCTCCTGTATAATTTGTTCAAATATTTTCCTAGGTACAGTATTGAGGTCAAGCTGACTGGTCTGTAATTTCCTGAAACCTCTTTTTTGCCTTTTTTGAAGAATGGGACAATGTTTATCCTTCTCCAGTCCTCTGGCACCTTGCCTGTTATCCAAGATTTCTTGAAATAATAAAGGTTGTTCTGTGAGTAGATCAGCAAGTCCCTTCAGTACTCTGGGAGTTCTTCTCTGGGAGATCAGTTCATCAGATCCTGCAGATTTGAACTCATTTAGGTTAGCTGGTGATTCCTGACTAACCCCTATCAACCTTGATTTGCAGTCTAGATCCCTAGCCAAGGTCTCTGCTGCTACAAGGAAGCCCAGAGTTCTCTTTTTTGGGAGAAAACTGAAGCAAAATAATTATTGATTAGTTCTGCCATTTTGTTATGATCCATTAGTATTTTACCATCATTACAGAATAGCAGCCCTACTATGTCCTAGCCAGTCTGAACTTTAGCACTTTATACTATTCCTGTAAGACTGAGCTATGGACAGACTTTAGAAAACAAGATTATTCTGTTTTCTCCTGTTCTGCTAATTAGAAGGGATGTGAACAGCAGGTTATTGATTTTGCCTCTATAATGGATATATGGCACAACCTAACAAAGGCTTTCATTGGTTTCAATGGCAGAGCAGGGGAGCTAAACATGAAGATCTGACTCACAGAGGCCACTAAATAAGCCAGGTTGCTAACTAATCCTCCCATAAGGATTAGCTCACCACTAAAACCCTATGTTTTAGATATGAAGCGTGCATGTTAAAGAATTAATTTGGGAAAACTAAACCTGCTGCAGTAGCAATACCATATTATTCTATAATAAATACAATGGTCAGCATTTTAAAAATGAATTATTAATTAAATAATTATTTGAATAGCAGTACAATATTATTACATAGGCTGGACAGGTTGGATGACAACTAGAGTTCAGGTGGAGTACGTCATGGAGTGAATATAACAAAAAATTGGAGAAGAATCTTTGCTTTGCCTGTTATGCAGCAGTGAGAAAATTAAATGAATAGATAGATAAATAAATAGCTAGGTCATTCTATGCTTCAACTATTGTATCCTTGACATGCCACCCAGCAGTGTTATTCCAAATGGTGAAGAGGTTAGTGGGATCAGGAAGAGGCAAGGAATAGACTCCTCAATTGCCTGCTGTGGCAAATTCATTAGACACTTGGAGGAGAAAGTGGTTTGTTAATCTCTCAGAACTTGACACCATACTTACTGCAGAGTTCAAGGAAGTGTCTAGTGTTCCATTTGGTCAGTTTTATTGGGATACAGTTTCTGAGTACTTATGATGTAGATGGATGCTTGAATCAGTTTGTCATGCCACATGTAAACTTGACTCTTACCTATTTGGCTGATAAAATCTAGCAGAACTGGGTGGGTGGGTGGGTGGGTTGGTTGGGTCAGGGGGTGGTCAATACCACACTGTGCCAAGGGGCAGTGCCTACTGCTTTGAAGGAAGCTGTAATGCATCCATGTGTGAAAAGGGTCTCCCTGAACCTTATTGAACCCAGAGGTAGATGAATACTACCACTCCATTAGTGATACCCCTTTTTTGGATAAGATGCTGCAGTGTGTGGTGGCTGGGCAACTTCAGATACTCATGGCGGGGGGAGGATTATCTGGACCCATATTAGTCTAGTTTCATGCCAGGACACAGCACTGAAATGGCCTTAGTTACTTTAATTGACAGCCTATTCTGAAGGAAAGACAGAGGGAATGCTACCATGCTGATCTTTATGGATCTCTCAGCTGCCTTTGATACCATTGATAATGGAATCTTACTGGACCAGTTCTGTCAGATGGAAGTAGGAGACACTGTGTTACAGTGGTTCCATTCCTATTTGTGGGGCTGGTCCCACAGAAAAATGTTATGAGATTTCTGTTCCTCTCCATATGTATTAATCTGTGGTATGCCACAAGATTTCATCTTCTCTCCCATACTGTTTGCTATCTATATGAAGCTATACAAAAGATACAGAGAAATTTTAATAACAACAAATCAATGAAAAAATACTGTAGTTTTTTAGTACTAAGATGAAGATTCTTGTAAGCCAACCTTCCTCTCAAAATGTGGTGTTGGTGTGAAAGAAGCTCCTTAAAAAATCATGAATGGAAAGATCGAATTTGGAATAGCAAATCTTACTACCTACCTCTTGACTGTTGACTAAGAGAAGGAGCTCTGGAATCAAGCAATATACATTCTCTGCACATGGACTTAAATATCCCCTTGCTATCCATGAATCGGGCAACAAAATGACAGGCTGTTTTATGTTGCCTATTGCTAGCCATCTGTATTATTCATTTAAATTGTCAAAATAAAAATATTCTTAATACTGACACAAGTAGTTCTATGACTTCTGTCCAGGCTGAGTGATTTTTTTGTTGTTGTTGTTGATCCATTGATTGATCCAGGATAATACACAGAGGGATATATTCTATAAAGCTATCCTAAACCTCATGTCCCTTGTAGCTAAACCCACAAGTTGAAGTCTGTAGCTGATCTGATAGTCCAGTGCTGGTTTAAACGTTCATTGCATTAGCAGAGCCATTTACTCACCATGACATACATCCTACAGAGAGCTTCAGGATAAGTTTATTTCATGGCATTTGTTCAGTCTTTACATTTCCTTTCTACATCAGTTTGTGAGCTTCTAATTAAACATATACTCAGAGAAATATTCATATGTGCCTTTTGTTTTTACATACTTTTTGGTATGTTTCCGTTGTTGTTGCTGCTGCTGCTGCTGCTGCTGATCATGTTGTTGTGTGTCTTGTAGTTGTTCCTGACTTATGGTAAAATGGACCTATCATTCCAAGATCATTCAAAGGATTTCCACTACTCCATTCTGGCTCTCAGCCAAAATATATTTTGGTGTATTTGTGAGCTGAAAACTATTGTAATATTTCAAGAAGTATGTAATGCACACCCAGCTGCCTTGATTGATTGAGTGATTGCATTTTTATGCTGATTTTCTGCCAATGAAGGATCCAAGGCACCTCGCAAATAATAAAACAAATTTGGCTAAAAATAGTAACCAAATTAACACAGCTAAATAATCACCATTTTAAAAATCATACATTGAACAATATAAAATAGAAACATACAGAAATTAAAAGTAGAACACCCCCACACACTTATTATTATTATTATTATTATTAACCTTTATTTATGAAGCGCTGTAAATTTACACAGCGCTGTACATGCAATCTTTTTAGTTAGACGGTTCCCTGCCCTCAGACTTACAATCTAAAAAGACATGACACAGAAGGAGAAGGGAGTGGTGGCGGGAAAGGGTAAGAGGTCCAGCAGTTCCTCTCTACCTCCGAGGCCTGGACCAAGGCAGATGGACTGGAGGGAGGGCTTGGCCAACAAATTGGAAACTATCAATATACATTCCCATCTACACAAAAAAAGAGAAACAAGAGACTGCAGCAGCTATAGGACCATAGCACTAATCTCCCACACAAAGTTATGCTCAAAATTCTTCATCATAGACTTCCAACTATACCAGAAGAGAGAAATCTCAAAAGTTCAAGCAGGGTTCAGGAAAGGAAGAGGCATTAGAGACCACATTGCAAACATATGATGGCTAATGGAGCTCACTAGAGAATTCAAAAAGAGACTCAGCTTGTGCTTTATAGACTATAGCAAAACCTTTGACTGCATGGATCATGAAAGGCTATTGAATGTCCTTAAAGACATGGGAGTCTCAACACATCTGATAGTCCTGATGAAGACAAGAGGTTACTATCAGAATAAAACGTGGAGAAACAGAATGGTTCCCAGTTGACAAAGGAGTCAGGCAAGACTGCATCTTTGACCCCATACAGACAGGCCAAAATAAAGCTGCTTCGGGTCAATTTGGAGGTATGCTGTTTAAATTATGCATGCCTCCTAAGAGTCCATAAGCCGTGCCAAAACTACACTCTAGTCCTTAGGACTGGATTGTGGCTTTGGCGTGGCTTCCGGCCTTTTAAGACACATGCATCATTTAAGACACATGCATCCAAAGTGACCCAAAGCAACTTTATTTTGGCCTATCTGTATGGGGCCTTTATTACCCTACCTGTTCAACTTATATGCAGTATATATTGTAAGAAAAGCAGGCTTGGATGCAGAAGAAGGAGGAGTGAAAATAAGAGGAATGAATATCAACAATCTAAGATATGCAGATGACACCATAATACTAGCAGAAAACTTCCCAGGCCTGGAACAAATGCTAAGGAAGATCAAAGAAGAAAGTGCAAAGTCTGGCTTACTGTTGAACATAAAGAAAACAAAAATAATAACTACTGAGAACTTACACAAATTCATCCTAGACAATGAGGAAATAGAAAGAGTAAAATCTACATGCCTGTATAAATAAAGCATCATCATCATCATCATCATCATCATCATCATAATAATAATAATAATAATAATAATAATAGAATACTCATATTTGGGATCAAACATTGATAGGAACAGGGACAGCAGTGAGGAAATCAGAACAAGATTAAGAATGGGGAGGGCATTTTCTAGGTACTAGAAAAGATCCTAAAATGCAAACATATACAACTCATCACAAAAGTCAGAATCACATAAGCCATTTAATCCCCTACTACCATGTCAGAGCTGGACTGTTAAGAAAGAAGATAGGAAGAAAATCAATTCATTTGAGATGTGGTGCTGGAGAAGAGTGCTGAGGATGCCATGGACAGCCAAAAAGTCAAACAAATGGGTCCTAGAGCAGATCAAGCCAAGAATCCGAGGCTGTAGTACACATCACGAGAAGGTATGAACTATTGGGAAAAACAATAATGCTAAGAAAGGTGAAGGGAAATAAAAAGAGAGGAAAGTCACAATCTAGACGGATGGACTCTATTAAAGAGATCATGAGTATGAGTTTGCAGGAGCTGGGCAGAACAGTGGAGGACAGGGAGTCTTGGAGATGTCTCATCCACAGGATCGCCATGGGTTGAGACCGATGCAAAGCAGTTAACAACAACAAACAACACCACCCCCGCCCTCCACACACACTTGTTTCACTGATTTCAAAGAAAACAAGCAATTTCAAAAAAACACAAGCATTACACAGTGTCTCATGATCAACAGATTTCAGTTTGTCAGAAAGGGTGAGTGGTGATGGTGGCAGCAAATAAAAAACCTTGCTTCATTCAATATTTCTAGAATTAAAAATATATTTTTAAAACTCCTCTGACACCAGATTCCATCTGATCTTGGAAGTTAAATTGGCTCAACCCTGGTTGATACAGTCGGCCATCCTTATCCATACATTCAGCCATCCACGGCTTGAAAATATTCATACACACACACACATTGTTGTATGCCTTCAAGTTATTTCTGACTTATTGCAACCCCAAGGTGAACATATTGTGGGGGGTTTCTTGGCAAGATTTGTTCAGAGGAGGTTTGCCATTGCCTTTCCCTGAGGCTGAGAGCATGTGACTTGGCCAAGGTCACCCAGTGGGTTTCATGGCCAAGTGGGGAATCAAACTCTGGTTTCCAGAGTTGTAGTCCAATACCCAACCACTACCCCATGCTCCCTCCCTCTCTCTCTCTCTGTTTGTGTGTGTGTGTATTCAAAAAAGGAAGCCTTGATTTTGCCATTTTTATATAAAGGACACATTTTATTATGCCACTGTATTTAATGAGACTTGAGTATCAGTGGATTTTGGTATCCATGAGGGATCCAGAAAACAAACCATACAGATATCAAGGGCCCACTGTATTTAAATGGGAGACAACCAACAAATACCAGGTGCTGTAGGTTATATTTTTGAGGAAGGAACTGGCAAAAACATCTCTGAATATGTCTGCCTACTTAAATGCAAAATGTCAATGAACAAAGGTTCACACTGACCAGTCATGTAAAATTTTGCACATTTAAGAGGTAATTGCCTCAGCTTCCCCGAACACTTCCATGTCATTGGCCTTGTTAGGCAAAGAGACGCTGGTAGAAGCAGTGGAAAGGAGGCTCTCTCTTTGCCTCTTTTCCTTTCCATTCATTGTCTCATCTAAATGGTAGGACATGATATATTATGGAAGAAGTAAATCTTCCAAGGGACACTTCCTAAGTGGCAATAACGCCTTTCAATGAATTTTATAATTTAATTTAACTTTAACAATAATATTTCAGAAACTTTGTAGTATGGGAAGTTTTAAGAGAATTTTAATATTTTTATAATGAATAAATAATGTCTTTCGTAGTGGCTGACTGATATTATGATGTGAATTGAAAATTGGCTGCCAATATTTAATAACTCCCTTCTTGTGGGAAATACCTAGCAGAATAAGAGTTCTCAAACTTGAAAAATTATTTGAGCAAGTGTAAAAAGAATAAAACTGCAGAGTCAGTATTATTACTGTAGCACCACATGTGCAATGTTTCAAAAGAACAACTTAAACTTTTTTCTTTTCTCATCCAATAAGTCTTACTGTTTTATCACACTAGGGGGCAAACAGGATTTAAACAAGAGTTAAACTAGAGAAAAACAGGAAATGTTGTGTGATAAACATCAGGCATTTCCTGGTTTTCTCTAGTTTAACTCTCGTTTAAATCCTTTTTGCCCCCTAGTGTGATAAAGCAGTTAGAGAATAAAATGAAGTTGTAATCATTAGTCCACTTCACATCTCTAGCCCAGTGTTTTACTTCTGAGAGTTGACAATGATTCTGACAAGTCATGATGATCAGATTTGTAACCAGCCACTTTCTTCAAGAATCTGACACAGAGAGGAACACTGCAAGTGAACATCAGTTTGTGTACATTGAATGATCAGAAATTAAAGGTGTCATTATCTCACTACCCATGAAAAAGTTTTGAATTTTGAACCATTTTGGATGTTCAGCTAAGGGATACTCAACCAGTGCTTGCCTTTAAACCCTTGGAATCCATGAGAGTGCTTATTTATAAGCGCCACAAGACTTTGTGAGCCTTCAGTTAGAACACTAGTATTACAACAAGAATTCAAAGATATAACTGTGTTAGTCTGTAGAATCAGTATATAGAGAGATCTTGTAGCACCTTTGTGGCTAACTTCAAGTGTCAGTAGTATTACTGTATTCAGCGTATTACAAGGCATGGATTACATTTCAGTTTCTTTCAATGCCTGCTTCACCCTGTCACTTTCCTCAGGCACTTTAATATCTGATGTATGGAGGATAGAGAGCCAGTGTGGTGTAGTGCTTTGACTGTTAGACTACGACTCTGGAGACCAGGGTTCAATTTCCAGTTCACCCATGAAATCCACTGGGTGACTCTGGACAAGTCACACTCTCTCAGCCTCAGAGGAAGGCAGTGGCAAACCTCCTCTGAAAAATTATTGCCAAGAAAACCCCATTGTAGGTTTGCCATAGGGTCACCATAAATTGGAAACAACTTGAAGGACACAACAACACACATTTGGGGATAACGATACTGGTGTCATACCCCTTTGGAGGAGAGCCTCTTCATTAGATTAAACATGCACATATTTTATTTATTAAAAATATGTATATGCTACCCTTCTACTGCATTAGTAACATGCAAGGTAGCTTAGTTTACAGTAGTTCAATATGGCATCATTATTTTGTATTCAGCCATAACTATAAATATAACCAGGTTATAGTTCCCACTGACCCTTGTAGCTCATTTGGGGTGCCCCAAGCCAGTCACACTCCCTTAGACTCATGTCACAGGTTGTCTGATGAAAACATGGACAGAACAGCAATGTGTGCTTCTTCACTTTAAACCCGAGCTTTCTTTTTCTACTACAGAAATGACCAAAACTTTCCTTAACTTTTTATAAGAAAATATTTCCGTATGTAGAACTCAGGAAAAACAGTGATTTCATCAAATGTAATCTGAGTTAAAACCCTAGGTTTTGTTCCCCGAAGGGTACCAAAAGGGTGAGTTGAGTATACAATAGGGATTGGATTTTCTTTTTAAAAACATATTTCTTTGTTATACATTTTCATGCTATGGACAGGTTCCTAGAAAAATTATTTTTGGAATGTATTATTTTTCATACGCTTCAATTTGTTCCATTTTTTTTTTTCAGTTGTAGTTTTGGAATGCATGATCACATTGACTAAATCATCTTTAGGCATATTTTAGAAATGATTGTGTTTCTCTTTGTACATTTTAAAATATATGCACACTGGTAAGCACAATTTTATCTTCTATATTGTTTGCCCAGAAATGCACTGCCCTGCAATCACATCTGAGACCATTGTCTATTTCAAAAAGACAACTCTATCTCATTTAAACAATGACTCTGCAATTTCATCATAGATTCCTTTATTTCTGGAAAGTGGCTAATTTTTCATTTGTTATTAATAAGTCATCTGAATGTGATGTAGAAGCAAAAAAGTGGTGGCAGAGTGCTAGGAATTCTGGGAAAAGTACCCTGCCCATAATGATGGGGGGAGATGCTGATATCATGTCAGGAAGTTTCTGAGGACTGTCAACAAAAATATTCCTCACAACATTTCAGTAACATTTTTCATCGATAAACACTATTATGTTGCTTGCTGGTTATGTGTAACTTGAAACCAAAGAAAGCATTACCAAAGCAAATGCTTTTGAGTGATGACTATTGATCTGCTGTTTGGGGGCAGAGAGTTGCTTCAATAATCTCTGTAGAGTTTTGTATCTTTGTTCAGCGGGGTGCTTTGATATGAATGGCTTTTTCATTCTGTGTACTGAGATATGGTACCGAAGTGCCAATTATATCTGTTCCGAATCTGGTGTAAGGACCGAACCAGCTGTGCTATCCCCAGCTGGCTGGCATTTAGTAGGTTTATTGAAGTTCAACACTGAGTGTACAGTAGGATATTTCCCCCTATTAATTGCATAAACTGGGGTGAGACTATCAAGGGGTGTGTGTAATATGGATAAATTTTCTACAGCCATACAATTTACATGAACAATAGGACTAAAAACTTCCTTTAGGAATTATTTGCTTATTTTACTGCTCTGCCAAAGCCAAAATTTGCATGCAATTCTGCTATTTAGTGTGTTAGGTCCATTTTTGTTTCTTTCCCTCATATACATATAAATGCTCAGCAAAGTGTATCACTAAAAAAAGACTTGGACTTTTTTCAAGAAAGCTGTTGCTTTGGATGTACTCTGTTATCAATAGGTAAAGGCATTACTTTAAAATAAAATATACAATGCCAAGCAAATTATCTTCCACCCCTATAACCCTAGTCTTTGTCTTTTCTACATTTGTTTGTTGCACCCTGGAATGGAAATGGATCTAGTGGACATTGTAACCACTTGATGTATATAAGATACTCAACATTGTGAGGGTACAAAAACTTGTATTATGATACAAGTATTATGATCCAAATTTAAATAAACCAAATCTAGCATTTGTGATTCCGTAAGTATTCAACCCCTTTGTTTTGACGTGCCTAAATAAATTCTGGTCCAACCCACTGCCTCCAGACGTCACATAAATAGTTGAACTAAATCCACCAGTGTGCAGTTCTAGTGCTCGGTGGTCTTAGATTAAAGATAACTATTTCACAAAGACCTAGGAAATATCAAAACAAAGACAGGATAGTGTTGAGCAGATATAACAATCATGGTTGGGTTACTTTAAAAAAGTTCCTGGATCTTTGTTAAATCGCTTACTACAAAATGGAAAGAATATTACTCAGCAACAACACTGCTTACCAGAACTCTCTACCAAAACTCAGTGAGCAGGCAGGGAGGGCATTGCTCTATAATTGGGTCAAGAATAGAGAAGTGAAGTACAATAAGAGAAAGAAATGCAAGTGCTGTGATCAAATTAATGTAGGAATAGTGTTAGTCCCTGGGACAGGTTTGGCAGGTGAGGGTATAGGGCACTAGTTGACTAGGAAGGTCCCACAACAAATTCTGGAAGTTGTACAGGATGAAAAGATAGAAATAACTTTTAAAATACTGGTACTTCTGTTGCTGTTACCTGTTCAGTCCAATGTTTGGATTGAGTCCTATATTTATCTTTTTAAATTTTTGGGACTGAAGTATGTTGATCACAAATATTCAGGGTGTAGAAGAAGCAGGGTAACCCAGAGTTCCTTTCAAGAATGATAAAAGAATAATCCAGAATCTTTATGTTGTGCAAAAAATGGATTTATGCTCTGCAAAATGGGACCCTGAGGGCTTGCCTTGTAAATTAAAAGTGGTATGATTCACTCTCTGTTGCTAAATATAAATGTGAAGAGAACATGGGGATATTAGCTGCCTGTCCATGCATATAAAGCTAATGATTCTTAGAATGTTCTGAGTGCAGTGCAAACACTTTCTGTCCAGTTGCCCGGGGGGGGGGGGGGGGGATAGGAGTAACTAGCACTGATTTTTATGACTTACTAACTGGGTCTTTTTCTATTACCACTAAGCATTTCTTAATATATTCTGGATGCTACTTGTGCCCATACGCAAAACCTCATGTAACTAAAAGCTATGTAACCCTGGTATACATGTGCAGTAGAAGAGTGAAAGAATGGATGTCACAGTGAAGGTGGTGAATGTAAACATTTTGGAAAGAATGGACTTTGACACCAACTTTATTGATTGGATAAAAGCAAGATATGGGTCTCAAATAGGGTTGCCATACACCAGGACCTCCAAACCAGGACAAATGTAGGGCAACATTTTCAAATGGAGGATACATTTTTTAAAATGGAGGACACATTAAAAATGATGCTTTTTTAAAAATGTTAATATAAATGCATGTTTCTTAGGCATGCTCAAAATGGAGGACATTTTGGCATTATTCCTAGACAGATGGCAGAAATGTACTTCTGTTTCTGGCCAAACACCCCCCACCCAATTCTACAACTACATTTCCCACTCCCAAGCAGGCACAGCATTTGCAAGACCACAGGCAGTCCCTTGTGCCACTGCAAACTACATTTCCCACTCCCAAGCCTTCTTAGCAATCCCCCCCTTCCTCCTTCTCCTTGCTCCCTCCAACCACCCCCAAAACCCTCACCCCCTCTTTTTCCCCAGGTATGTCTCAACTTAGGGGGGATTTATGGGTCAGATCCCTTGCAAAGTATTTTTTCTTTTCTAATAGGAGAAAAGCCTTGAGAAGCCCTGGACCCCTGAGAAGAAGAGGAGGGGGGCTTAGAGAGAGGGGGGTAAATAAGGGGGCTAGAGGCAGGATTGCCATAAGTCAGAAAGGAGTTGGGCACACAACAACAACAATACCAACAACAACAGCAGAGGAGGAAGGGGGGAGGAGGAGAAAAAAGGGGAAGGAGAAAGAAAAGGAGGAGAAAGAAGAAGAATAGGGGAAAAAGAAAAAGAAAAGGAGGAGGAGGAAGAAAAAGGAGAGGAGGAAGAGTGGAAGAAAAGGAAGAGGAGGAGAAGAAAAAAATGGAATAACAAGAAGAAGAGGAGGAGCGGAAAGAGGGGACGAAAAAGAACAAAAAGCAGCTTGCCTGCAAAGCCCTCTCCGCTTGGAAGTTTGAGCATGCCCAAATAAGGAAGCAGAGGGCTGGCTCCTTGAGAGGCTGGCCAATAGAGGCAGGGCAGACCAGCAGACCCCGCCCCCTGCACTCTCCCCTGCACTCTCTGGGCTCAGCACTGTATAAAAGGGAGGCAGCAGCACCGGTAGCACTGAATCGGGCAGCCACCTGGGAATGGGGGGAAGGCGGGAAAGTCCTACCCATTGCCGTGAAATGGCAACCCTAGTCTCAAAATATTGATAAATTGAGATAACAACTGTGATATCACAGAGGGCCTAGACAAGATTGTTCATTGTCCTCTCTTTTTTAATATACATACATACATACATACATACTTTGGAAATGTTGAATAAAGCTATCAGAAAAGATGACGCTATCCAGGGAATAAATATTATAGGTGTTATAAAGCGAGAGCTTTTCCCGATGCCCTGGTAATTTTCCTTAAGAATCCTTTTGATAGCACTGGAGAGTAGTGAAAACTTGGAAGGATTGTAGTGAACTGTCTGGTTTTAAAATAAATAAATATGGCAAGGTAAGAAGCCATCTTGTAAAATATTTACAAAATGAGAAACAAAGAAGATTAGTACTGCCACACTTGAAAGTGTATTTTTCTGCCTGTTGTTTAGTTTAATTAAAGGACTGGATAGCACTACAAAATAAGAAATTATTATCGTTGGAAAGTTTTGATCTAAGATTTGGTTGGCATTGGTTTCTTCTGTATGATAAAAGCAAGGCAAATGCTGATTTGTCAAGAATATGGAATATGCACAAGGCAAGAATTTGTTCAAAGATACCTTTGTGGACTTTGCCACCTGAGTCCTTTGCATGTAAATGGATTAAATATAGAGATCCTTTAGTACTAGGGGAAACGGATATAGAATGAAGTCTATAAAATGAAACTCAATGGGCAAGGAATAAACATCCAATGGTTTTTGTACAGACAGCTGTTTGAGTGATTCAAAATGGATAAGGAACTGTATTGTTTTCAGTTTGCCAGATCAGGCTTTGAAATGCAATTACATTTGAAAGATGATTACTTAATAAGCAAAATGTGTTAAATGCTTTTTAAAAATGAAAATAAAATAAGGCACAGGAAAATGAGCACAAAATATTGGCCACAAAATACAAATGGACTAATTGGAAAATATGTGGGGGGAAAGTTTGAAATTTACATAGAGTTATGATTTAAAATAATTTTTTTTTATCTAATGATATATCGTTGGTACTTAACCTCAGGAAAAAATTCTATGCATATTTCTAATTTATGTTGGCTATGCAGAAGAAAGGATTTTCTATCACTTATGGTGGACTTGTGAAACAGAAAAAAATGGATACAAATACATAAAGCAATGGAAGACATACTAAAAAATTAATATTCAATTGAGACCTGTTTTTTTTATTGGAATTTTTGTAGAACAAATGAAAAAGAAGAATGGCAACTTTATACAATATATGATAACTGCAGCTAGACTGTATGCACAATGTTGGGAGGACGCAGCTATTCCATCTCAAAAAGAATGGTTTATAAAATTCAATGCATAGAGATGGATAAATTAACTAATCAAGATGAATGGAAGATCATACCTTTTTAATGTAAAATTCTTTGGTGGAAGATAAATGTCCAAATGTTACTCTAATAGTTGCCAAATTTCTCTCTGAGGCAGCTAGGATTAAAACCTACTGTGCATAAAGGGACAGTTAGTGTTAGAATTAGAGTTTGAGTTAGAGTTACATTTAGCAGCTTCCTGTCCTGTTTTATTGTGGGGGATTCTATTGTGGGGAATTTTGAGAACTTGACTGAATGCCTAAACTTTGGGTCTGTGGACTGTAATAAATTATGACTGACTGATTGGCTGACTGACAATTAACTAACCTGCCTGAGGCCTGCCATCAGCACAGAACTATACACATGCAAATCACTCCTGCACTCCCAGGCTCACACAGTATGTATGTGTATGTGTGTGTGTGTGTGTGTGTGTGTGTGTGTGTGTACACACACACACACACACACACACACACATTTCTTCCCAGGAAAGCTTCTCTGAAGATGCCAGCCACAGATGCTGGTGAAACGTCAGGAAGAAACTCTTCTAGAACATGGCCACATAGCCCAAAAAACCCACAAAAAACTATAGAATCATAGAGTTGGAAGAGAGCACAAGGGCCATCCAGTCCAACCCCCTGCCATGCAGGAACTCTCAATCAAAGCATCCCCGACAGATGGCCATCCAGCCTCTGCTTAAAGACTTCCAAGGAAGGTCACACAAGTATATTTTTCTAAATGAGACATCTATTTTTAATAGGTGAATAAGGAACAAGGCAATGGTGTAAACTCTTGCCTGTACAAAAAATCAAACTGCACATTAAACAATATATATGTAGTGTGCAACTCCCTGTTTGGATTTATATATTCTACTCCGAAGTAGCCACTATGGTGTAATCTGGTTTGGGATCACACTATGTGTGGAGAGGAGGTATAATATTTATTTCCATAGTTATAGACGCCTCTGCTGAGATGTCTGCACTAGGGACAAAGGGCTGAAATGACTCCTGCTCCTGCATCTACCATGGAGCTACCCTGCATACCTTTTCCTGCAGGGACATCGGGTAGGTTTTGTACACTACCTGACTGTCCTTGCAGAGTTTCTGCTGCTCCCATCTTTCAGAGCCAGGACAGATCCTGGGAGATGCCACCATTTTTTTACACTCTGGAGTTTTCACTGGAGTTTACTCTGACAGGTACCAGTTCCTGGCCTGAATGGTGAGGTTTTTCTCTCCTCCCTCCTCACTATCACTGGTGCACCCATCATTTGATCAAGGCAAATAAGGTGCCAAGCATGTGATCTGGGTGCCTCATCTAACCTTAAAAGCAAGTGGTTGAAAGCTGGCAGTGGCAGTGCTGCTGAGGAAGGAGAGAAAACCTCACTTTTTGGGTCCAGGAACTGACCTGTAGATTTAAATGGTGGCTCCTGTTAGCGCAAACCCTGGAGAAAATGCCAGAGTGTAAAAACCACACAATAAGGTAAGATACCCCAAATCTTAGACAGATAGGGCCATGTGTTGGCCTTTAAAATATCTGCCCCAAATTCGCTGGGAGGGTGGTTTCTTAGACTTTTTTTTTAAAAGTCATATAGACAAACCTGCTGTCTCCCCTGCACAGGAAGTTTCTGATAGTGAAAACACTATGGGTTACTCCTGTTCAGTGACTCATCTGGCCATTGGTTTCTTATCACTATTTAGTAAATGTGGCCATAACCTAAAATGCCCATTGTCAGAAGTGTGGCTTGGATTTTTTTACAGAGAACGTGTGTGTGTGTGTGTGTGTGTGTGTGTGTGTATGTGTGTGTGCGCGCGCGCGCGCACACACACCCTGTCCAGTTATTCTTTTTTAAAAAATGTGTAATATTGTTTTCTATGTGATCTGCCAATTACCCATTTGTTGTTCATTAGTGAAAATGAGGGAAGCATATCAAAGGCTGAGTGAGAAAATAGCTTTTCAGCCATCTGTGATACTGTCATATTGCAGCAGTACTTCATACAGAACAATTTATTATTTGTTTTCAAGAAATTCTTACATCCTTACTGTGTATAGATGTCAGTATTTTCCAAGGACACACTGCCAAGGTAAACTACCTTTGAAGAATCTGAAATAATCCATATTAATGCTAGCAGGTCAAATGGATCAAAGATGATGGGCTATGTAAAAATTATATAATAAAATTGTTCCTGAGAACAGTAAGAAAGACTTTCCTGACATTATCAGAGGATCTTTCATTCCTATCTTGTGTAAAGTTCTGTTTAGTAGCCTTCTTTAGGGGATCCCTAAAACTCCACACTCCATCTGTACATTTTGAAGTAGATGCTCTCATGATCAGTATTCCTGATTGGACTTTTGTGTAATACGTATTCTTGTACTTGCACTGCTTTTTACCAGAGGTCTGAATTCATTTTATGGCATGAAAAGGTTGTTTGTGAGATGTCCACTCCGTCTCCTTCCCCCTTTAGCAACTTTGATTCTAAAGATTCAGACGGCAAAGATTCTAAAGATTCAGACTGCAGTGCATTAAAGTTGTATTGTCTGGCAGCCTCAAACTGCACTCTCCTGGGATATAACTTACAAGAGACAATATCTGAGCATCCCTGACAGAAATTCATGTTGGGCCATGTAGGGATTTCCAAAACACTAAAAACAATTAGTTTTCATCTCTTCAGGTACTTACACTGGAAAATGTAATGTACTGCACACAGCAGCATCATTCTTATATTGTTATTAACTACTGTCAAGTCAACTTTGAATTATGGTGACCCTATGAATGAAAGACCTCCAAGTCCCTCTATCGTCAACAGCAATGTTCAGATCATGCAGAATCAAGGCTGTGGCTTCCTCAATTGAGTCTCCCAATCTGTAAGGTGGCCCTCCTCTTTTCCTGCTGCCTTCCACCTTGCTAAGCATTATTCTTTTTTCTGGTGAGTAATGGCTTTTCATGATATTTCCAAAGTACGGCAGCCTCAGTTTAGCCATCTTTGTTTCTAGGCTTGATTTGCTCTTTGTTATTTTTGCGCGCTTTTAAGTTTGACTGTTGGTGACCCTAAGCCGAGCCTATCAGGGTTTTCTGAGGCAGAGAGTATGAGATTTGTCCAAGGTCACCTAGTTGGTTTCCATGGCTAAATGGGCATTCAACCTTGGTCTCCAGAGATATAGTCCAATGCTCAAACCACTACACCACACTGGTTCTAGGATTCATTTGTTTATCTTTTAATGGTATCTGTAGCACACTTTTCCAGTACCACATTTCAAATTAGTTGACTTTCTTCCTGACAGCTTTCTTCATTGTCCAGCTTTCATAACTATGCATAAAAATGGGAAATAGAGTGGCATGAATAATCCTGATTTTGGTATTCAATTATGTATCTTTACATGTCAGAATCTTGCCTACTTCCTTCATAACTAAGTCCTAGACCTCTTCTGATTTCTTTACCTCTCCTGATTTCTCTATTCCATTCTGATTAATGACTGAGCCAAGGTATGGAATTTTTTAAACTATTTCAGTATTTATCCTCTTTTTATTTATTTTATTTTATTTTTATCCCACCTTTCTCCCAAATTGGGATCAAAGGGAGCAGTTCTTACAGACAGCTCTCCAGGAGAGTACAATAGCAGCAAGCAAGCAAGCAGCAAACAAGCACAATGAGATGGTAAACTCTATCCTGGGATGGTGGAATGGTCTGTTCCTTCCTCCCATGTGCTGACTCTGTATACTGTGTTCTTTCAATAAAATGTGTAGCCTATTTAAACCCAATGATTGGTGGTTGCTTCATTCATGTTGAATATTCCTGTTATATTTGCTTCTTATGTGCTTGGCAAGTACATAGGGAGCAACCACAGGCATGTCTCAGTTAACAAAGCCTCTGACAAAGAAACTTCTTTTTACAAAGGAGCCCTGTCGGAGCAGTAGTTAAATGCCTGTACTGCAGCCACTCACTCAAAACCATAAGGTTGCGAGTTCAATACCAGCAAAAAGGCTCAAGCTCAACTCAGGCTTGCATCCTTCCGAGGTCGCTAAAATGAGTACCCAGATTGTTGGGGGCAATTAGCTTACAGTTGTAATCCGCTTAGACACTGTTAGTTCAGTATGAAGCTGTATATAAATGAAGCTGTTTTCATGTCTGTTCATCCCACCCTGCCTTTTCCTCTTTGTCCTTTGTCTAGCTGGAAGTTTGTTTTTTAGCAACATTGGCTTGAGGAGGATGGTGCAGAAGAGTGACAGCAACACAGTGTTTGGATGCAGCAGTGTTTCTGCAGTAAACAATGCAAGAAAAACCTGAACTGGGAAATAATAGCGTTCTACTGTCTCTGATCATAGTGTAGCCACAAGTGCTTCCCTATAACAGGCAAGGTAAATAGCAACTGCTTCCAGAATCCGAAGCATGCATGAACAGCAAAATAGAGAGAAAAGGGAAAAGAAGATACACATGCCTTACCATTTACCCCCAGGATGTTTAAAAAGAAAAGTGTATACATTTGGCCACCAAAATTGAAATCATAAGAAAAGTGGATGCTGGTGAAATTAAAAGTCTTCCCCAGCTGGATTTTGGAAAAAACCTTCAAGTAGACTCTAGAAGGTTCTGATATTTTTCTTTACTTATGCAACACATGCCTCACCTGGTTGTTTCATTTTACTTATGTATAGTATTAATTTGGGATAAAAGGTTTGCTGAAACATCTTGAACTGCTCTTGCTTTTTGTGAGTCAGGCATTTATTCTTTGCACGTTATTTCTGCCTCTGATGCCAAATCTTCTGTTAAAGAAGTACAATAATGCCTAGGAATACATCTCCTTTGTTAACTGAGGTATACCTATAGTTCTTCTATGTGGATCTTTTCCATGTAATACTTCTATTCTCCCATTTCCTTTCCTTTCTTCACAGTCAAATAAACCAGAGAGTGTTTTGCAAATCAATGAAAGGTTATGATAAGTTGTTTTAATATCATTGTAAAGCATCTTGTGAAATAGCTATCATATTCTCAGAAATCTGGTGTTTAAAAATGAACCACAATAATCTCAGAGTGCATTCTTATTTCATTTCTGTCCTATCAGTAGAAGGAACAAGATTTAGGAAGATTATTAAACTATAAATATGCTTCCACAAGACATTTAATAGATTGTCAGTGCACCAAAGTATATAGTTCATGCCAGTGAAATTGAAAAGAAACTAGAGAGGAAGCAACTGTTCTTAATGGCTTTGTCTTAAATCATAATTCCCTGCCTAATTACTTTGTGTCAGTCATTCTTTACCAATCAAGCACCAATGCACCCTGAGAGGGTTTTACTATGATGCCTGTGTATGTGAAGACATGTGGCTTTCTAAAATGTCCCTTTTAAAACATACGCTACTGCATGTTGTATGTAGCAGTGACAGTTTGTGGCTTCATGTCAGTTGAAAGGTGAATCACCTCCTGGCTTTAGTCTGATCTTTAAATGAATGTCTAAGGGGGGACAGAATTTAGCACCTTGGCTAGCTCTTTTGATATTCAAATAAAAAACCAGCACTGATTCACCACCCCAATATAGTCATATGCCTGTTCATTTCCAAAATGAGCCAGATCCAGAAATTCCCTTACATGTGGAAAACAGAACCAGCCAGCTCCTCTATCACATCTAATGTTTTTGAAGCCCAAAGAAGAGTTTTCCTGGGGCACAAGGTGCTGAAGTGAGAAAGACAAGGGGGATACAATCCCATTGCTTATAGAGACTTCTGTTTGCATCTCTCCAGATTCAAGCATATGTTACCCACTTTTTCTTGGAATGTTGGTAGTCCCCAAACTCTGTCTGGCAGAGCTATAAACAGATTTAATTTTGATGGAATAAAATATATTTATAAGTTGTTTTCATTTGTAACCAACTAGCTGTACAGTGGATCTTTGGTACTCACTGGGGTTTGGTTCCAGGACCCCTCATGGATACCAGAATCCATGGATGCTGAAGTCCCGTTATATACAATGGCATAGTAAAATAGTGTTCCTTATATAAAATAGCAAAATCAGTGTTTGGTTTTTGCTGCTGCTGTTGTTGTTGTTGTTGTTATTGGAATGTTTTAAAAATGTGGATAGTTGAATACAGAGGGCCGATTGTAACAGCCATATACAGCTAAACTAACTTGTGTCAGTGTAGCATGCCACACTCTGTAGATTTGTAGGCACCTGTGCTCTAAAAGTATCACAAGAACAAAGAAGATGATTCAAATTAAAATGCACCCAAAGGCAACACAAGGTAATAATAATGGCAGAAATGCAGAACAGTTTTGTTGATATTTGTTTACTTACTCGTTAATATGTGGGCTGTAATGCTGGAAAGCTGTAAGTCATTAGCCTGCCTAGACATAACATTAAAACATTCTTTTGTGTTGATGAAAACAGACTTGCTTATGTGTCAAGTATAACTGCTCCTTCCTGCCCTAATAAGAAGTAAGAACTACTATCTTCCTTGTTTAAACCAACTGTGGTTTGCCATTATGTGTGAACAAGGCCAAGCTATGTTTAGTTTAAACTGGACTTTATTGAAATAATTCCAGATCAAACTGTGGTTTCTGATCTTGAAATGTTTCTATCAATCATGGTTTAAACTAACTTACCTGAGTTAAAAAATTCTGAGAGACTTTTAAAAAAAAAGTTTGTTCCGTCAAAATTGGAAGTACTGTAAATGTGCATGGACTTTTCTTAACTATTGCTGAGTCACATTTTCCTCCTTCCTTGGTTGCACTGTATTCCTGCTTATAACTTTAAAAAAAAAATCAACAGCTTTGTTTTTGGTTCTGCATATAATATCCATCTCAGTATATAATATATTTGAATTTGCAGCCTCCATCAACTTGGTGTTATCTACATGTATTAGACTGCAACTCCCATTGCCTCCAGACAGCTTGGGATGATGGAGTCTGGTACAATTTTACCACATTCATTTGAAAGCTACTTCATTATAGAACCCAAAAGCTGTGTTCTCACAGGTGTGAATTAGAGCACTTGTTTGTATGAGATGCCAATTCACCATTTATTCCAATATCATGTTCTGTCATTATTTCAATTTTATTCTATAAAGCTTTGATACTAGTTAACTCCCAATGGGAAGAGATATTCTGTACCTTTCTGTGACCTTCTTTCCTTTTTTACTTTTGTATAGTCTAGATTAATTCTACACAGATTTTACAGTAGCTTTGGATATTTATTTGCTAGAAAGAAAGGATAATTATATTTCTGTTCAGTTGAACATCTTCCAAACCAGGTAGAATTTCTTATATCAAGAACAGAGGTCTCATTTCACTTATCTTTTAAAAATATCTGTAACAACTGTACAACAAAATATATGTGGAATAGCAAATGAATTAAACATTAAAAGGGAAGCTGGGTTCAGATTTAAAGTTGTAAAGCTCTGCTACTAATATTAAATTCTGCTTGGAGGAAGGAATATGAACAATCTAAAATATGCAGATGACGCCACAGTACTAGCAGAAAAAAGCGGTTGCCCGACTCGGCGGGCTGACCGCTTTGCCGCTAGACGCAGCGGACTACAAGCCCCAGAGTGCTCTGGGGGTTGCCCCGGCTCCCTATTGGTGCGCGGGGCGAAAGGGGAGGCCCTTCCGCCCCACGACACTCTGGGAGCCGGGCTCGGTGACCGGGAGTTTCGGTCCTCCAGGGCAGATGATTGGTTCAGCTGCCCTGGAGGAGGAGTCTCCTGGTCAGGTGGTACTGAGGGCGGGGCTTAGGCCTATATAGGCCGTGCTGCCAGCCCCGGCCCTCAGTCGGCGCTTGGCTCTGGATGGTTAGGAGCCAAGCAGGAAGGGAGGAGGAGCGGAGCCTTCTCCCACCCACCCACCGCTTGGGTTTGGGTTTATTGTCACAACTTTGGGGCAGCAGCATAGGCCAGGATCTGCACGGTGTGGTACCAGGGCTACAGAGCTCTGGTTTGGGAGTCAGTTGGGACCCAGGGGTGAATAGGGCAGGCGTATGGCCATTGCGGGGGCCATAACGCGAGAGCGCCTCCCGGTGACTAGGGGCTTAGCGAATATGTGAACGCATGGCAGAGATGCGGTCATACGGTGTTCCTTAGCCCCTAGGTCATCCCAATGCCTGGTGGGTGCCAGGTTGTGATTAATCAGACAAACGTGGGGTTGTTTGATTTCGCAGATCCTGACCTCATGCTTTGTGCCAACCCTACCAATGGTTTGCTTAATAAAGTTGTGGCCTTTCCTCCAACACTGTCTCCTGTGGTTATTCGGCAGCAGCATCTGAGGCAAACTTACCAGATCTATTATAGCAATAGCAAGTACATTTCTATATTGCTTATCAGTGCACTTAAGCACTCCCTAAGATGTTTACAATGTATAAGCCAATTGCTCCCAACAAGTCGAGTACTCATTTTAGTAACCTTGTAAGGCTGAGTCAACCCTGAGTCTCTGGCTGGTACTAAACTCACAACCGTGTGGTTTGTGAGTCAGTACCTGAAGTACAGGCATTTAACCACTGCCCCACCAAGGCTCCATTACCATGTATGGATATGAGAGCTGGACAGTTAAGAGAGAAGATAGGAGGAAAATAAATTCATTTGAGAATTGGTGCTGGAGGAGAGTGCTGAGGAGACCCGGGACAGCCAAAAAGACAAACAAATGGATGCTAGATCAGATCAAGCCAGAAATCTCTCTGGAAGCCAAAATGACTAAACTGTCGATGTCGTACTTTGGACACATCATGAGACTGCATGACTCATTGGAAAAAGCAATCATGCTAGGAAAGGTGGAGGTAAGTAGAAAGAGAGGAAGGCCACATGCTAGATGGATGGACTCTATTAAGGAGGTCACGAGTATGAGTTTGCAGGACCTAGGCAGAATAGTGGAGGACAGGGAGATTTGGAGATGTCTCATCCACAGAGTTGCCAATGGTCAGGATCGATTTGAGGGCAGTTAACAACAACAACAACAACAAATTAAAATCTCCATTAACCTGCACAATTTAACTGTTCTCTGAAGTAATTGTCTTGGAACTGTGCTTTGACTGTTAGAGTTAATAATTTTATTGTTTTTCTTGAAATGAAATGGCCTGTTGTAGACCATAGTTTAAGTATTTGGCAAATATTTCTGATTATTTGTTTTATCTAGGGGAGATATGCATGCCAGTTTCAAAGATGCCTATAACACAAGAGCAAAGGGCACAACAAAGAATAAAAAATAGGTTTGACAGTCTGTGTACACAATAATAGTTTAGCCAGTTTTTTTTAAAAAAGAAACAAATGACACAGGAATGATTATTACTAGCAAGTAAACTGAAACAAAGGATTCTAACACTTAGTTTTACATCATTTAGAGGAATTTGATGCATTTATTCTAGATAACAATTCAACTTTGTGCATGGTTTATGCAGTAGCAATTGTTCTAAGACAATTGAGACAGACTCAAGAAGAAAATTTGCCAACAAATATGGAAAACAAAACAATGGTCCAGAAGTTGGAAGCGATCAATATACATTCCTATGCACACACAAAAATGAGATACAAAAGATTACAGAAATTATAGAACCATTGCACTGATTTCCCATGCAAACAGTCATGGTCAAAATTCTACAGCAAAAAAGTCCAACCATTTAAAGAGCAAGAAAACCTAGAGCTGCAACCTGGAGAGGAAGAGGCACCAGGGACCACATAGCAAACATACAATAGATAATGAACAGCACCAGAGAATTCCAAAAGAAAATTTACATGTGTTTCATTGATGCCAGCAAAGCCTTTTCATGCATAGACCATGAAAAGCTATTGAATGCTCTCAAAGAAATGGGAGTGGCACTATATCTAATTGTCCTGATGTGTGACCTGTGTTTGGGACAGGGGGCTGTCATCAGAACTGAATATGGAGAAGCAGAATGTTCCTCGTCAGCAAAGGGATTAAGGAAGGCTGCATATTATCTCGTTATTTATTCAACCTATATATAGAAAATACTGTTTGCACATCAGGCTTAGAGTCAGAGGCAGGAGGAGCAAAGATGGAAGGGACATTATCAAACTAAGATAAGCAAGCAAAATAGTACTACTAGTAGAAACCAACAAGTACCTGAAACAATTACTGAAGAAAGTCAAGGAAAAAAGCACTAAGATAGGCTTTCTTAAACATTAAAAAACCAAACATAATGATCACAGAAGATCTACAAGAATTCATCCTAGACAATGGAAAAAATTGAAATAGGCAGAGAGTTCCCATACCTTGATTCAAATATTGATCAGAATGGAGACTACAATGAAGAAATCAAAAAGAGACTATAATTAGGAAGAGCAGTTATGAAAGTATTAGACAAGATCCTAAAATGCAAAGATATACCTCTGAACACTAAAGTGAAGATAGTCCAAGCCATTTTATTCCCCATCACAATGTACAGATGCAAGAATTGAACAGTGAAGAAAGCCAATACAAGAAAAATCAAGTCATTTGAGATGTGGTGCTAAAGAAGAGTGCTGAAGATACCCTGGATGGCCAAGAAGACAAACAAATGGGTCCTAGAACTAAATTGAGACTGTCATACCTTGGCTACATTATGAGAAGGCATGAATAATTAGAAAAGACAACGATGCTGGGAAAGGTAGATGGCAGTAGAAAGAGAGGAAGACCACTTGCTATATGGTTAGACTCAATGAGGGAAGCCACAGGCCTGAGCCTACAGCATCTGACAGAAAATCCTGGAGATGTCTCATCCACAGGGTTGCCATGAGTCAAAGTTGACTCAATGACAGCTAACAACACTACAAACAAAATTGTACTGTGACTAGAGAGGCCTAGTAAATCTTACAGGACAAGTTGTAGAGTAAATATTCCAGTATTGCTATGTACCACATAATGGAATATAAACATAATCCTTGCTTAAAGAGTGACTGGATTGAATACAATGCTTGTGCCTTTATCAGGGTCAAATCATTGAAGGCGATTTTGGTTGATCTTTCCTACTCTTTGCAACTCTCATGCCCTTGAAATGTTTCTTCTCTTGGTTGTTTGCCCTCGTCCAGTCCATAACAAGGTATGATATGAAACAGAGTGCTACAGGAGGTAAAGACAGGGGACTAGGGAAAGTCTGGAAGTCTTGCCTTCCATGGGTGGAAGCACTAGTGCCAAATTACCATTGACTACAACTGAGTGGGTATATGTGGATAAAAATAAAATTTTGTTCTCATCTACAAAAAGCAAGATAAATGCCATAGAATCATAGAGTTGGAAGACATCACAAGGGCCATCCAGTCCAACCCCTTTCCATGCAGGAATCAAAGAACTTCTACCAGATGGCCATCCAGCCTCTGTTTAAAAACCTCCAAATAAGGAGATTCCATCACTCTCTGAGGCAGTTTGTTCCACTGTTGAACAGCTCTTACTGTCAGGAAGTTCTTCCTAATGTCTAGGTGGAATTTCTTTTCTTGTAGTTTCAATCCAATGCTCCATCTTCCATGTGACATGCCTGCAAATATTTAAAAAGGCTATCATATCATTGCTTAACCTTCTGTTCTTCAGGCTAAACATACCCAACTCCCTAAACTGCTCCTCGTAGGGCATGGTTTCCAGAACTTTCACCATTTTGATCTCCCTCCTCTGGACTTGCCAGCTTGTTCACATTCTTCTTGAACTGTGATGCACAGAACTGGACACAATATTCAGGTGAGGTCTTACCAAAGCAGAATAGAATGGTACTATTACTTCTCGCAATCTAGACACCATACTCCTATTGATGTAGTATAGAATTGCATTGGCTTTCTTAGCTGCTGCATCACACATGGCTGACCCATGTTCAGCTTGTTGCCCACTAAGACTCCCAGATCCCTTTCACATGTACTTCCATCAACCTAGATATCACCTATCCTCTATCTGCATTTCATGTTTGCTGTCCAGGTGTAGTATTCTACATTTCCCCCTGTTGAAATTCATAGTTTTGGCCCAACTTTCTAATCTGTTGACATCATTTTGAATTCTGATCTCAAAATATTAGGCAACAATAATGCACTGCAATTAATTATTCCTAACTTAGAATGTGTAGTAGGTCTGAAAATTGGGCAGTCTGGCTTAGCACACAAGTCTACAGGTAACAAGCTCACATGGATGTTTAGTTTTTCATTCCCTTGTAGAGATCAACCTAGTTCAAGCAGGGGCATGTATCTCATTATCAGGCACTTTGCTGGTGGCTGGTTTTTTATCTTCTTTTTCCCCCCTTACTCCTGTCAGTGGTGGCATGAGGTATATATTCTAGTTAAAATATTTAATAAAATAACAATTATCACAGTACTGTAAAGGAAAGCATATTTTATTTCAAAGTTTTAAATGATGACCAACAGAGAGAAGCTTACTGCTAATTAAGTTTTTGTCATTGGATTGGATTCAGCCAAAGCTATGTTATCCAATCATTATGGCTAGAGAGACTGAAGCACCTGTTTAGCTATCCTGTCAAAGTCAATTAGATGCTTAATGCTTTAAATGCATAATTTGGCTTTCTAATTTTTGTCCCTTTTATTTTTACTGGGTCAAAACAACCAGGACTTTCGTGACACCTTGACTACTAAAACATCTCATATGGCACAAGTTTTTGGGGATAGCAGCCTATTCCACCAGATATAAATTCCCTTATCTTTAATAAAACATACTAGTTTTTAAAGTCTTAAAAGACCTTTTACAGTTTTTGCTACAACACAGTAACACAGCTATTCCTCTGAAAATATGTCCCATGTCAACATGCATAATTTAGGAGCCATAGTATAATAGGATCACTGTGGTTCTTCACTAAATGAGAGCTACTTCAGTCATCAGTGGAAGGGGATTTTTTTCACTTTGATTTTAATGTCAACATCAAAACTGTATATTGTTTTATAGATATTGATTTTTCTAATTAATATTGTAATTATTGAACAGAACTGGTATTGTGAAGTTGAAGGCTTTCACGGCAGGCATCCATAGGTTTTTGGGGGGTGGGTGGAGTTTTGGGCTATTAGGCCATGTCCTAGAAAAGTAACTCTTCTAGAACATGGCCTCATAGCCTGAAAAACCCACCAAGCCCCCCCCCCCCCCCCATAAAACTGATATTTTGGGGTTTTTTTTAATAATAGTTTCAAATAATAGTGCCAAAAACTGTATACAATATAATAAGGAATATAATTCATACAGTAGAGGATTGAATTTTTCCATTTGTTAATTCTACTGAACGTCTTGGTCCATGGACTGGTGCCAATCTGGGAGCCATTGGCTAATGGTTCCTGGTTAGTTTCCAGGGACTACATTTTGCCCAGGTGAGTTTGCAGGGCTCCACCCCACGCAACACCGCATGGAAAAAGCATGTTGAGTTTCCTCTCCCAAATGCTCCCAACAAGGTATGTAAGCACTTTTGCCACATTTTTGGTCAATTCTGGGCCATTTTAGGCCCAGGTGAGGCCTTTCCCCCCCCCCAAAAGGACATGAACTGGAAGTTGACTTTCAGATTACTTCCTGTTGAGAAAAAACTCACTTAATCTTAAAATTAGGGGAGAGAAAACACCAAAATATGTCAAGATTCCTCCCTCACACTTTACAGGGAAGATTGTTTTTAAAGGGGGATCCTTAAGGGGTCACAGAAATAGCCCTAGGAGCCTTATTTTCCCCACTCTTCCCACAGATGATGAATATTTAGTCCTACTGCCATCATATATTCCGTTCCCATAAAAGCAACTCTTGTTAGTTTTCTATGCACAGCCTTACCAGAATGAAGCCATATTGGTACTACCCTTTTGCAAAAATGTGATGCAGTTAGGAGGACATAGCTGTGCTGTGCCATTGACATTTTTTAATGTTCTATAAAGCAATCTATACCATTGTCAGAAATAATAGAAATTATTCAGATTCTAACCCTGGTATTAAATTATAATCCCCACCCTCCTCTATTGCTCAGACGGCATTAGTATCCACATTAATCATATAGCCTCTAAATAAGAAGGTGACAGATCCACTGAGGCTTTAATTCATGGCAACAAAGCTAAAGTTTCTTCAGTCTGATTATTTCTTAATTCAGCTTGAGAACATACTTGTTTTCTGAGAATTTTAGTCTATCATGCTTTGATCCTTTCAAATATACATAATAAATATTCAGTCTTTTATCCTTTTATTGTTTTCCCCCTTTCTTTAATCATTGTCTTGGTTCTGACATTATGGCAATTTTGGTTTGTTTGTATTTCTAACTTGATCACATTTACTAACCATAATTTGTTTGGGGCCAATAAATCAAGTTATTAACCATGGCTGGAAGTTTTCTGTGAATTTCATTGTCCTCATTCACACTTGTTCTTTTGCTTGCTTGCAAATAAAGTTTTAGTACAAAGAAAAATTGTTATCTTCATTGAAAGGGTAGCCACAATATTGGGTAGAAATTTGGTGTTAGTTTTCAGGTGTTTATTTATTTGGTGTGTGTGTATGTGTATATATATATACTCTGAGGGATAAGATACAACTTGGGTCACAACATAATTAAAAAGTTTCCAATAAAAGCACCATAAATTATACACACTAAAATACTCATTAAGCCAATTACATTAATAAAACCCCAATTGAAACAGTTTAGCAACACCAGCCAAATAGTAAATAAGCAGTAAAATATTTTTAAAACTCAGCAATGCCTTTTACAGTGTCCGAGTCTATCACATTTGGCATATTTGGTTGTAGAAAGGAAACAGAGAGGAAGCTAAAATTCTTTGGAAGGAAATTCCATAATCTAGGAGAAGACAGCAAGACATCACTCTGTTCTGTCTGCATCAAACATACTTCTGATATTGATAGGACTGAAAGAAAGGATTGCACTCTGGATGCATATGGTCTCCTAGGGGCTAAACAGACAGGCAAAAAGAGGTGCTTTCAGTCTGACTTGAAGGTGTGGCATTTAGATGACACATGTTTGAAGCCAGCCGGAAAGTGCCCTCTAGGCACCTTGTGCAGAGAAAACCCATTTCAAAAAGAAGCAGCTTTTTCCCCGCTTCTTCCTGCCTTGAAGCCATATCATGTGATCATGACATGAGCACTCCAGCTGCCTTGGGAGCCGGTGGTGCGGTTGGTGGTGTTTCAGAAAAGGCAGCTTCAAGCCACTTTTTCCTTCTCGTTTCGCCCCCTAGATAGCCTGGATCCAAACCATATAGGGCTTTTTTGGTCATAACCAGAACTTTCAATTAAGCCTATAAACAAACCAGAGGCCAGTGGAGCTGTTGCAACAGTGGTTCTATGTAACCGATCTTACTAAATACTGTATGTTGGGGCATAGAGAGATGTGCTGTGTCCACTATGGCCACGTGCAGAGTTGAGCCACGCAGACAAGATGCCAGAAAAAGGCTCTTGGAGAGACGTCTGCAAAGGCCTCAGGCTGAGAAGGAAAAATTCCTCCCACGCAGGCTGACCAGCCTTGATCTCCCAGCTTGAAGAAATAAACACTGCTGGACAGCAAGGCTCTCTCAAACACGAGGGCTTTAATCATTTGTTGCAAGCTATTTACAAGATCGCACAGAGTACCAGACAGCTGTCTTGGATACTTACAGCTCTATATACAAACAGGCAAAGTTCTTTGCCAGTCACTGACCACAACAACCCAACAATGGAGACAGTCACCTTCTCCCTTATATAGGTGGTCTTCTGTGAAGTCATGTGATAGCCATGCCACCAATGAAACCTTGCTGGTTTCATCCCCAGTGCATGTTGCATCATACTGTATCCCAGGATGCACCTCTGGCTGACTTCACCTACTTTCATGTTACATCAGATGTCCCATGATGCATAGCTTCCAAATGCTGACTCATGCCTGCCTGCCACTTGAACTGTAGTTACCTCTGCTGCAGTTCCACCTAGTGGCCACATCCATGTCATTTCCAGGCCAAGTGTGCCACATGGTCCTGAAAAAATAGCCTGGATGCAACATTCTGGACCAGCTTCAGTTTCCAAGCATCCTTGTAAGACAGCCACATGTAAATTATGTAAACAAGGTCATTATGGCAAGGGGGAAGAAGACAGTTGATACACTGCCATATACTGTATTGCGTAAATGTACTTGTAACTCCTGCCAAGATCTAGGAATCCTAGTTCAAGGTCAAAGTCATGAGGACTCCCAAACTGGGAATCTCCTCTTCAATGCAAATATTACTCTGTTCAGGACAGGTTAAATCTCTGTATTGTCATCTGGCTTCCAACTGACCAAGAAGATCCTTTCTGGATTACATGTCAGTTTTTTCCACCAGCATCTGATCCATTAATGATGCCAGACTATGGTTTAGAACTAAAACTGCTTCCTTGAATTAGAAAAGAAAAATATAGTTGTGTGTCATTAACTTATTGGTGCTACCATAGCTTGAATATCCAGGCCCCCTTTCCTGGCAGCTTCTTATAAATATTAAATAGCATGATAGATAAGAGAGAGCCCTGAGGGATGTCACAGGATAGCATCCAGGAATCCTGCAGCATCATCTTTTGGACCCATCCCTCTAGCAAGGATCAAAGCTATTGCAGAGCAGTACCTCCAAATCCCACCCTACAAAGGCAGTCCAGAAAAATGATCAGTGATATCAAAAGCTATTGAGAGATCCAGAAGAACCAATGATATATGTTGCCTAGGGTTATGTCAAGCTATGTTGACAGAGTTTACTGATTGCAGAGAAGAACAGATCATTTGGTTTCTTCAATATGGCTTATATCTGGGGAGGGTGATGCACATTTGCAGCTACAGTGTATCTCTTGAGTCAGTTAATAGTAAAGAGACATTTGAAGTTCCAAGTGATCTGTTGGTTTTCTTTTCTATTAATTCCTCTTATGCACTGTGTACATTGGGTCATGGAACATGTTGAAGACATGTCCTAGGATCCAAATTTTCAGGGTAAGTAATAAATACCACAGTGAGGAATCTTTTGACTTCTGGATTTATGGTGTATAACCACCACAATCCTCACCCAGCATGGCTAGTGGAAAAGGATGGTTGTACTTGTAATCTAAATCCTTTGAAGTTTCCCATCTAGTACTCCTTCTCTGTGAGTCAAGCAAAAGTTGCTTTTTATGTTTAGATGATGGTATCGATCATTCCAGTGTTTGAGAGAAGAGTGTCTACTATGGGAGGTTTACAAGGAAATGCTGGGATGGAAAGGTCAGGAAGCTTTGGGGGAATATCTGCAAAGGGCAAAAGAAAGAGATTTTTGGGACATATCCACTGTCTTCCAGGTCAGCATTCGTTGAAGATGCCAACCACAGATGGTGGCGAAACATCAAGAATAAACTGTTCTAGAACATGGCCACATAGCCTGAAAAACCCACAAAAAACTATGGATGCCTCACATTTTTGGGGCAATTTTTTTGTTTTAGAATGTGTTAAGAGTGGCTGAAAATTTCCAGTATCTCTCCCCACTCTTTACTGGTCAAAGGTAAGGGAAGTGAGAATATTTCACAGTCTGTTTATATTATAAGTGGCATCAGGGCAGCAGATAGAATGAACAACAGTAACATTGAGTGAAACAAGTCATTTTGAATATCTGTGACCTAGATCTGAACCTGTTCAACAAACCATGATTGAAATAAGCCTTGCCATAGTGTTATATGCAGACACAGCCATTCTCTTTTGCCACAAACATTATTTGTTTTAGGTTAACCAGAATGTGCTATTGTGAACCTTATTTCACAAATTGCCATTTGCCTTCTCCCTTGCACTTGAAATTTAGTCTGGAAGATTTTAGAAATAGCCTTCAGTTTCTCATTTTGTACAAATTTAGGAAACTGGCTTTTTCTAACTAGGATCCAGTCTGATTATGAACTAGCTATACTTTGTACAAATCACATGTTCATTGCTCCTGGAAGCTTTTATTTTATTTTTCTTTCTTTATGCAAACGGAAAGGAAAGTCATAAGCAAAGGCGTACACAGCACTTTCTCATAATGCACATGGTCAGCTTTTTATCTGTTTCAGCCCAAATAGAACTTGCTTGTGATATTATCTTGGTTTATGAAACACAGCTCATGTGACAGTTGTTGCTGTCCTTGAAATATGTGTTTCTTCTGTATTTCACACAGCTTAACCAACTCTGTTTGTATTAAACTTCCAAATAATTTATTTTTCCTTTTACTTTGCATCCATAAATAGAAATCTTGAACATGAGCACTGCTACTACATTGGCAACTCCAGTGTTAGTACACAACAGTTGGGGTTTTCCAGGTTATTTTTTCTACATCTTAATTGTTGGATAATCATAGTAGGATGTAAACAGACTAGATAGTGTGAAACTTGAAGAAGATTCTTAATGTTTATTCCATGTCCACTTTACTTTTAATGATACTTACAAGTATCTATACTTGGGCTTTCATCCTAAGGCAAACATATGCAGTTAAGAGCAGCAAACCCATATGTGAATAGGCTGTCTAGCATCCCAGTGCATCAAAGAATAGATAAGCTCCCTAAATATGTGCAGGATTGCACAAGAGAATAGCTAGGAGGTGTCTTGTAGACTATCTTTCTTTGGGTACTCTTTTCATTGTAACTGGGAGAGAATATCACACAAGATACCAGTGCTAGGCATAGCTTTAATAACAAACAAAAATTGTTTAAAATAAAGACTTTCAATACAGGACTATAAATATTTACAATATTTTAAAGTTTTAATATAAATATTAATTTATAAAATAATGGGTTAATGGTTTTTCATATAAGTTACATAATGTCCCAGGTAGAGAGTGTGTGTGTGTGTGTGTGTGTGTGTGTGTGTGTGTGTTTGGGTTTCTGTAATAATTGTCTTGTATAAAAGACACTCTTGATTAATTAGATAAAAGTGATATCTCTACAGCAATAATCATTATACAGTACATTGATATAGATGGCAATAACTTGTGCTGTTTTTTGCATGCTACTCCTCATTTGAAATGATAAATCAGTATACAGTTGCAAACATAACCCTCTGCCTTCTTAATAGTGCAGATGGGCCCAATGGTATTTTAGTAAATCCTACAAATCCTTCTCCCCCTCCCTGCTTTCATAATACACCAGATTTATCAGAGTGGAACAAGCAGTAAGCTTAACCATTCCTTTCCTCCTCTTTTTCTCATGTTCCTGCTTTCAAAGAAAACTTCCATAGTTTATCAAGCATCAGCTTCTCTGTGAAGGGCAAACTAAACACTATCTACAAGTTAGAACTGCAAAATACAGTTCAATCACATCTTGCAATTTCTGATTTATTGCATTACTTGCATGATGGATTCCTGGTTTTGATGTGACATAAAAATGGTAGTTTAACAAACTAGAAGGTTTCTTCTAAAACTTACTAGACTGTTCATCTTTCAAAATGAGGTGTTGTGTATAATATATCGTTTAAAAGGAATTTGTTTCGTGAGGTGACTGCTCCTCTGTAGTGGATGTCATACAGCATGGGGGGGGGGGGGGGGGGGGGAAGCAAGTGTAAATGATCACTGCCATCTGTTGGTAGACAGAACATTTTAAAAAACTGCTTAGATGGAATTGTGCTTCTTGATACCATTACAATGATAAAGAAAGTGGAAAGGTTTAAATGCATATGGTTTTATCTTATACTTTTCATCTTGTAGGTTCAGCAGCATTTTGTTTTGTAAGTTATATAAGCTGTACTAGTTTTATAATATAGTTATCTTTGCAGATTGTGAGAACATAAAAGATTCTGAGAACATAAAAAAAAATCCTGGAGGTACTTAAAAACACCAAACTAGATACAGTACCCCCAAAATGCATGCATGTGTACATGCACACTCACACAGTTAAAAAAAAAAAAACTTAAATGAAATTTCATTTGCAGCTTATGAGCTGGATCAGTTCTTTATTCTGTTGACATTCAGTCACTATATTTCCATACTTTGTTGTTGTGTGCCTTCGGGTCATTTCCGATTTATGACAACACTAAGGCGAATCTATCATGTGGGTTTCTTGGCAAGAGTTGCTCAGAGGAGATTTACCATTGCCTTCCTCTGAGGCTGAGAGCATGTGATTTACCCAAGGTAATCCAGTGGGTTTCATGACAAGCAAACAGCTTCATTTATATACTGCTTCATACTGAACTAACAGTGTCTAAATGGTTCACAATTGTAAGCTAATTACCCCCAACAATCTGGGTACTCATTTTAGCAACCTTGGAAGGATGCCTGAGTCAAGCTTGAGCCCTTTTGCTGGGATTGAACTCGCAACCTTATGGTTTTGAGTGAGTAGCCACTCAGTACAGGCATTTAACCACCAGTGGGGAATCAAACCCTGGACTCCAGAGTCATAGTCCAGCACTCAAACTACTACACCATGTTGGCTCTCACTATTTCTATACTTTGTTGTTGTTAACTGCCCTCGAATCAATCCCGATTCATGGTGATCCCATGGATGAGACATCTCCAAGTCTCCTTTCCTCCACTGTTCTGCTTAGTTCCTACAAACTCATACTTGTGACCTCCTTAATAGAGTCCTTCCACTTAGTGTGCAGCCTTTCTCCCTTTCTGCTTCTCTCCATCTTCCCTAGCATTATTGTTTTTTCCAGTGAGTCTTCCCTTCTCATGATGGCTCTCATGGAAATTTCTGGCTTGATCTGCTCTAGGACCTAAATGTTTGTATTTTTGGCAGTCCACAAAATCTTCAGCACACTTCTCCAGCACCACATCTCAAATGAATTGATTTTCCTCCTATCTTCTTTCTTTTCTGTCCAGCTCTCACATCCAGACATGATAACAGGGAATACAGTGACTTGTATGATTCTAAAGTTTGTGCTGAGTTGTATATCTTTGCATTTTAGGATTTTTTCTAGTTCTTTCATGGCTGCTCTCTCTATTATCAATCTTTTTCTGATTTCCTGACTGCAATCCCCATTGCAATCAATGGCGCGTTCCAGACACGCAAAAAGTATGTACTAGGTATGTACTAAGGTTAGGAAAGAGCGTCTGGAAAGGACACCCTAACCCTAGTACGTACCTAGTATGTACAAAATCGCGGTGCCGTATACACATGGTGGAAATGGAGGCGGCAGCAGACTGCCCTTTTTGGGCGGTCTGTAAACCGCCAATGTTTGATCCCAGATATGAGTACTCTTTTACTGTTTCTATCTCTTCATTGTCCAGGTTGAATTTGTGTAAATTCTCCATGGTCATTATTTTTGTTTTCTTTATTTTCAATGGTAAGCCTGCCTTTGCCCTTTCTTCCTTGATCTTCCTTAGTAGTTGTTCCAGGTCTGTGAGGTTTTCTGCTAGTATTATGGTGTCATCTGCATATCTTAGATTGTTGATATTCCATCCTTCTATTTTCACTTTTCCTTCTTCTATGCCCAATCCTGCTTTTCTTACAATATGTTTTGGATATAAGTTGAACAGGTAGATTGGTAAGATGCAGCCTTTTCTGATCCCTTTGCCAATTGGAAACCATTCTGTTTCTCCATGTTCTGTTCTGACAGTAGCCTGTTGCCCTGAGTACAGATTCCTCATCAGGACTATCAGATTTGTTGGAACTCCCATGTTTTCTCACTCATTGGACTAAACCATTAATTCACAGAGTAACATTATCATGTTCTCAGAAAGAAGAAGATATAAGAAGTAATGCAAGAATGTATTTTATTTTCTGAGGGAAACAGTTACTCAGACTGCATTCAGATGTTGCGACACTCCCACTGTAATAAGCACAAATCATAGTACCAAACTGCAGTGTTTCTGCAGTGCAGAGGAAGCCTACGTTCTCTCTGTGGCTGCATCTGCACGGCATAAATAATCCAGTTTGACATCACTTTAACTGCTATGAATCAATGCTCTGTGAACTCTGAGAATTGTAGTTTTGTGAGACATTTAGCCTTCTTTGTCAGGGAGCCCTAACAAACTACAGTTCCCTGACTTCTGTAGCATTGAATCATGGCAGTTAAAATTAGTACAGGCATGCATTCACCCTTGCAAAGCAGCCTAATTCAACCCTGGTGCCCTATCCCTTACCATTCAGGTTGGTCCTTCAAGCCTCAGAGGTGGCTTTTGGGGACAGAACATAGTGGACTGCAGAAGAGAGAAGGAAGCAAAAGTCCTGTTGCATGAGAAAAGTTCTGCCACTGCTTCCCTGGATTCAAATCATTGTTGGGGCGGGGGATTAAAACCCCTAGTAATAAATTGTATCTCTAAAAGTTCCATGCTCTTTGCACATTTAAAATATTGGAAATCTGATCCTACTGCAGGCAGGTCTGTTCTGTGCTGTAAGGGGGCTTCTGGCCATGATATGATTTTATTTAAATGGCTGCTGGTTAAAGGCAGAAAAGAAAATTGCTAAAGGCCATTAAGAAGATCAAAAAGATGTTATGTCTTTGAATCCTTTTGAATTTCCACAAATTTGTGCTACAGTTTTATATTAATGAATCTGTAATTGGTATATATTTTAAAGTCTTTGGCATGCCTTAGAACATTTTCCTATGTAAGTCTCTATCAATTTTTAGAATGTCTTGCACAATTAAATTGTTAATGAAGATTATAAGATTTATTTTTGGCCAAAATAGATTATTTTTTTATAAAGTGACTCAAGCAAGGTGTGGTTTGGACATATGTCTCTCTTTATTAACCAGATACATGCACAACCTTGTACCCAGGGCCCAACCTTGAAACCATGGCCTTTGCACCTTCGCTCCTGCCTTCTTGGTGTGTGGTGATTGATGCCTTCTTGGGTCAATTAACCATAGTTTACTACTGTAGCAAAACTATGAAGCTATAGTTAGTTAAAAACAAAATTGGTTTTGAAAACAGCATTTGTAATTGATTTCAGAGCATGGTTTATTTTAACACTGATAATCAGAGTTGCCTACATAAGACATAATGGGACACTGCGATTAATTAACTTCAGAAGCTTTCTCTCATAAAATAATAGACATGAAATAAGTGGCATGCATGCCCACATGACATTTGTAGTGTGTCTTGATAAACAGACTATATATAATCTCAGAACTAAGTTTAGGTCTCACAGGAAACAAAGGTCTTAAGCAGTTTTCCATATTAGAATATGGCATGTTACATAAATAGAGACATGGTGACTGAGTGGTTAAGATGCTGACTCTGATGATTGCAAGGTCAGCAGGTTGGAATATTTTCAAGCCATGCAGAATCCATGGATATTAAAGGCCAACTGTAAATAAAATATACATCGAATGCAGCCTGCTAATCCATGTATCTTCATAGATTAGAATGCCCTCTTTAAAAATTCTTTTTATATCCTGTTTAATATGCCTTAGGCTTCTTGTTCTTTCTAGGCCTCTTGTTCCTTCTAGGTTTGCTTGTTCCACTATATTTTATTTCTAGCAATAAAGCCAAATGGTTCTCTTGTTTTGTGAGGCTTTCTAATGGATATTGCACTCTGGTAGCATGGTAGCTGATTGCATATTCTCCTATGTAATCAGCTGTTTGTGCTTCTACATCTGTAATTTTTATGCAAATTTCTGATATAAATATACTCTATCTCTAGATGTTTGCTTCTAAAAGTTAGACAGCTGATTCTTTAAAGATGTATGATAAGGTACTGACACTTACAAACATATTTTTTGAGTTTGCAAAAAATAAAATAAAATAAAAATATCATATTTGATTATAATTGTTTACATTATGCCAGAGATGGTTATTGTCACTGTGGCAGAGGGGTTTATTTTGTTTCTGATGAAGTTGTGCTTAAGACCAAGAAAATAAGTTAATTAACTGACACTTCATTTTTGCAAATGTTTGTGTTGCTCCATATGTGTGTGAGAAAGTGTGTATGAGCCGAAAAAGCCCTCTACTATAGGAAGAGTACCTTTGGATCTAATCCAAACTCACTGACATTTTCCTCTAGCCATTTGTTTAAGTCCTTTTTGAGCAGAGTGTGTTGCCTGTGTATAGCATATTTATCTCTTGAATTTTCTTCTGAAGTATTAACAGAGAAACCTCAGTATGCTTCAATGAAAAGATTATCAGATTTCCCTAGGGCTCAAAATCTTTTCATTCAGAAGAGTAGTTACAATAGATTGTTTCACCAAGTTATTGTTCTTCTTCTGTTTGTTTTGAATAGTTTCAAATTAGTTAGCAAAGGGTCTGATAGATATAAACCAAATGCTTTTTATTTGTTCTTTTAGTATTCCCCCTTAAATAAGGTTTATAGTCTGGAACTAGTTATTTGTTGTTGGGAACCACAAGTCGATCTTGACTCATAGCAACCCTGTGGATGAGACACCTCCAAGACCCCCTATCCTCCACTACTCTTCACAGTTTCTGCAGATTCCTTAATTGAATCCATCCATTTAACATGTGGTCTTCTCTCTTCCTAATTCCTTCCACTTTTCCCAACATTATTGTCTTTTCTAATGAGTTGTGTCTTCTCATAATTTGACCAAAGTATGACAACCACAGTTTAGTCATCTTTGCTTCCTGGGAATTATTTCAGGCTTGATCTGCTCTAAGACCCATGCATTTGTTCTTTTTGCTGTCCATGGAATCCTCAGCACTCTTCTCCAGCACCGCATCTCAAATGAATTTATTTTCTTTTTGTCCATTCTCTTAATTGTCCAGCTCTCACATCCATACATGGTAATGGGGAATACAATTGCTTGTATGATTCTGACTTTTGCACTTAGTTGTATATCTTTGCTCTTAAGGACCTTTTCTAGTTCTTTCCTAGCTGCCCTCCCCATTCTTGGTCTTTTTCTGATTTCTTGACTACAGCCCTCATTCTGATCTATGTTTGATCCCAGGTATAAGAACTGTTTTACTGTTTCTCTTTCCTCATTGTCTGGATTGAACTTGTGAAGATCCTCCATGGCCATTATTTTTGTTTTGTATGTTCAACAGTAAGCCTTCCTTTGCACTTTCTTCCTTGACCTTTCTTGGTAGTTGCTCTAGTCTCCAATTTTTTTCTGCTAATAGTATGGTGCTGTCTGCTTATCTTAGATTACTGATGTTCTTTCCTCCTATTTTCACTCCTCCTCCTTCTTCTCTGTCCAAGCCTGTCTTCGTATAATATGTTCTGCATACAAGTTGAAAAGATAGGGTGAAAGGATGCATCATTGTCTGACCCCTTTGCCAGTTCTGTTTCCCCATCTTCTGTTCTAACCATTGCCTCTTGTTCTGAGTACGGATTTCTCATTAGGATTATTAGATGTGTTGGCACTCTCATGTATTTAAGGGCATTCCATAGCCTTTCATGATCTATGCAGTCAAAGGCTTTGCTATAGTCTATGAAGCACATGCTGATTTTCTTTTGGAATTCCTTGGTGTGCTCCATTAGCCATCGTATGTTTGCAGTGTGGTCCCTAGTGCCTCTTCCTCTTCTGAACCCCACTTGGACCTCTGGGATTTCTCTCTCCGTGTATGGTTAGAGTCTATGTTGCAGAATTTTGAGCATGTCTCCTTCTTGTGAATGGAGATCTAAATTGATTGTCTCCCATGGATTGGCCACCATTTTGTTTTCTATATCTGTTGACATATGTTGGTTAAAATTGGGGGCCCGGGCCTGCACAGCTCTGGCCACAGCTGTAGCCCACTACATTGGGCTGCCCTTAAGGCAGCCCGAGCACAGTGTGGATGCCAGCATTGGCCTGGGGCCTAGCCCAATGGCCCTGCTTTGCACAGATTTTGGAATATTTCGGATGTTGAAATTCCAGATAAGGGAGACTCAACCTGTAATTAGAAATGTAGTTGAAAAGAAAACCACCAGTGTCACACCTGAATCGCTCTTCCATTAAGAAGTATAGTTCTGAACACCATAGCAGAAATAAATATTATGCAACTGGAGAAGGAACAGAGAAGAACAATTTAAAAATCAGGGGCTAGAACAATTGTCTTATGGCTATAATACCTGGGGATGCTTAGCTTAGAAAAAATACAAGTACAGAGAGACATGATAGGGATGTATAAGATTATATACAGAATGAAAAATATAGACAGGGAATGTTTTCATAATACTAGGAAATGAATCAATTGTGGGAGATTCTGGGCAGACAGAATAATCTGCATAGCCATAGTAGCAGCATACCTCTATTGAAAATCCTGTTGGTGAATGCCTAACCAGTGAATGGGAAGATAGGTGCCATCCAGGACTTCATCCTGAATGAACATGCTTTCTCCTCCCACTGAGCCTCACCCCACTCACCCTATTTCTACAGCATTTTATGAAGCCCATTTCTGCCCAAAGACAAATGTTTGAAGAGCAATGGTGTCATCCCCCTTCCCTTAGGGTGTCACCTGATGCAGTCCACACACATCACATCCCCTGATTGTGTGTAATCTGTGGAATATTTTAAGTGTTCGTATGCTTTTTTGTTTATTAAATCTGATTCTGCTTGAATCTCCTGAAACAGGGAGAATATCAGTTCAGATTCAAATGTATTTGTTGCTGTGATTAAGATCTCATGTTACAAAGATTTTTGTTTGCTTGTTTCATCTGTCCATTGTATGTATGCTTGTAGAAACAGGTACCAGAAGACTTCAAACAGTAATAGAAAAAGAAGGGACTCTGTTAAAAGAAGGAACAAAATGCTTAGGCTTCCAGATTTATCTCCCCCCCCCCCCCGGCAATATTGACTTGGCAGAAGTAAGCAATACTGTAAGGCCTAAAGTGGAAGCTGTGGATCTAGCAACATTTTCTGATGGACCATGACGAAATAAATTAGAACGGGATTTTATCTGTTTCTAATGTGTACTGATCAAAGTTCACTTGAGTCAGTTAACTCATGGTGATATTCATTTCAGTAGAATACATATGAGGAATATAATGAATGTTTATCTACACTTTGTTTCCATACAAACTCAACCTTAATTTTGTATGCTTATTCAAATGTGTTAATGGAAAAGGAAGGAAGCAACAGAGATGTGCGTGTTGTTTTCCTCGTCGAGGTGGGATTATCTCTCCAGAGAGCAGTTTTCCCAGTCTCAGATCTCCAAAGCAACCCTTCAGCAAATCACCAGTTTGAAAACCAGTTAGTGAATTAATATTTGATTGGAATTCACCCAAACCATTTCCTGAACTGAAGCAGAAATAGCTTGTGTATTTGTTGTGTGCCTTCAAGCCATTTCTGACTTATAGCAGCCCTAAGGTTCTTGGCAAGATTTGTTCAGAAGAGGTCTGCCATTACCTTCCCCTGAGCCTGAAAACATATGACTTGCCCAAGGTTATCCAGTGGGTTTCATGGCTGAGATGGGAATTGAACCCTGGTCTTCAGAGTTGTAGTCCAGTACTCAAACTTCTACACTACACTAGCTCTCTGGATGAGCTTACCCACCACTTTCTAATGATACACAGTAATACTGAGGTGCATTACTAAGTGGTACATCCTAAATGATCTGAGTGCTCCTGTGCAACATTTTTCAGAACTACCTGATAACACCATCTTGGCTACCCACATAGAATCAGGAGGTTTGCTCTGCAAAGTTTAGTATTAGAGCCCATATTTGGATGATGAGACCAGGAGTCCCAAATTCAAACCATGCTGTCTTCACTTTCTAATAATAATTCAGGGATGTCCAATCCCCATCCTCCTGTTAAGACTGTCCCCTACAATGAGTAGGGAGTGCAAACTCTTATTCATTAAACTATGGGAATAATACTGTATATATTGTTAGCAAATTTACTTTTTAAGCCTCTTTGGGAAAGGAGAGAAATAAATCAGCATATATGTAGTTAAATTTAACTAGTTATTCCTAAACTCCAAAGACTGCATAGCATTATCTAACAAATTAGCTATTAATGCTTCATTGAGTTGAAGGAGATAGCTAATTTCTGCATAACTAGTTACATTTAGCTTGTTTCAAGCTCTGTTACACATAATAAGAAAAACATCAAATACAGCAGTAGCAGGAACTAAATTAGTGACATAAACCTCCTATTCTACTATGCATTTCCTATACCTGTTTTCTTCAGCATTTTACATGGTACTTTCATTCTAATTTGACACATCTTAATTGGTAGATGTTATTGTAATTTCACTTGACAACTCTGTCATGAATGCTTTCCCTTCAAATATCTGAAGCAGAAATGAAAAGAACCCATTATTTTTAGTGACACACAAGAATGAGGCACATTTTAAGATGAAGCAGAAAGTTTAAATTGGTTTCAGTTTGTATGGATCAATCACATAAGTTACAAGTATTTAACTCTTTAGTATTCTTAGCACTTATACATTATGCTAATACTATGTGTATGGTAATGCTATAAGATCCCAAAATTATATTTTGCCACAAATATTCATATTAATGCAGGTTATTTCTGTTATTTACATTATTTGATGTATTTCAGAAGAAAATAGTGGAAAATTTTCTGTATGCTCTTGGCAGTACTAACTGCTTTCCCTTCCTGCTTGTTTACATTTTGCTTATGAGAAAGTGTGAGTAAGCACTTCTGTCTTTCCATAGGAAATGGCTGCCCTCATGTGGATGCTTGATGCATTTCATAAAAGGATTTATCTGCTCTTTCTAACAGATGCTTAGCAAATACATTAAAAAGTCAAAATTCTTTTAAATTGTTTTAAAAAATAACTACGATAAATGAAGTGTGAAATCGAAGACTTCCTCCATAGTTTTTTTGTGGGTTTCCCAGCAAACAATGGATCACTAATTAAATAGACACAAATCCTCCCACCCTGAGGCCTTACCATTCACCAACAGACCAACATGCAGATTAACATGTAAATGAAGATTTCCATACCTGGCAGAATTGCTGGTAACTCATCCCTGAAATGTCCATCAAATGTGGAGGAAGCACATGTGTCTGAACGCCTGGCGAACTTCCTCAATCGTCATGGAATCATCACTCCCTTTAGCATTCCTGATTCGTCTCAAGGGGAGCAGATTTCCTATGAATGTAAAGTTTCCATTCAGAGGAAATCTGAAAGACGCTAGAATCCATGACGATTGAGGGAGTGCTCCAGGCGTTCAGACATGCTCTCTTCCTCCATGTTTGAGGGACATTTCAGGGACAAGTTACCAGTGGTTCTGTCAGGTTTGAAAATCTTCAGTCACTTTCTCTTAACCAACAGGCACACCCCACACACCTCCATGCCACCATTCTCTAAAGATGCCAGCCACCGATGCAGGCGAAAGGTCAGGAATAAATTCTTCAAGAACACAGCCACATAGCTCAAAAAAACCACAAAAAACTATAAATGAAGTGATTTATTTAAAACCCTTTCATGCAATTAGTCTTAGTTAAATGCAAATCTTCATACTGCCAACTTCTTTCTTTCAGTTAGTCTCAAAGTTGCTACAAGATCTCTCAACATTCTGATTCTACAGACTAACACAGCTAGATCTTTTAGTCTTATTTATTGTTAGAATAAATATTGTGATAGATAAATATTGCTAAAATAAATAACTTTGAGACTAATTGAAAGAAAGAAATTGGCAGCATGAGCTTTCGTAGACTTCAGTCTATTTCCTCAGATGCATTTGGTGGAGTGGAAGCCAA